>NC_139353.1:12130570-12175570 GCF_055883805.1 Amblyomma maculatum | reverse complement strand
TTGGTTCTATTCATGAGAATATAAAATTCAAACGCATGTTTATGAGCTGTTGAGCTGCACTGCTTGAATATGAAGTTTCGCTTGCATTAAAATTGAGGATTTTGGAAAAACTGCCGAAGCTGGAAAAAATGCCGAAGCTAAAGAAAGTGTTTTCTACCCAATTTTCAGCAATCTTCTGCTTGGAATCGTGGTGTTGTAAGAATAAAAAGAACTGTGCCCAGATTATAGTCTTGTTGCTCTTGTCGGAATTTCAGTGAGCAATTTTTATTGGATAACTAATACATTTATGCAAGAAAATAAATTTTAACACCTCTACATTGGCTATGGCGGCTCCGGTGCCATCTCATCTAACAACACGGACGCGGTACTGCTCAAAACACTAGCCTATCCTCTACGCAAGCTTCCAGGCGGCCATGTTAACATTCTATGAGCGCAGCAGGCATCTGAACTTCTGGCGTGCTGTGAGTTTCGAGGAGTTGAGTGGGACAGAAGTATATTATGGTCATGGGGGGGAATCAGAAAGCCGACGTCTAGTCACCTCAGCGCTTTGCTTCGAAATTGGCTTGGCACCCAATTTTCTTAACCACTGTTATTTGCTTGATAACTAACACGCAATACAGCCCTCAAACACAAAAGAAAGCATAACATAAACTGCAGTGTAAGGGCACCAATAAATAGCGCTGCTGCGAACAACTTCAAAAGTATTTTCGTGCCTAAACATCCCCGGCATGAACAAAAAGGCTGATATAATAGCAATAAAAGCAGTCATTAGAGGAACACCTCTGCTTATCTGTATGGCCTAATAATTAACAAAACCCGTTTTCTTTTTTTTGTGATCAGCATTTTTGCCTTAAGCGTACTCTGTTTGCATTAAAGGTACTCTCTAAAACCCATTTATTGTGTAATGAATATTTATGCATTTAGGAAGATAGTACATCCAACTACACTTAAGATAGTACATTTAGGTAACTGCATTTAAGACAAAAATTTTCGGAGGTGCTCAACATGGCTACTAGCAATGTGCCACAGACTGACTTCAGCCACTGCTAATTTGTTATTTTAAGTAGGGTAATCGTTATAAATATGTCAAGGGAGCATGTATTTTAAAAAGTGGATAAAAATTGAAGGCTACATTTAAATCTGCTTAGGTGCAGAAATGCGAAAGCGTGGTGAGTAGCCCGAGTCCTGACTAGTTTAGTTCTGCTTTTTGATAGTCAGCACAGTTACTTAGTTGCCGTTTTAATGGCCGAATTCGGACTAAATCAAATTTAGGAAGTCCAGGAGGACTCCATTTTGGGGTTAGCCACCTATATTTTGAGGTCACAAGTGAATTCGTCATACCTGAATTAGCGGATACATTTATTTTCTTCTTCAAAATCTTACGAGGTCAAATTTCCGGCATCTGGGAGCCAAATTCTGGCGGTGACTCCCAAACTTGGAGGTCGCCACGCAATTTTTCATACTCAAATTAAGTGAGACGTCGAGTTTGGGCAAATCCTGACTGAGTCAAATTCAGTGGCCTGAGGGGCCAATTTTCAAGGGTGACCGATCGCGAATGGGAGTCGTCCACTGGATTGGCCATACTCGAATTAGGTTAGTCATTAATATTGGTCCAATTCCGATAAGGTTGAATTCCAGAGGTTCGAGGGGGCCAATTTTCGGAGGTCACCGTTCAGTTGGCTATACTACGATTAAATTGGACACCAAATTTTGTACCATTACCTACAACGGATGATCCACAGTCCATGCAGACAATTTTGGCGACACCTTTGCCGTAACTGTTTTTCCACGTCACCCATGAACCAAGAAATGGTTTCGCCTTCTGTCACTAAAAAGGCTACCAGTGGCGCTTAAGCCAATTTCTGCTAACTCATAGTGTTAAGTGCCACTGTTTCCCTTCTCTCGAGCATTTTTTGAACGAAGTTGGACTCTAGCTGTTAACGCTTGGATTTATATGGTTTTTGATTGGTTTAGCGTTTGATTTTTTCTGTTCTACTTATCGAGATCTTATCTTATCAGTGATATATGATACGTTAGCCTGCAGTTCAATTGTCAATCATGTATAATTAATTAACGGCTAATAAATAAGACCGGCAATAAGTGTAGTGCATTCGTACTCGACATAACCTATTCAAAGATATATGAGTTAATTATATAACGTAAAGCTATATTTTTACTTACCATTTAGGTACTAATTAACTTAATTAATTAACACCTCCAATTAGTCAACATCAATTACATCAATAGAAGCTACTAAGACGATATATGAAGATGTTATAGTGTAAAGCTCCACATTAATCCAACTTGTCGAATTACTGGTTAATTAAAACCTGCAATCAGTCGAGTGCAAATTACTCGATGTTAGTTAACTCGATTTCAATAATTTTTCAGCTTAAAATTTTGGATTTTGTGACAATTTACTAATTACGTCCAATTACTTGAGACCTACAATAGTGTTATGCAATTATAATCGACATAAGCTTCTGCGACATAATTGCGGACAAAACCTGCGCACCCATTATTATACTCGGTGCTCATGAGCCAGGCAAAGGTACGCATTAATAAATGCACCTTATTTCAGCAGGAATAGTTTAGTAAAATAATCCCGACAAAATGCGCATACTTACTCAACAATAACGTTAGAGATCGCCATGAAAAGCAAGAAGCACAGAGTGCATTTCATTTCGCACAGATTGCAGTGCCAAGGACAAAAACGAATCTCCTGGTTGCTGTCTTCTCAGATCCTATCTCACACAGGCATTTATACTCGCGTAGAAATATGCTGCTAAATTAAATCGATACATTTTTGTAATCTCTAAAGCTAGTCAGATATTTTCCCAATTAGATGAGGGATTCACTGGAGTACAGAAAATTAAATCAGTAGTTTTATACAGCCTGCAAAATTCAATCAAATTTTTTCCGGAGATTTAGCTTTGCCTTACACGACCATCAAATTTAATGACCTGTTAAATACCGAGCAAATCTCTCGCAAATGTCAAAATGCAGTTTTCAGAAACAGCTCAACAGTCGACGGGAGTTTGATGATGTTAGACTACGGCAGGCATGTGTGTCGTTACAGATTTGAGAGCGATTTGATGAGTAGGAGTTATGTATGCGGTCTCCGAAGCTAAAGGTCATGTGGTACGAAATTCGGCGTATGCCTTATCTTTAAGGGTACAAAGGAAGTTTATCTGAGGCTGCCTGTTTGGTTGCGCCGAACACTGTTTTTTTTAGAGCTAGTAATAAATTGATCACGAACACTTGGGAACAAAAGTGTATTCATGATATAGCACAGCTACTAGTGGGCTGTCAAGGGGAACCTTACTCTTCTACTCTGCATATAGCACCACTGGTGTCTGAGCAGCTAGGATGCTTATTGGTTCTTGAATCTAAGAAACTGAGTCTAAGGCTTCAGTACAAACCGCGGAGGCTGGTTTTCGATGGAGGCGAAAGGGCAAGGCACCCCTGTACTGCACGAGGTATGTGCACGGTAATGAACCAGGAGTGGTTTAATTTTGGAGCCCTCCCTACAGAGTTTCTCATTGCATGAGTCACCTTGGAATGTCGAACGTTATAAATCAAAAGAAGCTTAAGTGTATTGTGGTTCGATGTGCGTTCACCATCGATGTCATGACGAAGTGCTTTATTTTGACAAAACTTTTACCGCATCCACAAAAGAAGCCGGGTGCAAAAGATTGATTTCCATCACTTCGTGGAGAAGCAGATACCAAAGTTTAGACGTTATCCTTCTGTAAAAGCGGTCTACCCATCCAAAAAAGGCGTGTTTAGTGCATTAAAATACACTACGGCTCTCTTAGTAAAACGTGCAGCTGAATTTATCATTAACAAACGTCATGTGAGCGACATATAAGTAGGGTTATTCTTTTTTGGGTATTATATTTTTTTCAAATTCAACGGGTTAGAAATCTGGCTTTATTTTTCAACTTGAATTTAGGGGAGAAATCGTGATTTTCATGCAAAACACTCCGAAATTCGGGTTTTGTAGGGTTAAATTTACAAACTAATAATTTAATCGATTTGCCCTAACTGGTGGGTAAAAATTAGCGTTATGGTTTGGGCTGCTTTCAAGAAAGTGTTTCATAATTCGTCGTTTATATTTTTCCCATGTACTGCGTTGAGTCTGTGTCTACAACAGCATACTTCCACGTCTTTCCTACAGACATGAGAGCTATGCCGATTACCCTGGCCACTGGGTAATCGGCCACTGGGTAATCGATTACACTGGCCACTGTGTTCGAAGCATTAACTCTGTGGACGTCGGCCAAACATATTTGCTTCCTATTTGCTTTTCATAGTCGCACAAAAGAGTTTTAATGGTAGGCACTCCGGTGATGTCAGGGGATTCATCGACGATAACGCTCTATTTAAAGGCGGATATTAGCCATGTCCTTGTCAAAGGCTTCTTTCAGGTATTTAATCCGAAGTCGTCCTGTCCGCGTAGTTTTAACAGCCTTGCAGTATTTTCGTACGAAATCCCCCATAGGTTCGTCCGTTTGGTGCATGATGATTCCCCTGTATGCCAGGGCACGAAATCGTGAATCACACAAGCCACTTCAATTCTTTTTTTCGCAGCTGCCTGCAGGTAGCATCGAAGAGCGTGGGCTGAAATTTTCCCGCCTTTTCATATTCCTGGAAATCCATCTTCAACTTCTTATGAAGGGATGAGGCGAGATGCTCGCGAATTCGGTCGTAGGGCTTCTTGACTGGATCGGTGACCATCTCGGTGTTGCAGTATTTGCACAATACCGCGCGGCTGCGTTTGGAGTCTCTCGCTGCAATTTTTAAATCCTTGTGTTCTTTTCACCGGTCCTCCAATGTGTTTAGTTTTTGTCTCATCTCGAACGCTTGATAGCAGTGCTGCCAATGCACAACGTGTAAATATCGCGCCTGCGTGCGTGCGAGCTGCTCGAGGCTTTGTTCGATACTCCGACGTTAGATGGCGGCACGGGTCCTGCATGGGTCCTCAATCGAAGGAGGGTCTGTGGTGGTTCGAGCACAGGTGGAAAGGGAAATAAAGAGGGAAAGAAAGAAAGCGGCTCGTGGCCTGCCTCGCACATCGTATTACACGAATTTAAGCGGAGAAATCATTATCTCCTTCTCGTACTTATAAAATATATTTATGTTAATGGGTTCGTATTAAAACTTATTAAGAAATTGCCAGAACATCAGAAAAGGAATGTTCTCACAACCACTGGCAAGAAAACAAGATGTCAGCCTGCTTCGTATTCATGCAGTCCTTGTACGATATTCGAGAGCGCAGGGGCCTCAGACCCCTCTTAAATGCTGGTAAGGGGTCTCGGACCCCCCGAGACCCCCCTGACTTTAAGCCCTGAAGTGGGGGCACAGCAGTTGGTTGGGCACAGTTGTTCCAGAAATCGGGACAAATCGGGTTTTACCCAAATTTTTAGAAACATGTTCGGGGTGCAAAACCGGGTAAAATAGGGTTTTACTCAAAAACGAGCAACCCTACATATAAGGAACGGTTAAAGAAATGGGGAATTTTTAAAATGCTGTTTTGTTACATTTGCTCAATCATTTTTTTTTTACTCTCGTCTTGTCACTTGTCTCGTAACGAATGCTTTGAAAATATGCGCTACGAATTTGAATACGACAATGTTATTTTTGCATAGCTGTCGAAATATTGTCAAATTATCCACAAATCGCACCTCCGGTCGTCCTGGCACATTGCGAATTCCATTGGTTTGCCGATGGGAGAACGCCATTATTCCTTTGTTACAGCAGAGGAGAAAACTGGGATGGCCACCTGTAGCCTGGATCAACCAGGCGAACAAGGTAATAAATAGGTGCTTTTTAGCTTTCTCTTTGCAGATATTGTTCCACTCACCACTTCCATATTGGTAGCGATTAACATTTTCCAGGACTGAAGTACAACTTTTGATTTTTCTATGTGCGCAGTGGCTTTAAAAGTTAATCTTGCAACAAAAATAGCATGATGGTGTCTAAAACTATTGTGGTGTGCACTCATCTGCCCGTAATGAACGCTTTTGCCGGCACCACACGTTCATCCACATGTTTGGTTGAAAGAAACTGTGGTGATGTTACGACGCTCTGAATCATGCTCAGACAGCCACTGTTGATAGATTAGAGTTAAATACAAATGATTTTGTTTGTGGGGTTTAAAGTCCCAAAGCAACTCAGGCTATGAGAGAAGCCGTAGTGGAGGACGCCGGAAATTTCGACCACCTGGAGTTCTTTAACGTGCACTGACATCGCACAGCACACGGGCGCCTTGCTTTTCGCCTCCATCGAAAAGCGGCCGCCGAGGCCGGGATTCGATCCCGCATCCTTGGGAACAGTAGTCGAGCGCCTAACCACTGCACCACCCATATATATATATATATATATATATATATATATATATATATATATATATATATATATGCAGATCAATTAAGGGGAAATGAGGGTACTCGTTATAATACATGAAGGAAAGAAGCCAACAGTCGGCGAGGCCAAGGAAAGCGTTGGGGATGGTACTTTATGTCTTTTTTTTTTTAATGTTTACTTGGATAAGCACAGAAATTAGTAATGTAATCTGTTTAGGGGAAAGATAAACACAATGTAGAAGAAAAAACAACGTGCCGATGGTGGGAACCGAACCCACGACCTCCGAATATTGCTTGAATTGCTTGTATCTATGTATATAGATACAAGCAATAGTCGACGCAGCTGAGACAGTCAGTGGGTAGTTGGCGTAGACGACGAAGTTAGTTGCCTGTAATCGCGCCCGGACCGCTCTCGGACTTCGGCAGTCTTCCAGACTAAGGGCTTGTTTCCTGGACTTTCGACGCAATACCCAATACAGCCTGGTAGAGTGCGCTGGGTACGCTTTCCCACGTTCACACGCTTCACGACAGATCTAACTCCGGTCCACCAGCGACTCAGTCGCCGCCTCCCCACAAGGATGACCCAACCGCAACTCTCGAGCCACCTTTTGGCTCTTGGCTCCTATATATATAAATATACATATATATATATATATATATATATATATATATATATATATATATATATATATATATATATATATATATATATATATACAGGGAGCCAAGAGCCACTCACACCAACAAAAACATGCAGGGTATTTGTTGTCAATAAATGTGGAGTAATAAATAATCGCGAAGGTAACTGATTAAATATAGAAGAAACCATCGCAAGACTGGTGGGATCCGGAGCCACAACGTCCATACGTATGATCTCGTAGGTCGTGGGTTTAGATGCCACCGGCGGCATGCGGTTGTCTTGAAGTGCAGCTCTTACACGCGCCCTTTCGGCGGCTGTGTCGTTGTAATCGAGCTAAACAAATCTACGAATAAAAAATAATTTTTCAGAGGAGTAAGGTGACACGAACTCTGCGCCGCTGCTCATCGGATACCCGAAACGGCCCGCCAGGGAGAGTGCGGGCTTCACAGAGGCCTCTTTTGTTTTGTGAAAATGCTTTGAAACACTTTAGCCTTCATACTTCTATGCTGTCTTAAGCTGCCGCATGCGATAATTTTCATGTCAGATTGTCAGCTCAGGTCGCGCGTCTCGCAGCTTTGCGTACCTCCAAGATGAATAAGCGACGCCACCGATGGAAATTAATCTTTTGTCTTTGCTGCTAAATGAGCTTCGACTAATTTTGCATTAGGAAGTATAGCAATGGTCCTTAGAATTTTTCTTCTTCTACTTTTTAATCAATTACCTTCACGATTATTATTACATCACATTCATCAACATAAATATATAACACCTATATTTCGTTTTTGTTAGTGTCCGTTGGCTCCTTTTTTGTGTGTCTAAAAAAAAGCACAGTAATAGAAAAAAAGAACGATGACACCGCTTCGAAAACACGATGGCAATTTGTGTAGTTCTGCCATAAAGTCAGACTGTTTTGATGTCCGGTAGTACTATTCTGTAGTTCTGTATTATTTTTCCTGTTTTGATTTTCTGTAGTCGATTGTGCCGTAGCACGTCTTGTGTAACAACACACAAAGTGCTGATGTTACCACAGAAATGTCTGTTGCCACGACTGATTCGCTGTCAAAATCATACCTGAATTCAGTTGTAACAATGTAATATTTTATGTTGTTGTTTCCGACTGGGAGCACATCATTTTGCTTCTCTTGTTTTCTGATTGGTATATAAAGTTGCATATCTGTGCCAGACTTAATTTTATTTGATGCTGAAATAACCAAGATAGTTTACATGCCCTAAAATTGTATTTTTATTACTATTTATATGCTAGTCACTAAGCGGCAAGGCTTAACAGAAATATCTATCATACAGTGACCAATCATCACATTTGAAGGATCGCTTGCAGAACCGTGGTGACATTTTGTTCGCAGATTTAGAAAAAAACTAAATCCTGAAATCAATCCCACATATAGTTTGACAATCGTCCACGAATGATGAACAACTTGGTTTCCGAGACGTTTCGAGGAGTCCGCTTTGAATCTATTATCCTTTAATATTTCCTAAATCTTCCTTCGGATTGAAAAATGGCAGAGTGCAGTAGGTCGCGACAAATAGGTTTCCTAAATCATTCCTTCGGTAAAGGCAAGATATAAGAAGGCAAGCCTTGTAGACTTCCTGTTTGTTCTCAAGTTAAAAAAACAAAAGTTCTATGTCTAAACAAAACAACAAACAAAAAAAGGGGGCCAAAGTATTTCCTGCATCTCTTCCAGCATTTTTATTACCTCAACTTCCCAGTCATCAAGCTGAGTACTAAGCTGAGTAGACGAACATTTTTTGCCTGAGTCTGCACATCTCCAATACAGGCTCTGTCAGTGAGCAGAAGCTGCCACAATACTCTATTACTAGGCATTATGGTTGTTTGGTGTTATAGTAAAATACATAAAATGACAAGGTGCATCACGATGCGCACTGCGCAGTCAGAGACACGCAGAGTAGGGAGAAGAGGCCAATTAACACAGTGTTGCTTCCTGGTTTGGTTCTTTGTGTCTTCAATGGCGCTATATTCACTTCACGTTGGTTCGGAAGTAACTAGGTCGCCAGAACCTACGGACATAATTGCACTCCAGAATGGACAATATTTGGGCGTGTTGATTCATCGTGACACAGGAAGCATAGCGAAGTAAAAACAAACAAACTACGCTCTTGTACTCCTTTCCCTTTGTCGCTTTACTGCGTCGTGAGTTTTGTGTGATAATAATCGCAGTTAATCAATGAAACAACAGAATCAAGTATCTGATGATAGGGCCCGCTACATCACTTATATTATCGTATGTTTATGTGCAGGCTTAGATGACACCGGCTTAGTAAGCATACCGTTTCCTTATTGAGACAGCTTGATCGACCGGGAGCAATCATTAATGATCAGATACATCGATCCCAACTAGCTAACACCGCTTATATTAACACGATCGTTAAAGGTTCTGTTCACCAGAAAATCCAGCGTCGTCATTCTCGCCTTCGTTGTCAGCGTTGTGAGTGAAAAATCACGAGCTTGACACTGGCAGGTGGTACCCGAGAGCCGAAATTGCCGCGCACTAACTGGGCGTAGGGTCACCTGACGCTACGTTTGGCAAGAGCTGCCAACTCGGGTCTCTCCTTTCATATCTGAGGATGATACCAGTATCAACCTGCCAGGATCATTGCAATTCGAGTGAGGCACTTCACCGCTAGGCCACGCAGACACGTCCATACATGGTTAAAGCGGGACGTTATATATACGGTGGTAGCCTAGGCATGACACCGTTAAAGGCGTACCTTAAGTCTCTCCCATAATTATTTATTGCTCTTCTTAGCAAAGTGTTGGATAATACCAAACAAAAATTGTACCTATTCCTTTGAGCCAGCTTGATGGGCCTGCAGCAGATGTCAATTATCTGTTATACACTCACCATAACTAATAATGAAAGCGCCAATTTTGCCTGACAGGCAAAAAATAATGGAAAAGCCACCCGAAGTAATTGTGAAAATTCAAGAGATGTATTGTCGTATTTCCAAGAATTCTGTACAACGAAGCTTGAATAAGCTTGTAATCGATCTCGAAGAATTAACGCTGCGTCCATTGTCTACCCTCGAAGGAAGTCAAAGAAAATAGAAGAAATATATTGAATTGCATTTGAGCTGTGGTTAAAACTAAAACAAAGCTAACGTTTCGCTAATGCTGGGGCTACTTTAAGCCTGTTCGAAAAATAAAGGCCCATTTTATTGCATATATTTAAAGCTATATAAGAGAGGGTGACGATCGCATAAACTCTATTTTCTAAAAGCTGAATATAAACCTCGGTATATATACGTGATTTAGCAGTGTCTGCATTTTTTTAACTTTCCGAAAAGCCAGTAAAAAAGAAAATATAATTCAGCGGTGCAATCGATTAACAGCAGTTACCTGAGCACTGAAACATTTGTTCTAATCCTCGGAGTAGAATTATTTTTCTGAATGTTTTTAAATTCACAGTGGAAAATAAGTTAACAATACCTTTCCTGTCGTTTGTTCTCCTTTAGGTTGCATTTTATGATGTTCTTGATTTTAATAGACGCAAAACCAGCCGTGAACAAAGCCAGGAGGGGACGGCATGGCAACGATTACACTGGACAATTACCTTTACCGTAATTATTTCCTGCCTTCAGTGAGTGTATGTTACCTTTAGGTTGCGTTCAGAGACACCTTTCAGCAACAATCGCCACTTAGCCCGCTGAGAGACAACCACTGAGGAGCAAAAAAGTTGCGGGACCCTACCGTTGAGGAAATAGAATTACGGTCCCCAATCACTTCCCACAATGCGTCTTATAGTTGCTATTAATGAACATATCTAAATGTGTTTGCCCTTGACAGGGTAATGCTAACTAACGAATACGCACCGAAGGTTAGACCATTTAGCAGTGTCTTAGTGTGTCCCACAACAGCCTCTCAAGGGGCATTCCGGAAAGCTAGTAGTTATTTTACATAATGACAGGGAACACAGCAAGCAACACGACAAACTGCCGACGCTGTGACTAGTCTACAGGGGTCCTGTTTTCGCAATTTCCCCTGTCTTCTTGTGACGTAGATCCTTTTATCACTTCTGTTATGCAAACTGTCAGCACTCGGATTGTGTGGTGCCCTCCTAGGTTGCTCTGGGTCCACATTACCAGCATGCCGGCTTTTGTGGCCTCTGAAATCTGTACTGCTCCTAGTATTACCAGTGTCATTCAATACTTTTACTGGTCATGTCGCTTTACCAAAAGTTTGATATACGCACAGGAGCAGCTTCTTGTAGCGCCCTTGCCTTGTTTGGGGCATCAGAGCGGCGCGGTCGTTGGCGCTCTACGGCACACCTCGGAGCGGAGAATGTGTTTAAACATACCGGCAAATGTTGATAGTATCTTCCGAATGATAATAGTTTTAAAGAAGTTCGGGGAGACGATAACCAAGGACAATTAAGCGTCGAATCAGACTTTCGAGTGAGAATTTCGATCTAAACAAATGCATGGTATTCGTGCATTGCTATGCATTGCCGTCATATAAATGTTTATCTGTTCCTGAAGGATCTTGTAAAGACATCTGTGGCAAGTCTAGTGTCCTCCAAGTATACGATGCATCGCATTGTTGTAACTGTGCATGTGGCATGTTTCGTATCGGTCGTGTGTATATCAAAGGCTTCTAAACATACTAATATTGTGGAAAAGCCCAACAGAGCTTAGTATCTGAATATACATCATATGCATGGTACCAGTGATCACATTAAGTGAATGTGTGCTTCTTATTCATCAAGCAGTAAATAACAGGACCAAAATTTACATTGAATGACTTTTCTACAGTCTCTCTGTTTTGCATATATTCATTTTCTTCTTTCGGTGGTGTTCGGCTGCCTAATGGCTTCGTTTCTTCTTGCATTATTTTCCAGTTTACTCAGTTCATTTTACTCGTTTTATTCCATTCATAAGTTGTGACTTCCGCAAAACGTTTTTATTCTTATGTAGTTTTTCTTTATTCGCCCTCGTATCTTCGTTTCGGTTTTCATTTCCGGTGTTTGATCGGTTAGCGAGTTTTATCCACGCTTAATTTAAATGAGGTTTTTATCACGTCATCAAATTGAAACCTTAGGAGGCTGGCGCACAATAGTAGGGCCTAAAGAAAAAGAAAAATTGGTTTAGACCAGAATCTTCCTCATAATAAATGTGAACATACCCAAGTGTGCGTACTTTACATATCATGCATTACATATCATTTTCCTGGAGGACTGCGACCATATGCAAATAAGACAAAATTGTTGCATACCGATTTCAGCTGTGAAAGTTCAAAGAGGCGCTGTGGGAATAATATTATTTATTCATGAAATATCGATGGCGAAAAGGAAAGGTCAGAGAAGTTTTATTTTACAGAGCTGCGATATGAGTACTTAAAAAGCAGTCGGTTGGCTCTTCGAATTAGTTTTCCCCTAATAGCTACCCATAATGAGCGCAACCATGCCCTCGAGGGATCGTGTTTTTTATGTGGTGAATAGATAAAGCTGGCTCCTAACACCCAAATTGGCCATCCACTCATGGGGTAACCCCAATATACGATGGACAGTTCATATTAGCAGAAAGAATTCAACTGTCCTGCATTGTGCTTTGTGATGCCTACATGCAGAAATTCTATTTTACTCGTTTTATTCCAATAATTAGTTGACTTTCACAAAACTGTGTTTCATTCTTATAAAGTGTTTTTTTTTTTTATCGGCCCTCATATTTTCTTTTCGGTCTTCATTTTTGGTGTTGGTAGGCTTTCCCAATGAGTGAGTCTTATCCACGGGTATTTTAAAGGCGAGCGTTGTCGCTCCACACAAACGAAACCGTAGGAGACTGGCGCGCAGCAATTGGGTCCAAAGAATTCAGCGACTTGCAGCCCTTGTCAACAGTGAACTTCTCTACTTAGTCTTCTACCATCTCCATAAAGCAGAAGAGACAGTTGAAGGCACTTTCTAACGGTATCTCGCTTTTATGAGAGTAAAACGACTCTGCGCCAGATATGCATTCTTGAAGATTGGATGTGGCTGTATTATGTCATCATTGCAAAATTCTTCGCGGACATGTGACGAACAAGCTTGCAAAGAGACACCCTGTGCAGTCACCTTCATTACCTGCACCCTTCTCCGCAGTATTTGTGTGAGACGGGCTCACGTACGCACAGTACACGCAGCCTCGCAGGTGTGATGGTCTTTCACATTTGGCACGCTTTTGATGTGTAAGCGGGCGGGTTGCTCCAGAAAATACGCCCTGGAGGCCATCAAATAATTCCCGCCACAGACTGCAGCTAACTTATTCTAGCACCAAGTTGCCATGTCACAACCCAACTGGCAATTCTTTCACGCAGTCGAATGCCACTCGCGTCAGAGCGCTTTTCGCAGAAGCGCCCTCCAGTGGCACAGCACCATTCTACATTTTACGCCATTCGTTGTAAATGTGTAGGCAAAATATCAGCAGTTTCTTCGTTTCCCCGGTACGTGGGAGACGTAAAGTGGCAATTGACCGCTGTGAAATCTTTTGTTTTCTTTGAAATGCACCAACTAGCCCAGCAATTGGTTTTACTTGACTGCATGGCTGCACATCTCGAAAAATATTTGAAGAGAGTTTGAAGTGTATCCGGAAGATTCCCAGGCTATTTCAGCTGGAATCAACTGGAAATTATTATACAAACCAGCTGTATACTAGGTTAGTTGGTTAAAAGTTTTACCTGACTAATGCGCATTATCAAAATTCTGTGTGCTTCGGCCTCATGTTATCCTCACGAAATGACATTTGGCAGAAACCTGTCAAGAGCATGCCACGCTGGGAAGCTTTCAGTCGTGCATGATGCGATGACACATTCGTGTTCTCACATAAAAAAACTTTAGCAGGAATGTGGTTTAATTCTTGTATGGAGACCACTTTTCGGCTGTCATTCCAACGCCATGTTGCCTTCATTCTTCTAACGAATTGGTTCTCCCACTTTTCGCCAGACTGCGTACCTTCTATCTAAAAGCGCTGCTTCCAAAAGCAGAACAATGGGGGCTGGCACACCACAGCTAGTTATTTGACTACTTGGCTATTGATCTCAGCCTGGCTTGCCAGCCGCGCCAAAGCGATAGACCTCCAAGAGTACACTGATTCGGCAATGGACTACTGGTACATCATGCTGCACTTCAAATGAAAAAAGTGTCTTCTTCCAACCATGCGCAAAGGAGATGAAGACTTAACAGATTCGTTTTGTTCGAAGTATTGCAGTTACCCAAACTGAATAGTTCCACTGCAACCCTTTAGCATCGTTCAGTTCATCGTGAGCCGCTAATTCAACGACCCTGCCCATGCTTGCTAAAATTTGCGTATTACCCTTGTACTGTGTTATACCCGAAATGTTCATCTTTTCATTCCATAGGTTATTATACTTTTACTACACTAAATATTTTAGGATGAACACGAAGACCACAGGCAAGGTTCGTGATGCCACAACTTCACACTAATTACGGATATTACTCGAAAGTATTATGTGCCACATTTTTTAAAAGCTTACCTGAAAAACTTGTGAATATTGTTACTTAGCGGTAGGCGCTGGTCGTGCGTCAGAGTACGATGAAGTGGGACAGACTGCCTGAGAACAAACGACGCTGAGGGTAGACAGATATGAGCTGCCATCAACCCTAGTTGAGCGGAAGACTGTCGTTTCTGAATATTCCCCGTAACAATATCAAAAACAGGAAAAGCAAACGCCTGTTCAGAAATACGGTAACTTCGTGATGAATTCTGCTTTTTTATGCTGCTTTTCTGCTCGCCACTTTCGTCTGTCAAGAGTACTGGCATTCTCATGCATGATGGCTTATTAATGCGGCCGTTTCGTGTCACCAGAATTGTCATCACGATTACATTCGAACGAAAGGAGTTATAACAAAAACATTTTGTTTGCATTAAATTGAGGACCAATAAATCTCTCTGGAGAAATCATGTGGTGTATATTGGTTAATTAGGTGATTAAATAGAGTCAATTAGGCCAATCAGACGTCGATATCATCGGGAGGGGTAATGACGACGTCAAATGGAGTCACGGGGTACTCGACATCCGGTGGCGTAGGCCTGCTTTCGGTTGGCGGAAAAAACTAAATGTTTGAACATGAACGAGCGGAAAAGGACGTGCTTTGCGTGCATAAATTGTGGAAGTGGTTAGAAAATGTGTAAAGAGAGATAATCAACAAACTGCAGTCTGAAAAATTCCGAGAGCACTGCAGAATCAGCAGTGGAGAAATGCGAAAGCCTGAGCGCTGCTGCTGCATACTGCACATCACGCACCCCTTATCGAAAGCAACCAGCGTTCCATTGAACGCATCAAAGTTCATCAACGTTTTATAATTAATTAACGAGTAAAACAGCACGAAAAACGGGGCAGGAGGAACGCACAGGCACAAACAAGGCGCAGACTTCCCAACAGGCTGTGTGTTCCTTCAGTCCCGTTTTTCGCGAAGATTTGCTCGTTCGCTTAAAATGAACGAACTAGCCAATCAGAGTGTCTTACTATAATTGGTTTACAGGAAAGGAAAGACACAGTATCTGACACTCGCAGTAAACCACTGACACATCTCCCGGACAACACAGCAACGCTCAGGCTTACGCATTTCTGCAGTGCAGATTCTGCAATGTTTTCTGAATTTTTTTTGGTACTTTTTTTAATACCTTTTACTAAGTCCAGTCACCATGACGGTGACTTCACTTAACATCAAAAACAAAAGTGCGGTTTACCAACTGATTGCTTTGAAAATGCTCTCTATTCCCATTTTTACCCCTTTATTACACTCAGCAGAACTGTGTGTGAAAATTGGTACTACTTCCGTAATGTTTGTTTCTTTGCCTAGCTTTTGTTGTGTCTTCTTGCTGAGTGACCTGAATGTGTTGTCAGTTTTTCAGGGTGCACATGTTAGTTTCTTTCCTTTTCCTTTTCTCTCCGTTTTTTTTTTTCGTTTTTGCACAGTACTGCTGATTTAGTATCGAACTTTCAATGTCTGTGAGCATTTGTCCAGTGCATTGTATCCACTGCTTCTGGTGGTCCACCCACAATCACACAAGTACTTACCTGCGGCAGAAACACACTATGACACATGTTTTGTGTTGTTACCTACTCTGTTGCCTTCTTCCAAGAGAGTTCTACAAAAGTGTTTCAATAAAACGTGGCATGTGAATCTACACTGTGAGAAAACTGCCTCCAGCACATGTATTAACGTACATACTCTTGCAAAGACACAGGATGGAATCAGCGACTCCTGCTTTTGGGTCACCATAGATGAAACAAGAGCTATAATAGATATTGCGTTAGTCTCTTAGTTCCTAGCAGGAAAACTTAAAGCCGATGACAAGACAAGACCTTTACTTGCATGTTCTGAGCTTTTGGAGAGGATCAACTGCAGGGAAAGCCTGCCTTTTTAGAAAATCGTCTAAAGTACTGTACCCAAACGGCGTGGAAGACAGGAAAGTTTTCTTCTTTTGCATGAAAGCAGCAAACTACACGGAAAAGCTGCACTTCTGCTGAAGGCGTTCTATCCGCAGGCTATCAATGCAAACTACACGGAAAAAGCCGCACTTCAGCTGAAGGCGTTCTATCCGCAGGTTATCCATGCCTTATTGAAAAATTTAACTGCGCCAAAAGGACGGGACAAGAGAAGAACACAGATAACACTTGAACACAGATAACACTTGAACACAGAGAACAACACAGAACACAGAGAAGAAGAACACTTGTCCCGTCCTTTTGGCCCAGTTAAGTTTTTCAATAATGCATTACCAACTAGCCCCCCATCGCACTCTATTAGATTTCATTATCCATGCCCTTTTGTGGTCGGGCAAGCCGCCAGGCTTCGCTCAACGGAACGTCAAGCTTCTCCTGCTAACACTCCTTCGCAAGTTTTGGCGCGTCTGTGCAAGACAGCGACGCATTGTGAAAAAGCATCAGTGATATTCTTGTTGAGGCAGGCCTGAAACTCCAAACGACACGGCACGGGCTGCCCTAACGGCGAGTCACCCTCGCGCCGCGGCAGATTTGAGGCGAGCGACCAGTGCGCTCGCTGATTGGACCTCTCAGGCTGTCGTCACGTGCTGCCTCCTGATTGGGAAATTTGAGTGGCAACGTCTTTTCCAGGCTCTATATAAGCGAGCAGACTGCCTCTGGAGCGCGAAGCTTTCACGAGCTTTCTTCGAGTGCCGTGCCGCTCGCAAGTAGGGGACACTTCGTTTTCTCCTCGGCCATTGCTGTGCGACTACAGAGTTGTGTCTAGCTACAATTGTATTCCTCAGCCCCCTTGACGATTTTTCGTAAACGTAAATACCCTGTATGTAATGTATAAAGACGCCTTGTGTTCATCGACGCTGACTCGTTTTCATCGCTACCGCCAAGGGAGCAGGCAGCTCTCGATCACGAAACGGATGACATGAGTTACGGGTCATACTCCTACGGCACAACAGTCCCCTGCCAAGCTCATGAGCTTCACTGAGAAACCCCCCCCCCCCCCCCCCCAAAAAAAAAAAAAAAAAAAGACATTTCAAGGACGCTAACCGACCTATTGCTTCATTTAAGGGAGCGCTCTGAAAGCGTTTTCTGTCGTGTGATTTTTTCAAGACTGGTTGTCGGAACTGCTTTTACCACTGAAGCCTAAATTACACGCTGGGGAAAGGGGCTGGAAGCCGTTGAATGATATAGCTGCCATCCTTTGACGTAAAGGCTGACATAGACAGTTTATAAGGTGACGACAGTGCATCAATCAGGAGATATCAGACTGCACTCTGTCAGGAAAACCTTCAAGGATACCTGCCGTACTCTTGCGGCATCTTCGCTTTTCTTATGAACATTGTAAAAAAAATGGAATTCGAGAAATCAGACGTACAGCATCGAATCGCTGTCCTCCTCAGAGAGAAGTAGACGAAAAGATCCACCACATAGTGACGTCCTTAATGGTGTTTTCAGTGCTCAAGCTGCTTCCAAGGGTACTTGCACAAAAAATTCTGTAGTATACCGAAAAATGTAACGTCATCAGATGTTTTGAAGTACAAGAGCGCACCTACATTTGTTGATATGATGAGATTGTCTTTTCAGCTTGCAGAGTTCGGAGTGACAAGGGGCACAAATGAGCCCCATAACTTGGAGATTGCGCTTGTGTACTAGTGTTTTTATAGGTTTAGCAGTAATTTCTAGATGGTGTATACGTAGGACCATGCAGAACAACTTAATTTTATCGGTGTATTCAGCGTCAAGTAGCAATTGATATGCATATTTTCCTAAATCAGGTATTTCAGCTGTCTTGAACCATCTAATGTTATGCAACATCTACAAAGCAGCTAAGCAGAAAACACTGTTTACATTAATTGCAATGTGTTTGTTAAGGCAGGCGATTCATGTATATACCAGATAAGGACGCTTATTTGGTGTATGCGCAAATAACTTTTGCTCGAATTTTAGATATCTTAAATTGAATATATCTGCATTTCTAAATACATGAACCTTTCTTAAGGTGTCATTTGCTTTCATTTAGTAGCACGAAAGGTCATTATGGTGCTAAGAAAAGCACGTTTCATAGTTTAATTAGTCATTTAGGTGTTTTCAACAGCTACATTTGCTTTTTGATATTTGCCTCCAGAGTAAGATATGCTTTTAAGTTCTTAATGACACTATCTGCAAACATTTATCGCAGCCGAAAGCGACCGCTCCTATACCTGAACATTTGAATTGTATAGTATGTCGCAGACAACCCAAGAAATTGGTTGTAAGGTTCGCGCCTTTGTTAAAATTGCAGTCACCCTTCATCTTTATTCTCTTTCGCGGCAGAGGTTGCCTACCGATGTTGGAATGTTATGAAATGAGCCCTTTTAATAAAGTTTATAGTGCCAATTTTGTCCTGTTGAGAGTCTGAGATGTAAATATAACTCCCTGTTTTTGACGTCGAAAACGCGTACTTCTCGTGTCTGCAAATCCGGCCTCTAGTCATGACTTTTTTGCCGTCTCTGCTTCAGCCCCGGCATGCCGAGGATTCACGGTTCTTTCGCTCACTTCACAGTGGTGCCGCTTGTTCGGCCTCTACATTTTACGCAGATTCAATCTCCTGCACAACCTTATGATGAAACTTTGGATTCATCTCGAACTTCGCCCTTGACACAAACTTCAACTGTATATGTTGCTACTTCGTGGTATAAAGGTTTTAGCTGTTCTTTTAATCAAACACTGTCTGTATCGTTTCCGGGTTTTGGCCTGCTTTCTTGGTGGGGGCCTGTACTGTCACCACATGCGCTAGCGACTAAAAACAAGAGGAGGTGCCCGGAAAGCGCACGGTAAAATGTTGGACGGCATTCAAAGGCGGAGGTGAGGCGTCAGCTGGCCGCCGGCCTTCATCTTGCCGCTGAAAGCTATCCGCAATAAATATGGTAACAGTCGCCGCTGTGGGCACCTCAACGATACGACAAAAAACCATCGCCCGTACTTACGGTGTTTTGTATGGAATGCGCATCTTTTGATTTGATGTATCCTGTTGCGATATGCCGATCAACCCACGTTAGTGCTCTGCAGCTAGATGTGCGTGTTTACTGTATCGGTCGCTGGATGTTTAAGAAAATGGCGTGCATTTCAAAGACTTCTCTTTGCTCTGCCGCACATCTTGTTAGCAGCGGTGGCGTAGCGGTAGAACATCCGCCTCGCATGCAAGAGGACCGGGGTTCAAATCCCGGTGCCGCGCAATTTTCCACCAGATGAAAGAAAAAAAAATCCGCGTGTTGATGGAATTGCATAAACAGGTTTGGGGTGCGACCTGATGCCGGTGAACACCTCCAGCAACGCACTCCCTCACCAGAACAGGAGTTGGCCACCCTGGTGCAGTAATTGGCCGCAACCTCCTATGATAAGCTCCATAAAACCCCGGCCCTCAGTCACCAGCGGCTGCGGAACAACTGACCACGGCGGCGGTCAGACCTGTGACGCAGCAGGGGGTGCTAAGAAAGTCTGGCTCCGCTGGACAGGCCGCCATTGGAAACTGACCCTGGCAACGTTTAATGCTAGAACCCTAGCTAGTGAAGCTAGCTTAGCAGTGCTGTTATAGGAACTAGAGGGCATGAAATGGGATGTCATAGGGCTTAGTGAGGTTAGGAGGCCGAATGAGGCATATACTGTACTGAAAGATGGGCATGTACTGTGTTATCGAGGCTTACCAGAGAGGCGACAACTAGGAGTAGGTTTCCTTGTCAATAAGTATATAGCGGGTAATATAGATGAATTCTATAGTATTAATGACAGGGTTGCAGGCATCGTAATTCGGCTTAGTAAGCGGTATAAACTGAAGGTTGTACAGGCCTATGCACCTACATGTAGTTATGATGACCAGGCAGTTGAAAGCTTCTACGAAGATGTAGAATCGGCAATGCGAAAAGTAAAGACGCAGTATACTGTACTAATGGGCGATTTCAATGCCAAGGTAGGGAAAAAACAGGCAGGAGACAAGGTAGTAGGTGACTATGGCATTGGTTCTAGGAATAGCAGGGGGGAGTTACTAGTTGAGTTTGCAGAGCGCAATAACTTACGAATCATGAATACCTTCTTCAGCAAACGGAAGAACCGGAAATGGACCTGGAAAAGTTCTAACGGAGAGACTAAAAATGAAATCGACTTCATAATGTGTTCAACCCCCGCCATTATGCAAGATGTAGAGGTAATCGGGAAAGTGCGATGCAGTGACCACAGGATGGTGAGGTCCCGAATTAGCCTAAATCTGAAGAAGGAACGCAAGAGATTAGTAAGAAAGAAACCCATCAACGAATTAGCGGTGAGGGGGAGGGCAGAAGAGTTCAGGATCTCGCTACAGAATAGGTTTTCAGCTCTAACTGAGGATGGCGACATTACCCTAGAGGCAAGGAACAATAATTTCAGAGATATCATTACTGAGTGCGCGGTAGGAGTAGGCGGTAGGATAGTTATAGAGGATACCGGTAAGCTGTCTAAGGAAACGAAAGATTTGACTAAGAAACGCCAGAGTATGAAAGCTTCCAATCCAACAGACCAGATCGAATTGGCCGAGATATCAAAGCTAATCAATAAGCGCAAGGTGGCCGATATTAGGAAGTATAACATGGAGAAAATTGAGCATGCTGTAAAGAACGGGGGAAGCCTTAAAGCGGTAAAGAAGAAATTGGGCATAGGCAAAAACCAGATGTATGCGATAAGGGACAAGGCGGGCAACGTCATCACTAATATGGAAAAGATAGTCAAAGTAGCCGAGGAGTTCTATACAGATCTCTACAGTAGCCAAAGTAGTCAGGACCGTAATGAGATTGGCGGTAGGGAAAAACAGTCAGACGTTCCACCAGTGACGAAGGACGAGGTAGAGAAAGCACTAGAAAATATGAAAAGGGGGAAATCAGCTGGAGAGGATCAGATAACTACAGATTTGCTGAAGGACGGGGGGGATATCGTGCTAGAAAACCTGGCCACCCTGTATACGCAGTGCCTGGTGTCATCGACGGTACCGGAACCATGGAAGAATGCAAACATTATCCTCAATCACAAGAAAGGGGACTCTAAGGACCTTAAAAATTACAGACCAATCAGCTTACTGTCTGTTACGTATAAGGTATTTACTAAGGTAATCGCTAATAGAATCAGGACAACCTTAGACTCCAATCAAGCGAAGGATCAAGCAGGGTTTCGGAAACGGTACTCTACTATATCCATACAGTCAAAACTCGATTTAACGAAACCCGATTTAACGAAAATCTCGATTTAACGAAGGTATCCTAATTCCCCCTCAGACGCCCATAGGGTTCCATGCTTTGACTAACCCGAAATAACGAAACCGATTCCGTGATCTGTCCCGATTTAACGAACCTTTTTTCGAGAAATAAGGGTGAAAAAGTGTTAATTTTTGGTCTATTTTGTAGACAGCACCCCAAAATTTACAAAGTTCACCGACTTTGGCAGAAAATAAATTTGTAGTCCCCTCGGGCCTTTCTTGTCGAGTAAGAATTTTTGTTGTTTCTTTTCGTACGCGCTAGCGGCGCCGGTCGTGGTGTTGGCGCTACCCACTCGAAAGTAGCGCGGGGGGTCATGACGATGACCACACGGACCCCCAAAGATTGCGCTAGTTGTATGATTACCAACTTTGGCGCCAATTTGTCATTAGCTGTGTGGCTTGCCGTCCCGTCGGCGGTATTTAGGGAAGATTGTTGCGCCGCTAGCCGAACCGTCCTTTGGGTCGTTGCTACCGGCGTGAATTCGTCACGCGCAAGTGCGACGAAAAGTGAAAATGGTACGTGCTAACCGATACGACCGCGATAAGCTGGTACGGTTTATGCGGATGCAAAATGCATTATGTTCAATGGGTGCTCAGTCGCGGACTTGACTTTAACACTTTTAAAACTAAAGTACTGTTTAAGCGGGTACGTTTTAACGAGGTTTTACTGTAATCGAATGTACTGAATTATGTGCCCAAGAAATGCCTCATTCAATTTAACGAAGTTCTCGATTTCACGAAATAATTCACGGCTCCCCTCAACTTCGTTAAATCGAGTTTTAACTGTACCATCAATCAGGTGATAGAAAAATGCTCGGAACATAACCAGCCCTTATACATAGCATTCATTGATTACGAAAAAGCATTTGACTCAGTTGAAACCTCGGCGGTGATGCAGGCATTGCGAAATCAGGGGGTAGACGAGCCATACGTGAAAGTGCTGGAAGATATATATAGCGGCTGCACAGCAACCATAGTTCTGCGTAAAGAAAGTAACAAAATTCCCATAAAGAGAGGTGTTAGGCAAGGAGACACAATCTCCCCAGTACATTTCACAGCTTGTTTAGAGGAAGTATTCAGAGACTTGGAATGGGAGCAGTTAGTGATAAGGGTAGGTGGAGAATAACTCAGTAATCTGCGATTTGCTGATGACATTGCCTTGCTAAGCAACTCGGGGGATGAACTGCAAATAATGATTGATGACCTAGACAGGAAAAGTAGAAAGGTAGGCTTGAAAATCAATATGCAGAAGACTAAGGTAATGTTCAACAGCCTCGGGAAGGAACAGCAGTTTACATTAGGTAGCGAAATACTGGAAGTAGTAGGCGAATATGTCTACTTAGGACAGGTAGTAACCGCAGACCCGGACCACGAAAAGGAGATAACAAGAAGAATACGATTGGGATGGAGCGCATTTGGCAAGCACTCGCAGATTATGACTAGCAGCTTACCGGTATCGCTCAAGAGGAAAGTATACAACAGTTGCATCTTACCTGTACTCACCTATGGGGCTGAAACGTGGAGGCTAACCAAGAGAGTTCTACTTAAGTTGAGGACAACCCAGAGGGCTATGGAACGAAAAATGGTAGGGGTAACATTAAGAGATAGAAAGCGTGCAGAGTGGGTCAGAGAAATTACTCAAGTTACCGACATTCTAGTAGAAATTAAGAAGAAGAAATGGACATGGGCAGGACATGTAGTGTGAAGAGAGGATAACCGATGGTCGCTGAGGGTAACAAACTGGATTCCAAGGGAAGGAAAGCGTAGCAGGGGGCGGCAGAAAGTTAGGTGGGCGGACGCGTTTCACCTGGGCTCCGTGTTTTTTTCATTGAACTGCCAGATTTTTTGAGTCGCACCTTAATGAAAGTGCGTCGACCGGATGCATGAAGTTGTGTGGACCACCGGGAACTCGAATTCCGAGGTAGGGGACCGCTTTTGCCAAATTTAAAGGACTTTTGTGTGCCGAGAGGAGCGCCCGCAGCTGGGCCTAACGTCGACTCCGGCCTTGGCCGGAGGAGCGGTAGGCCCAGCCCGAGCCTCGGTGAGGCCGCCAGCGGAACATCGAATCATCGGTGATTACGCAAGTGAGCATTGACCTAAGATAACTACAGGCGAGTAGAGGTGGACGGCGTCGAAATTCCGCCGGACCAGTGCACAAGATCGCAAGGCTGGAAAACTGCCGGCGAGAGGGTCAGGCACAAAGGCATGGGCAAGTTAGGCCTAAATGCCGTACTTCAAACGAACCAAGATGGCGCCAAGGCCATGGCTGCCACTGGCAGCGATACACGTCACTCAAGGGCGAAACGTATAAACAAGGGCAAATTGTTGAAGGGCGCGCGCATGCCAGACTTGCCGCGTGGCGACATAAAGATCGTATTACGACCACGAGGCGGGCTCCACGTGAGCGACGTGACCCGCGTTGAACTAAGTCGTGCAATTGTGGCGGCGGCACAGATCCCCGGCAATGAAGCAAGTGAAGATGTCGTGTGCCCCAACCTCCAGCAGAATATCGTTGTGGTGAGCACCTCCAAGAGAGAGAACGCCGACCTATACACTGCAGTCGGAAGGATCGACATACGCGGCACGGCACACGAAGTAAGTACCTACGAAACGGCCCCCCACGGCACGGTGAAGGGCGTCATAAGGGGCATCCCGCTCGAGGATACGGCCCAGGATATTCAGGACAATGTTGTGCACAAGCATAACCCAACGGCGCTACAGGCAAACCGGATCGGTAAGACCCGATCAGTCGTCATTGCTTTCGAAGGGCATAAAGTACCCAAATACGTGAGATACGGCAACCTGCTCATGGAGTGCACGTTACATAGAAAACAAATCGACGTATGCTATGCGTGCGGAAGAGTGGGCCACAGAATGGACGTGTGCCCGGATCCTTCGAACACGATCTGCCGAGGGTGCGGAATCTCCAACTCCGCCGAAGATCACGAATGTGTCCCGAACTGTGGCCTGTGCGGAGGCAAACACCTGAGAGCGGACAAGGCCTGCCCGCTTCAAGACACCCTACGTCGTCCGCCGGCGGCGCTGGGAACGGCGCCGAGCAGAGGAAGAAGACATCGGGAACCAAGACAAGAGAGGTCCTGCAGGCGGACCCCACCGCCTCCAAACAACGGGGCCGGTCACACACGCCGGGCCGCAACAGCAGTGGCTGTCAACAACAGTCGCCAGAGTCAACCGAGGGATCGCCGAGAAAAAGGTGGGCCGGACCAACAGGTCTCCCGTCGCTCTAACCAGCGACACCGAATTCCCACCCCTCACCCCCTCCCAACCCCTTAACTCACAAGCGAATCCGCAAAAGGACAGTAGCGAAGTGATAGAGCTTAAGAGGATCATAGAGCGCCAAAACGCTCAGATCCAGGAACAGAACGCCCAAATACAGGCGCTTATGAATAAGATCGAAACGCTAGCGAGTAACGGCAGCTTGGCAAATTCAGGACCCCAAGACAACACGGCGACAAGCAACGCCGCAGGCTTGCGCAAGGTGCCGCGGAGGGCCCCCCCCCCCCTCGCCCCGCCAAGGGCGGACAGCTGGAGAGGCTGAGGCCATGCAACGTGCAGCAAATAACCTAGAGGCGATGGACGCCGAAGAGAGCCCCGCGAGCGGAGAGGAAACTGCGAACGCAGAGACCGCGACCACGGTAACGACACAGATCCCGCGAGAAGGAGAGCTTATGGCCATTTTGGCCGCAATTTCCCAAATTAACGAAAGGCTCAGCAAAATAGACGACCGACTTAAAGCTGTCGAGAGTCAGCCTCAGACGCCATCGGCGAAGCACAAACGTCAAGCGCTAAAAGTAGCCTCAACATCGGTGAGGAACCACTTCGCGTCCCTGAAAAAGGAGCGGGCCGAAAAAATAAAAAACGCGATCGCGAAAAGGCGCAATCGACTCGAGACAGCCGGAAAGGATGATGCAGAAGCCAAGTAAGAAGCACAAGAAGACCGGGGGGGAAACCACCGTGATTTACCAATGGAACTGCCGTGGGATTCGCAACAAAGAAGCGGAACTAATGTTATACATTGACGGGCAAGACAACAAGCCTGATGTAATTGCTCTACAGGAGACGAACGGGAAACCAAGACTTCCGGGGTACGTCACTTACACGGACCCCACGGAGAACGGAACGGCGGTGCTCGTTCGCAGCAACGTGGCGGCAACTCAACATGTTACGGCGCAGGGCGGGTGCGAGCACACGCTGGTCGAAATTCATGCAAGAGAAATTGGCAGCGCGGGCAATTTATTTGTAATGAGCGCGTACTGTCGGCCGTCACAACGGCAGTACAAATTTGACCGCATCGTGAGTCAGGCGAAAGGGTTGGCGGGGACCAGGCCGCTCCTGATCCTCGGCGACTTTAACGCCCCTCACACAACATGGGGCTATAAGTTCCAGTCAAAAAGAGGAAAAGCATTGGCCAAAGCAAAGGAGGATCACGAGATTGCCCTCCTGAACGAGCCTGACGTAACTACCAGAAGAGGCAACAGTGCCGCGAGGGACACTACGCCAGACCTTTCGTGGTTATCGGGAACGCTAGACGTCTCCTGGAGAAGCGAAGAAGTGGACCTGGGTTCTGACCACAGCGTGATCGGCATCACGATCCGAGGTTCCCGATATCGGGCTGTGTTGGGGACAGCGCGGATCACGGATTGGGACAAGATGAGAAAGTTCACCCAGGAACAAGAAGAGGCGTCTGAGGAAGAATCGGGACGAGCTGAAACACAACAGACCTACACCGAATGGTCGAGGGACCAGAAGAAGACCCTCCAAAAATTTACCCAAGAAATCGCAACGACTTCGCAGGCACCGTACGTGGACGCCAGACTGACCCACATGTGGGCGGCCCGGCACTCGTTAACGCGGCGATGGAAACGTCAGCGGCACAACAGAAAGCTGGCCAAGCGCATAGCAGCCTTGAACAAGCAGATCGCCGAGCACGCGGCCAAACTATGCAGGGAGAATTGGCTGAAGACCTGCGACGGCCTGCAGGGCAAGCTCTCGACGTGGAAGACGTGGTGCCTCTTGAGGCATCTGATCGACCCGCTGAGTAGCAAAACTGCGACCAATCGCAACCTTACCAAAGTATTGAACATGTACAAGGGAGACGGCCGCAGGCTCCTGGAAGACCTGAAGGCGAAGTACCTAAAGACAGAGAAGGGACAGTACCCGGAGCCAGAGAGGTACGAAGGACCCGACAACGAAGACCTGGACCGGCCGTTTTCCATGACGGAATTGTGGACAGCGATAGATCAAAGTAACAAGAAAAGTGCACCCGGCAGGGATGCCATAACATACAAACTACTCAGTAACATGAGCAGTAAAGCGGCCCGCGGCCTCCTAGGGCACATCAACGAAGCCTGGGAGAGCTCGCGGTTGCCGAAGGAATGGAAGGACGCCGAGGTCTGCTTCATTCCAAAGCCCGGCAAGGCCCTCACGATAGACAACATTCGGCCCATCTCCCTCACGTCCTGCGTGGGGAAGGTGATGGAGCGTATGGTCCTTCGCCGGCTGCAGAAGCACCTCGAAGAAACAGATCAGATGCCGGAGACGATATACGGCTTCAGGCAACATCTCAGCACCCAAGACGTGATGATCCAACTTCACGAACTGGTCGTCAAGCCGGCAACGAGGCACACGCCGCGCGGGATACTCGCCCTCGACCTGAAGGGAGCGTTTGATAACGTGTCCCACGCGAGCGTGTTGCGGAATCTGAATATGACCAGGTGTGGCCGAAAGACATTCGACTACATCAAAGAATTTCTGTCAAACCGAACAGCGACCATCAGAATAGGGGAGGAGAAGTCAGACCCTGTCGAGCTGGGTGATAGGGGCACCCCACAGGGATCGGTCTTGTCGCCCCTGCTCTTCAATCTGGTCCTCCTGCCCCTGCCCGGTCTACTCAAGCAAATCGAAGGCGTGGACCATGCGTTCTACGCCGACGATATTACGGTGTGGACAGCTCGAGCCGGTTCTGATGCCTGGATGGAGGAAGCCTTGCAGAAGGCGGCAACAACCGTGCACGAGTACGCAAAGTCATGCGGACTGAGCTGCGCTCCCCAGAAATCAGAGTTGCTTATTATCCAACCGGGAAAATCCAAGAAAGAGCTGCCGCCGAACGTGATCGTCACCATCGACGGAACGGCTATCAAGCCAGCACAGCAGATTAGGATCCTCGGCCTACTACTTCAGGCCGACGGGAAGGCACACGCCGCCGTCACAAAGATCAAAACTACAGCCGAACAGATACTCAGTATGATCAGAAGGGTATCTAATAGAAACCGAGGCCTCAAAGAGGACGATGTCATGCGCCTGATACGCGCATTCGTCGTGTCACGGGTTACCTACTCCGCCCCCTGTCTCCAGCTGACGAAGGCGAATAGGGACACCCTAAACACGATGCTTCGTAAGGCAACGAAGCAAGCACTGGGCATTCCCATATACTCGTCCACACAAAGAATGCTGGACATGGGCGCCCACAACACGGTGGAGGAGCTCATTGAAGCCCACCTCTCTAATCAGAGAATCCGGCTCAGTCATACGAAACACGGACGAGCCGTCTTACGCAAGATAGGATGGCAGATTGAGCCAGTACCCCTCAAGGAAGCCCTTCCGGAAGACTGGAAGACGGCCATTCAGACCAAACCCCTTCCCCGGAACATGACGCCGGGCAAGGACGACGAGAGGCGCACAGCGCGGGCCAAAGCCATAGCCCGGAAGCTGGACGAGAACCCCAGGGTCCTCTACGCGGACGCCTCGCTCCGAAAACACAGTGACCGTGCAGCAGTGGTGGTTACGTCAAAAGACAGGCTGATCGTCAGCGCGTCCATAAAGACAACAGACGCCGCAGTTGCAGAAGAAGCGGCCATGGCCCTCGCACTCGCACAGCCGAGCGTGGACACCGTGGTCACTGACTCAAAGACAGCCTACAGAAGCTTCCACAGAGGGGTAATATCCTCCGCGGCCCGAGCCATTCTATCCAAGTGCAAGCCTCCGGGAAGAGCTATAGAGCTCGTGTGGGTCCCGGCTCACTCGCAGGTAACAGGCAACATCATCGCAGACTACCATGCCCGAGAAATGTCAATCCGGGGCGAGAACGAGCCGGAAGAGCTACCGCATCCGGTTACCAGCTTTCGGGAAATTACAAGTATGTACCGAGAGGAAAGGTGCAGACTGCCAGAACCGCACCCCAAGCTCACCAGGCAACAACAGACGATCCTGCGCCGAGCGCAGGCGGGATCGCTTGCGCATCCCGTATTGATGAGCCGCATGTACCCTGTGGAACACGACATGCTCTGTCCTTTTTGTAAAAAAGAAAAGGACACCCTGCCGCACGTTTTGGCAGAATGCAAACAACTCAAAACCCCCCCTCTTCCCCTTCCCGCCAACACCCCCAATCCCCAACCCCTTGAGCGATGGGAGACCTTGTTGTCCAGCCCCGCCCTATCGATCCAGCTCGCACTGACAGACAGGGGCCAGGAGCTGCTGGAAACATATGGGTCCCGCAACTAGGGAACCACCCCGTCTGGTGCAAGCATGCACCACCGAATTATTTCGGGCTTAATAAATGTTGATTCCTCCTCCTCAACTGTATATGTTGCTACTTCGTGGTATAAAGGTTTTAGCTGTTCTTTTAATCAAACACTGTCTGTATCGTTTCCGGGTTTTGGCCTGCTTTCTTGGTGGGGGCCTGTACTGTCACCACATGCGCTAGCGACTAAAAACAAGAGGAGGTGCCCGGAAAGCGCACGGTAAAATGTTGGACGGCATTCAAAGGCGGAGGTGAGGCGTCAGCTGGCCGCCGGCCTTCATCTTGCCGCTGAAAGCTATCCGCAATAAATATGGTAACAGTCGCCGCTGTGGGCACCTCAACGATACGACAAAAAACCATCGCCCGTACTTACGGTGTTTTGTATGGAATGCGCATCTTTTGATTTGATGTATCCTGTTGCGATATGCCGATCAACCCACGTTAGTGCTCTGCAGCTAGATGTGCGTGTTTACTGTATCGGTCGCTGGATGTTTAAGAAAATGGCGTGCATTTCAAAGACTTCTCTTTGCTCTGCCGCACATCTTGTTAGCAGCGGTGGCGTAGCGGTAGAACATCCGCCTCGCATGCAAGAGGACCGGGGTTCAAATCCCGGTGCCGCGCAATTTTCCACCAGATGAAAGAAAAAAAAAATCCGCGTGTTGATGGAATTGCATAAACAGGTTTGGGGTGCGACCTGATGCCGGTGAACACCTCCGGCAACGCACTCCCTCACCAGAACAGGAGTTGGCCACCCTGGTGCAGTAATTGGCCGCAACCTCCTATGATAAGCTCCATAAAACCCCGGCCCTCAGTCACCAGCGGCTGCGGAACAACTGACCACGGCGGCGGTCAGACCTGTGACGCAGCAGGGGGTGCTAAGAAAGTCTGGCTCCGCTGGACAGGCCGCCATTGGAAACTGACCCTGGCAACGTTTAATGCTAGAACCCTAGCTAGTGAAGCTAGCTTAGCAGTGCTGTTAGAGGAACTAGAGGGCATGAAATGGGATGTCATAGGGCTTAGTGAGGTTAGGAGGCCGAATGAGGCATATACTGTACTGAAAGATGGGCATGTACTGTGTTATCGAGGCTTACCAGAGAGGCGACAACTAGGAGTAGGTTTCCTTGTCAATAAGTATATAGCGGGTAATATAGATGAATTCTATAGTATTAATGACAGGGTTGCAGGCATCGTAATTCGGCTTAGTAAGCGGTATAAACTGAAGGTTGTACAGGCCTATGCACCTACATGTAGTTATGATGACCAGGCAGTTGAAAGCTTCTACGAAGATGTAGAATCGGCAATGCGAAAAGTAAAGACGCAGTATACTGTACTAATGGGCGATTTCAATGCCAAGGTAGGGAAAAAACAGGCAGGAGACAAGGTAGTAGGTGACTATGGCATTGGTTCTAGGAATAGCAGGGGGGAGTTACTAGTTGAGTTTGCAGAGCGCAATAACTTACGAATCATGAATACCTTCTTCAGCAAACGGAAGAACCGGAAATGGACCTGGAAAAGTTCTAACGGAGAGACTAAAAATGAAATCGACTTCATAATGTGTTCAACCCCCGCCATTATGCAAGATGTAGAGGTAATCGGGAAAGTGCGATGCAGTGACCACAGGATGGTGAGGTCCCGAATTAGCCTAAATCTGAAGAAGGAACGCAAGAGATTAGTAAGAAAGAAACCCATCAACGAATTAGCGGTGAGGGGGAGGGCAGAAGAGTTCAGGATCTCGCTACAGAATAGGTTTTCAGCTCTAACTGAGGATGGTGACATTACCCTAGAGGCAAGGAACAATAATTTCAGAGATATCATTACTGAGTGCGCGGTAGGAGTAGGCGGTAGGATAGTTAGAGAGGATACCGGTAAGCTGTCTAAGGAAACGAAAGATTTGATTAAGAAACGCCAGAGTATGAAAGCTTCCAATCCAACAGACCAGATCGAATTGGCCGAGATATCAAAGCTAATCAATAAGCGCAAGCTGGCCGATATTAGGAAGTATAACATGGAGAAAATTGAGCATGCTGTAAAGAACGGGGGAAGCCTTAAAGCGGTAAAGAAGAAATTGGGCATAGGCAAAAACCAGATGTATGCGATAAGGGACAAGGCGGGCAACGTCATCACTAATATGGAAAAGATAGTCAAAGTAGCCGAGGAGTTCTATACAGATCTCTACAGTAGCCAAAGTAGTCAGGACCGTAATGAGATTGGCGGTAGGGAAAAACAGTCAGACGTTCCACCAGTGACGAAGGACGAGGTCGAGAAAGCACTAGAAACTATGAAAAGGGGGAAATCAGCTGGAGAGGATCAGATAACTACAGATTTGCTGAAGGACGTGGGGGATATCGTGCTAGAAAACCTGGCCACCCTGTATACGCAGTGCCTGGTGTCATCGACGGTACCGGAACCATGGAAGAATGCAAACATTATCCTCATTCACAAGAAAGGGGACTCTAAGGACCTTAAAAATTACAGACCAATCAGCTTACTGTCTGTTACGTATAAGGTATTTACTAAGGTAATCGCTAATAGAATCAGGACAACCTTAGACTCCAATCAAGCGAAGGATCAAGCAGGGTTTCTGAAACGGTACTCTACTATATCCATACCATCAATCAGGTGATAGAAAAATGCTCGGAACATAACCAGCCCTTATACATAGCATTCATTGATTACGAAAAAGCATTTGACTCAGTTGAAACCTCGGCGGTGATGCAGGCATTGCGAAATCAGGGGGTAGACGAGCCATACGTGAAAGTGCTGGAAGATATATATAGCGGCTGCACAGCAACCATAGTTCTGCGTAAAGAAAGTAACAAAATTCCCATAAAGAGAGGTGTTAGGCAAGGAGACACAATCTCCCCAGTACTATTCACAGCTTGTTTAGAGGAAGTATTCAGAGTCTTGGAATGGGAGCAGTTAGTGATAAGGGTAGGTGGAGAATAACTCAGTAATCTGCGATTTGCTGATGACATTGCCTTGCTAAGCAACTCGGGGGATGAACTGCAAATAATGATTGATGACCTAGACAGGAAAAGTAGAAAGGTAGGCTTGAAAATCAATATGCAGAAGACTAAGGTTATGTTCAACAGCCTCGGGAAGGAACAGCAGTTTACATTAGGTAGCGAAATACTGGAAGTAGTAGGCGAATATGTCTACTTAGGACAGGTAGTAACCGCAGACCCGGACCACGAAAAAGAAATAACAAGAAGAATACGATTGGGATGGAGCGCATTTGGCAAGCACTCGCAGATTATGACTAGCAGCTTACCGGTATCGCTCAAGAGGAAAGTATACAACAGTTGCATCTTACCTGTACTGACCTATGGGGCTGAAACGTGGAGGCTAACCAAGAGAGTTCTACTTAAGTTGAGGACTACCCAGAGGGCTATGGAACGAAAAATGGTAGGGGTAACATTAAGAGATAGAAAGCGTGCAGAGTGGGTCAGAGAAATTACTCAAGTTACCGACATTCTAGTACAAATTAAGAAGAAGAAATGGACATGGGCAGGACATGTAGTGCGAAGAGAGGATAACCGATGGTCGCTGAGGGTAACAAACTGGATTCCAAGGGAAGGAAAGCGTAGCAGGGGGCGGCAGAAAGTTAGGTGGGCGGATGAGATTAAGAAGTTCGCAGGGGTCAAGTGGATGCAGCTAGCACAGAACCGGGTTAAGTGGAGAAATATGGGAGAGGCCTTCGCCCTGCAGTGGGTATATCAGGCTGATGATGATGATGATGATTGCGCCTAACTATATGGCGAGTATTGCACGTGCCCTAGTGTCCTCGAGCACCCTCTTTGCGCATGCGCAATCATTTACCAGCGTTCCTGCTTATCTCCGTAACGGGGCAGGGATACGTCACCTTATCGACGGCCACGTAATATTACTACTAAATGCCTGAAAAGCGGCATGTCCTGACATGTGCACGCCTGACCATCTAGCTTATTTTAGTATATAAAGAACATTACATCAGGTAGCTATAAATCTGTGAAGTGTTTTGCACTGAACCAAGATTTTGCAATCAGGGGCAAATGCTATTCATTGTAAAGAAACCGGTTGTGTTAGCAATAGACAGAAAAATGCAGTGGTACTAATTTAGTATGGTATTGTTAGAGAATCACCACGCTATAATTGCATACTGAGGCATGTATTTAAAAGAGCGGTCACCAAGACCGGAAGCAAGCACCTTGAACCGAATGAGTTCCTTCTATCTCTACGCTGCCCAACTATGCACTTCGTTGACAACATAAACGCGTATAATATTATTATGTAATGGTAAACCAGTGAACTAGCAGAAGATGACGTTGAGACGATTTAAACGAAAGTCGACGGGTCTAGCGTAAGCGATCTTGCGCAAGGAACTGCCCGCTTTTTCTTCCTCATCTGTAACAATATCAGCAGATGTGATCTGTACAGTCCATAAACATAGGAACGCAAAACATTAGGGTGGCTCGCATAATTTTAGCCTCACATCGCACCTTATACAGAGCTGTTAACATAGTAATTGGTGCCTTCGACGAGCGCCGCTTCGTGTAACATCATTAGCCTAGAACGCCTTGATCAGTTCCGTCTTGGAATACGTTACCCTGACCTTGTCTTTATTCACTAAAGGAGGCATATACAAACTAGATGAATTTGAAAGAAAGCCCGCTAGACTCCATCTTTAGTAAATACAAATAAACAGATTTCTGTTGAGCTAGTCAAGAATGTCAGTATTCTCACTATCAAAAGCACAGCCAAACTGGCATACTTGGGGTTCACTTCTGGCTATTTCCTACACGTATAAAGAACCTTCATTACTTACCGAAAGCGAGGGTCACAAAGCACAAGCACCCGCAAATACAAATAAAAAAAATCATTTTATGTTGAGTGCTTTTATTTCTCATTTTTTCTATAAACCATGAATGAATAGAATCCCCTGAATTATTTAATTCCCAATAGCCCCGTGTTAAAGGATTTGTCTAATTGCTTATAAGCGCCGCGACAGTGCCTGAGTATTTAGGGCGCTCGGCTACTCAGCCTGGAGATTCCAGTTTGACCTCGGCGGACGCGCTTGATGAATGCGACAAGCAAGCTTTGTGTGCACTATGTGATGTCAGTGCAGAACAATGAACGTCAGGTGGTATAAATCGTCCGGAGCTCTGCAATAGGCGTATTTCAATGCCTGAGTCGCTCAGAGACGTGAAAACTCACAAAACTAAGTTTAACTAGTTGCATAGTTAAAAACATCAATGTTATATGTGCCTTTAGCTTTGCCTACCAAATTGTTTAATTTTATAAATTTATGACTAATCGGGATATGTATGTTTGTAATCCCGTTCATTCTTTTACTGTTCAAAATTTTGTTACTTTATCAACAGTACCATTCTGCAGTTACTAACAAGTTGCCAAAATGGTCGAGTTTCATGTGCTATTGTACCCTCTATGTCATTATCCTTAATCGGATCAGCAGCCTGTCTAAATAACTGAACAAAGAAAGTAATTCCAAGTGTGCGTCTAAAGCCCACCCGGCGAGAATTATTATGATTCCCTTGTTTTTGTGCGCTTTAGAAATGTTGCTATTTGTAAAGCAGGTTCCTCAGGGCGTTGCTTACTGCTGGCCGCATTGCGTGCTATCGACGGGAGCAAATACTAGCAGCTTAAAGGAAACACTCAAGCTACGTCTTCTTAAACTTGCTGTCGAATATGTATGGCTTTTTTTCAGCAGTATAAATGCAATAGCTGAACCTGGATATTTCAGGGCCGACATTCTTCAAATAATATTGAGGAGGGGGTGGTTAGTGGCAATCGGGCTAATGTCCTAAATCAGCTCAGACTACGAGAAGCGCCGAAGTGGAGGACTCCGGAAATTTCGACCACCTGGGGTTCTTCAACGTTCACGGACATCACACAGAACACGGGCGCTTCGGTTTTCTCCTCCATTGAAAAGCGGCCACCGTGGAAGGGATTCGATCTCACATCTTTGTGCACAGTCGATGAGTGCCCTGCAACACCGTGGCGGGGCCAAAAAAAATTGCGCGCTGTAAACAAAGTGAAAGGCTAAGACTCAAAGGTGCGAAAAGAGACACATAGCAGGAATAAAAATTACTCAGGTGTTGTTGTTCAAGTGCGTGTTTAATTTGTTACCCACATAGACCTTGCTTACAAAGGCAGGCAGACCGATTAATACTGAATTCGACTATAGGGGGTCATCATTACGGCAGCTAGGAGGAGCACCAGAAAACAATTCTAGTATAAAATCTTTAATTAGACCTTCGAGTTTTGAACGAATACCTAAATATTCAATATACATATAAACTGTGATAATTTTGCGTGGGACTTGCGATCATCGTAGCATTGATTTTCAACGCGATGTAGGTGTTCGCGGTCATTCTCATCTTGGGAGCTGTTTACGTAGATCTTAATGTGGTGATCTCGGCGGCGAACGATGTTGAGCTGGCTGTCTAGGTGCCCGAGGCAGTGCAGGCGCTGCAGATGATTCTGTTATTGGCGACAAGGGGTGTGATGTCATTGATGTTGAAACTTTAGTGCGTGCAGATGTCATTGGCGATCCTGGCATTGGGCGAGCTCCTGGTTGTCGTTGTAGTGATGGCATGCCATGTGCACCAGACGATGCTGACATTGGACTGTACAGTGGATTTTCCCTCATCTCTCCTGGCATTGGACTATACAGTGGATTTTCTCTGACATGTCTTGGCATCGGACTATACAGTGGATTTTCCCTCGTCTGTCTTGGCATTGGACTATGAAGTAGATTCTCCCTAGTATCTCCTGGCATTTGAGACCTTGGACGTGCCCCTGCCGATCCTGGTCTCGGAGGCAGTTCAGGTTTCCATGGCTGTGGTCGGGGTGCAGCCGAGGGCGGTAATCTTGGCAGTGGCTGCCTGACATTTCTCGCCAGTGGAGGCATTTGCCTTGGATCCGAGTAGCCTTGAGGGATTTTAATATTTGGGTTGAAGCATCTTCCTAACCTTGGGTTTTCCATCCTTGGACAGCAAAGGCAGCCGTCCCGGCAGTGTAGATCTCCATAGTTAGGATCGCACTGTTAATTCACGAATATAGAAAAGAAAAATGAGATAAAGATAAAGTAGCGTAAAGAAAGGATTACCCAGTAGTGTCCATTTACTGTATAAAAATGTGAGGTATCATTGAGGGATGCTCTGAGCGACGGCGGACCTCGAGGGGAGGACGCGGTTCTTCCCATGGCTTTCCCGATGGGGTCTATTTCCCCCTTCCCCCGGAGCAGGGGGTCACCACCTACCCACTGCTCCGATGTTACTGCCGCCATTCACAGTCATGGAAAACATGCGTGCTCTTCCCGCCCTGTTCATATTAGATGCAACAGGCAGGCCCTGATATTTTATCTCTCATTGTTAATATAGAAACAGTGGAACCAGCTTTCATGGATTGGCGGCTGTGACATTGAAGAGGCCGATATACCGCGCGTGCGCGCGCGCCCCTAAATGTCATGCATGATCTCATAGGAATTCAGATATAATGATGTCAAGAATTTATATCCGTCAATTTTGCTCGCACACAAAGCTATCAGTGTGCCTTTTGATATGTTTTATCCGGTGTGGGAATACCTGTCGCATGCTTCTGGGGAATGGGGATTCTGGCGCTTAATACAGACCTTGAAACTTTAACTGCCGCCGCTTTTGTTTAGCGCCAAAGCAGCATTAAGGAGAGTTACAGCGCTTCACATATTCAGAAAAAATAACGAAAACTTTTTTTTCACCGTCATATTCCAGCTGCTCAATGGAGTGAAGTCTCCTCTTCACCTTGAATGTGTTTTATGTTGCGAACATATTGGTCGGTTGAAATATTATATATTGTTTCATGCGACTAATGCAATCTATGACAAACATGGTCGATTTAATACACAATTATGCAACATCCTTTGATCGAGATAACTGGCACAAACAGCTGATAACTGGCTACGGAAGTGACGGGGCGACATAACGAGAAGAAAAAAATCGCTTTTCAAAATTAAACGTTGTTTTAATAATATAACTACTATATTCATTCCAGGACCACCTGCAGGAGGAAAGTACAAAGCCTAAAGCAGGAGGTGGGGGGGGGGGGGGGGAGGGAGGGGGATCATGCCGCTAATAATTATACCGCGTTTAGAAAGCGGCTAGTGTCTAGGCGGGGAGCAAGTTACGAGCTGGAAGGCTTTGAAAATGCAGACATCATCTGCAAATGGGTTTAGCACATTTTTTTCAAATAACTTGAAGTCTATGAAGAAGTACAAGCAAACAAGAGATAATGGGGCCTTTCTTATTCTACTGCAATTTTTCGCGTGAGCTACGCAAGTAAAAAATAACGCGAAAATTTTCTGCCCTGAAAAACTAGGATAGCTAGGAAACCAACTGGCTACCCCTCTATATACAAGTACAATCTCCCTCAGTGTTAAGAATAATGGAATTTGGTCCAATTAAAATAATAGAGGTCTTTACGCACGCTGCGCTATCTGGGAGCTCGAAGAATAATGTATAAATGTTTGTTTCTTGTAACAATTGTAGTAACTGCATAGTGTTTTCATTTCGGTGCTGCACTCAATACACGAGCAGCGGATGACAGCGCGAACCAGGCGAATACCACCCGCAGCTTCAGAAGCAGGCGGGAAGCGAGCAGTGAGGTGGCCTCGTCCCTAGAGACGGGGATGAGAATAACTCTAGAAGTGCCAAAGGCTTTTCGCGGCGATTGCGAAGGCCGAAGAATACATCTCGCGCGCCCTGTCGAAACCGGCCGTGTCTGAGCTTGACCTACATCAAAAACAACCGCGTTGTAATGCAGCAACACGAATAGCAGGGCTCGCATTGCCTAGAAAATTATCTATTACATAAATATATCGTAAACTATGGCGTGTAGATGTTATTACCAGCACCGGCTTTGCTAGAAAACTAGGTCGAGACAGATATTTTGGACGTAGGCCCTTTAGAAGTAATTAAAACATCATTCGTTCTCCAGATTTGTCAGCGATGTGCACGTTAATATGGATATCCCACGTTTCATCCGTTAGCTGAAAATTTATGCAAGAAACAAACCTAATATTGATACCAATGGAGACTGCCTTTCCTCCCACAAAATCAGTTATTCAAAATTAATTACGCACAAAAATTTGTGGAAGCTTTTGTCAGTATTTTTTTACTGACGGGAATAATTTTGGCAAAAGCAATGATTTTAGTTTGACGCCGCATTAATAAAGAATTATCAAATTGAAGGTGACAAATATTCCTTTGTGTTTATGTACTTTTTTATGCTTATATATAAGCGGCCGTCGCGGCCGTGATTTGAACCCGCACCCTTGGATACAGTAGTGGAGCACCCTAACCACTGCGCCACCGAGGCGGGGCCAGGGTCTCTTTACCACCGGCCGATCTATCCACCTTTCTTCTCATTAAATTACTCTCTCTCTCTCTCTCTGTTGTTGAAAGCCACTGAATTTTTTAAAAGCGTAGCTTATATTCGCCCTTTCGGCGGTAGACGCATATGGCCGTTTTCTTTTTTATTGCCTGCCTAGACAACCCCGCACAAATAAAGATCACTAAGTACGTACAAGCATCAGTGCTACACAAGAGTACATGGTTATGTAACTGGCGTGCCAGGTCATCAAGAATGCTCACCTACTCTAAAAGTTCGTTCTGGGCTGCGTACACTTCTCCAGGAAAGAAAATACTTTCAGTGCAGTTATTGCGTACCGAACGCACATTGAAATTACAGTATTAACATTGCAGCAGTTCGACATACGTTCAGTGTGCGGACGCCGGGCGCTAGATATTCATGAACTACGGGTCGTTGCGTAGAAATGTACAAATGGGGTATATATTATCTTGATCCTATTGTCGTCGGAGGACTTCGAAATCACAAATAAAAGGTCAAAGTGTGGTCCTTAAACAATTTTATCTAGAATGTGCAATGAACACTGCAATATGCCTTTTCAATGTACATGACCGGCGCGTAAGGATAGCTCTGGTAGCAGGCTAGCCCTTAATTAGCTAAAACGTACCGCATATGGGAAGTAGTCAACACAATACGTAAAACGCAACTTAGAGAGGACGACGGTATGCAGCGGCAGCAATGGCAACGCTTCTTCGTATTGGCCGTGTAGCTTGCTAAATGTCTCTATTACCGTGTGATGTGTAACTAAAAGCAAGATCAACATTCCGCCCAGCTAAAGTACACACGCTGAACAAAACGTTGCTCGCGTGAAAGCGCACGATTGTCGCTAAAAAGAGGATAAAATAGAACGAGTAATTTACAACCACCTCTTTTTGAGTACTCATTAAAGGAACCCTGAAATAATATTTATGGCAATGTACTAATATATCGGTAGAGTGGTATTTATGTGTATGCGAGCCAAATTTAAAGCTCTGCGTAGATTGTATAGTTTACAATGAAATTTAAAAAGTTCTGCTGACCACTCGCAACTGGTTAGGGTGACCCTTCACCGCGCATTTATAGCCACACCCCTGCCACTGACGTAAATGGAATCTCTGAGTACGCTCTCTGATTGGGCGCTTCGGTGTGATAGTTTGGTATGGCGCACGGTGGAGCGCCTTCGAGAACTGTTTTCTTTTTGGAGTGTAAGCTCCACCACGCCATGTCTCACCAAGGTCACCGGCTATGGTAATTTGTGCGGAGCGAGGAGCCGACGCCGCCCACTTCTTCGTACGTGTGGGCCCACGGAGCCAGTGGCACTCCTTCCTTCTTCTGGGAATTCGCTTCTTCTAACACTTCGATCATCTGCTTCTGCATCTTCTTCACGCACATGGACAACATCAATTGTATTGGTATTTATTTCCACAATTATGGAACATTACCTCACACAATGCTATGCAGCCTTCTAGTCCCCTGCCTACCCTTTCCTTTCCCCGCCACCACAGCCCATCTGGCTCCCCTCCTGGGATCTACTCTTTCAAAATGCCCTTGGCACCTTCGTGTCGTCTAGACTCGGCTGGGGTGTACTTGAATTGGCTGGCAGCCCTAGAGGAGCCGCGTGCTGTAACCAGTGCTTCGGCTGCTTTTCCTTGACGTTCGCAGCGGACAGCTTCGGAGGAGTTAAACCACGGCACGTCTTGTCTCTGCATGTTTAATCGAACGTCCTCTACGTAAACTAGGTTCAGGCGAGTCGAACCACGCCATTCTTTTTCATGAACACTGACATGCGCTGAGCTGAGGAGGGGGAAGGTAGGGGGTGGGGGGGGTGGGGGAGTTTACCGTCAATTTCGTTCGTCGACACATGCTACAATCTCTCAAACTGCCACCGTTCTGCCCGTCACTCGTTATTGGACTCGCCCTTCAATTGATTGGGATCTTATGAAAATCATCTACATATTTCGCACTTCATGGCAGTGTATTTATGAAGCAACATTTTGCTTCGTCAGTCGAAATTTCTCTTAGGATCAGAAAAAGCGCAAAATACCAGCGCCGTTCTTACCGGAGCCTCGCAAGGATCTTGTCCCAGAGTCAGGTAGATGGCCCTAAAAGGAAACTACATCAAGATCTTCAATTTAAGTAAGTGCAATAGGACGTCAAGAAAGTTTGCATCTTAGAGCAAAAGGCACCAGGGACTCTCTCCATAAAAAAACAAAAGCAAACAGTGTATTTCAAATATTTTGGGAAGTCGTCATGCAGCAACCCCGCGGGGTGGTGCAGTGGTAAGACGCCCGACTACTGTGCCGGAGTTCCCGGGATCGAATCCCGGCCTCGGCGGCTGCGTTTCGATGGAGGCGAAACGAAGTGGCGTCCGTGTGCTGTGCGATGTCAGCGCACGTTAAAGATCCCCAGGTGGTCGAAATTACTCCGTAGCCCTCCACTACGGCCCCCCTTTCTCTCAATCCACTTTCCCTTCCACCTTCATTCCTTCCCTTACGGCGCGGTTCAGGTGTCCACAGAGCAAGTGTGACAGATACTGCGCCTTTCCCTTCCTATGAACCAACCAACCAACCAACCAACCAACCATGCAGCATCACTATGAGCTTAAACAGTGTCGGCCTCTTTCTTCTACACATGTTGACATGGGTACATGCGGCAATATTTGGGTCATGTTGTGACAAACGGGCAAGCGCTGTACGCTTGATCCTTCAAAATTATTTTTGATTCATATCTTTGCTTTAAATATTCTCTAGTCCTCCGACAGCCTTTGCGTGCGTGAAGATATTGTAGTTTAAAGCCACCTCTTAACCGTACTTTTCTAATTAACGGTAAATAATTGACAACTTCATTTAACCTAGTGTAATAGTACTCGACATAAGCTGTCCAACAATACATGGCGATATTGAGACTTAAGGTTGGGTATTGTCTCAAAAAATAAATAACCATGCATAATTGAAACTTACAATTAGACCGATGCAATTATGCTCTGCATAAGCTATACAGCCATGTAACACTTGTGGCTATTATGCTCGACATAAGGTACACTATCTGGATATGCACTCCATACACGGCACACATGATCCAAGTAATGTAATACATTAGTAAATGCACCTTATTTTAGCAGGGACAAATTAGAAAGATACCTTGACAGAGTGCGTATACTTACTGTACACTAACGTCAGAGAATGCTATGAAAAGCACAAAGCATAAGCTGCCTTTCATTTCGCCCAGAAATGCAGCAACAAGGGCAAAAAATAATGTCTTGGATGCTGACTTCTCAGATTCTATCAGAAGCGGGGATTTATGCTCGCATACAAGCTGCCCCTAGCTTAAACCGATATCTGCTTGTAATTTCTAAAGCCAGCCAGATGTTCTCCCGAGTAAATGAGAGATTTACTGGAATATACAAAATTAAACAAAATGTTGTACTGCCTGCAAAATCGGATAAAATTTATTTCCGAGAGATAGCTCAAGGTCTAGAGTTTTGCCTAATGAGGCCATCGAATTTAATGATCTGTTGAATAAGAAAATGAAGCGCAATGTTAGGCACAATACCGTGAAAAATTATGTGCTATGTAATCTAGGGAATATCCTGCAAATGTCAAAATGCTGCTTACGCAAAGAGCTCAACATTTGACACACGTTTGACGCTGGACTCTATGAGGCACGTGTATGGTAATAGATTTGAGGGAGATTTGATGATTGGGAGTTATGTATGCGTTTACTGAGGTAAGGCTGCGTGGCAAGAAATATGGGATATGGTCCGTGATATAGGATTCGAAAAGAGCGTTTATTTTTTTGTGCTTGTTGTGTGCTTTTGAACGCTATTTTTGTGGAGGTAGTAATAAAAATAATCTCGATTGGGAGTTATGTATGCGTTTACTGAGGTAAGGCTGCGTGGCAAGAAATATGGGATATGGTCCATGATATAGGATGCGAAAAGAGCGTTTATTTTTTTGTGCTTGTTGTGTGCTTTTGAACGCTATTTTTGTGGAGGTAGTAATAAATTAATCTCGAGTCTCCGCAAACAAACGTGTCTTAATGGTAGACAGCACAGCGACTATGGGGTTCTTGAAGGCAACCCCACTGTTCTGTTCTATGTTTATGACACCATTGCAGGCTAGTTAGGGCATTCTACTGTAGAATCTAAGGGCGGGGCTTCAATACAAAATCGGCTGTGGCTGGTTTTTAGATGGAGGCAAAAAACACGTCTCCCCTCTACTGTAGGACACTAGTGCACGTTAATGGCTCTGGCGTGGCTGAAGTTTCCGAAATCTCCCCTGAGGTAAATCCTCACTGCCTAGTCGCCTTGGAACGTTAAAGCATATAAACCAACCCAAAATTTTGTCATGTTGTTTCGATATGGTTTCACAGCCGATGTTGCGGCGAACCGTTTTGTTTTGCTAATACTTCTGGCGCATCCACATCAAGAAGCTGAGGTAGAGCAAAAAAAGGACTATGCGAGATTATTTCTCATCACTTTGTGGAAAAGCACACACAGAGTTATTATTCTGTTGTAAAACCAGTCTAACTATAAAAAAAGAAGGTTAATGCTTCATTCATTAAGCTACACTGTGGCGCTCTTAGTAATATACTCAGCAGTACTTACCATTAATAATGCACCCTGCCCTGTGAGGAACACAGAGGGGAAGTCTAAATGAAATAAGCAATATATATATATATATATATATATATATATATATATATATATATATATATATATATATATATATATATATATATATATATATATAACCCTTTTATTATATTTTCATTATTTTTCATGACACTCTTGTTATAACTGTGTTGCGAAGAATGCTTTTAGCGCTCGTCCTCTGCCCCTCTCTGGTCCTCGTCTGTCTCACGCTAACCCACCTTGTAAATCATGACCTACCAACTGGCCCAGAGCTCCGCTTTGCTTTTAGCAAAATATGTGCTTTCTTTCATATCTGCATACTCGGCCAAAATGTATTAAATTATCCACCAATCGCGCTTCTGTTCGTCCTGGAACATAATGAATTCCCTTGGTAAACCGAACAACAGAGTGTCACAATTTATGCGTCGCCACAGACACAGAAGCGAAAAATGAGAAAGTCACGTGTGGCCTTGGCCAACGAGGCAAACAAGCAAATAAACTTCAAGGCTAATGTTCCAGCTTTCACTTTGCTAATGCTTCCCTCATCCTTTTGATATTCATAGCTATTGACATTTGACAGGACTGCATTTTATCTCGTCATTTTTCTGTGTACATGTACAGTGAGTTTTAAAAATGGCTCAGTTTCAAACTTGGGAAAACTAGTTGACAGAGCGGAAGCTCAATTAAGTACGGTAAGACACAATGGTTGAACTCCTCCGTGACTGCATGTCTGCATGTCTGCGAACCTCGATACACTAGAGAAGAAGCGAGCAGAAGTAGTAGTAGATGTGCAAATAACAAGAAGAAAAAGAAGTTAAGAAGACAACAAGAAAAAAACGAGGAACAAGATTATCCGAGTTAGTCGCGCCGCCACTAGAGCGCGTTGCCTTCCAAGAAAAAGAATAATGAACGGCGCAACCAATGCAAATGCTTCCACAACAGCTGCGAAACGCGCTCACCTCAAATTTTGCATTAGCGAGTAACGTAATCTTCCTTAGAATGTTTTGTTATTTTTTGTCCCCCCCCCCCCCCCCTCCCCGAGGTCATTTGCGTCGCTGACTGTTGGATCCTTGCATATGTATAGACAACGCTACCTCTAATTTTCCCTGCATCTGTTTTCTAATCAGTATACAGAGTTGCATATACCTGTTCCAGAAAACTGAACAACAATAGGTGCGCGATTAACGAAGGCGGTTTTATTTTCGGCGTCCCCCTATATATTCGCTCCCTGAAATGGCATTTATTTCCAATTTATATTTTGGTCAGCCCTCGGCAGAGCATAACGATAAGATTCATCCATCATACAGAAATTATTTGTGACATTTCAAGTGTCACGGGAAAGGTTAAACTGTAAGAGCATTATGTATTTTGGCAACCGCCTACGAATGCCCGAACACTTGACTTCCAAGAAGTTCCGAGAAGTTATTATCCTTTGAAATTGCCCAAATTTGACAGCAGCTTGAAAAACTGCAGAACGCAGTTAAATCGCTGCGATTAGGTTCCTGAGGCTTTCTTGCGGTTAAAGGTAAGACGCAAGAAAGCAAGTCTTGTCGCTTTCTAACCTTTTGTTTTCAGGTCAAAAGGCAAACGTTTGGTCCAAAATATAAATATATATAATAAAGGCGGTGGAAATGTCTCCTCTAATCTTTCCAGCATTATTGGTACCTGAACTCCCAGATCATTAAGGTGAGTGATGGGCAGTG
>NC_139353.1:11802625-12130470 GCF_055883805.1 Amblyomma maculatum | reverse complement strand
CACGCACACACACGCACACTCAGACACAGACACAGACACGCGCACGCACGCGCACGCACGCACGCGCACACGCACACACACACACACGCACACGCACACACGCACACACGCACACACACACACACACACAGACACAGACACGCGCACGCACACACGTGCACGCACGCGCACACGCACACACACACACGCACGCGCACACGCACACACACACACACGCGCACGCACACACACGCACACACACGCACACGCACACACACGCACACGCACACGCACACACACAGACACAGACACAGACACGCACACAGAAACACAGACACGCGCACGCACGCGCACGCACGCACGCGCACACGCACACACGCACACACACGCACACGCACACACACACACACACACACACACACACATACACGCACACACACACACACACAGACACGGACACACACACACGCACACACAGACACACACACACGCACACACAGACACAGACACGCGCACGCACGCGCACGCACGCGGGCACGCACACACACACACGCACGCGCCCGCACGCACGCACACGCACACGCACACGCACACACACACACACACGCGCACGCACGCACGCGCACACGCACGCACACACACACGCGCACGCACGCACGCGCACGCGCACACACACACACGCGCACACGCACGCGCACACGCACGCGCACACACGCGCACGCACGCACACACACACGCACGCACGCACGCGCACACGCACACACACACGCGCATGCACGCACGCGCACACGCACACACACACACGCGCACGCACGCACGCGCACACGCACACACAAGCGATGAAAACGGGACAGGTCGAGTGCCACTCACAACTGATTTATTGTGTAGGGAAAAGAAACTTATGGATAAACCAACTGCCGGCGCATTCGCAACGAAAACATTCATGTATTATGTTGTATAAGATAAACATTGCTCAAAAAACGTCTTCTAAGCTTTATACAAATTTAGCGATTTGTTCCTGATGCACAAATTGTCATTTTTGTTTTTCGATGTAGAATACTTCAATCAGTTCTCTGGCTTTCGTATTACGACCGCTTGCAAGAATCCGCACACCTGAAAAACACGGTTATAGCTGCGTGAACGGCATGATCTGATACGTTTCGGAAAATTATCACCCCTTTATTTTGTTCTACGTTTCTTTTGTGTTTCCAAATGCGCTCATTAACCCATCGTCTGTTTATCCAAAGTATGAACGACCACATGAGAGGGGAACTTGATAAACAACCCCTTCGGCACATTACATGAATGATCGCCCATGCTTGATACCACAGCCTCTTCCTTTTTTTCTTTTTTTTTTATATTCGAGGTTAAAGGCTTCCAAGCATCTGTGGTGCCAAACTGACGAGCGGCACCCCACGCCTACTCGCAGCCTTCTTCAGATTGAGGGCCAGCTTGTGCACATACGGCATGGTCACCGGTCTCACCTCTTCTCGAGGAACCTCTGCCCTTGTTCCCATTGCCTGTTTCTTCATCGTCTGTAAGAAGCCTTCGACGACGTGTGTCGCGACCGAATCAGGGAACGTAGCTGAAGCCAGCCTGGCCAATTGGCTTTCAAAACTCTATCGCATCTTTTGAACGCGTGACATCCTCAGTGCAGACCACCGTGGTGCAGACTCAAGACAAAGTGAAGCAATACTTCTTTTAAATAGTTTCGAATGCGAGGAGGCAGTTACGCAAAAAAAAAAAAAAAGCTTTTCCAGAACTCGAGCAGATAAATACAAAACACCCCGTATATGTCCTTATAATCCGTAACCGGCCCAGCAGTATATGTAAATAACTGAACAGAGAAAGTTTTTCCAAGTATGTTTTTGAAGGCAAAATGGTGGCGATTATTGTGCTTACCTTACTTTCAGTTCGTTTTAGAAATGAGGCTGCTCGTACAGCAGATTCTCCTGTTCGTTGCTTCTTGTGCTTCGACCAGCAACTCCAAGGGAACCACCGAAAGTGCGCCTCCCACTTCTTGTCGAATGTTTTTTTTTTTTTTTTTTTTTTTTTCCTGTTTATAAGTCACACAGACTTCAATACCTGCACCTGGTTGTTGCAGTGCCGGCATACACCAAATACCAGTAAGAAAAGAAGAAAGCTCTGGAAACAAGCGGCACGAAAGGTTAACGCTCCAATGTGTGAAAAGAGCCCCGCAGAACAAATAAAAACTCATCGGCAGTTATTGTTTAATGAAGTGTGTGCTTTATTGGTCATTCGCATGTGCTTGGTTCAACAAGAGGTAAGGCGGACAGATCACTACTGGAATCGATATGGGGGTTCATCATTATGTCGGCAGAGGCGAATCACCAGAAAAAAAGATCGGCACCTATCCTCGGGTAATTCAGCTATGAGCGCATTTAAAGCCATCACTTTCTGGTGAATAATTTCTTGTCTTTCCCTCACTGAACAATGTGTAAAAAAATGCTTTATTTGTGTCAGCCCTTCGAGTCATGAACGAACTCCTAAATGCCTGGCATTTATATAAATCGCGATATATTCGCATGGAGCTTGCGACCTTGATATATAGCCGTAAGTTTCAATGCAATTCAGGGATTCGTCGCTACTTTGGTCACGGGGCCTGTTTTTGTAGCCATAGAGGTGCTGGTGTTGGAGGCAAAGGACGTTGCGCTAGCGATCTAGGTAGCTGGCGCAGTGTAGTTTCCGCTGATAAATCTGGTAGTGGAGGCAAAGGACGGGACGCTAGCAATGTAGGTGCCCGAGGCAGTGTAGCTGCCGCAGACGATTGTGGTATTGGAGGCAAAGGACGGGACGCTAGCGACCTCTGTCTGTCAAGCACTGGATGTGCCGCAGATGATTCTGGTGTGGGGGCAAAGGCCGGGAGACTAGAGAGCTAGGTGCGCGAAGCAGCGGATGTGTCGCAGAAGAGTCTGGTATTGAGGGCAAAGGTCGGAACGCTACCGATGTCGACATTTGAGTCCGTGTAGGTGCCACTGACATTCCTGTTATTAGGCGAGCTCCTGGCGATCGTTGCTGGGACGGCAGTGATGGTACTGGAGGGGACAGTGATTGCTCCCGCAAATCTCCTGGCTTTTGAGGCTGTGGACGTGCTTCTGTCGATCCTGGTCTTGGAGGCAGTTCAGGTCTCCAGTGCAGCACATGTTGTGCCGCCGAAGATGGTGTTCTTGACAGCTGCGGTTCCACATTTGCCAGCAGTGGAGGCATTAGCCTCGGATCCCAGTATCCATGAGGTATTGTAATATTGGGGTTGAAGAATCGACCCAATTTTCGGTTGTCCTTCCTTGGACCGCAAATACAGCCATCCCGACAGTGCAGAGCTCCATACTTGGGGTCGCACTTGTAATTTATGAAAATGGGAAAACAAAGAGAAAAATGTTAAGTGCCGTAAAGAAACAGATATTCAGCAGTGCCTCTTTACTGCATATAAATACTGGCGCACATATATGTTGCACAATATTGAAATACGAGCGTATCTTTTCAGGGAACATTGAGGGACATTTTCAGCCACGGATGCTCTAAAGGGGAGGATGCGCTCCTTCTCATTGCTTTCCCAAGGCGGTTTATTTCCACATCCCGCCGCATATCGGTGGCGTCGCCACAGACCCACTTCTCCGTTTCTTGCTGTCATGATCACGGCTCCGTTCTCACCGTGCCCACATTCGATGCAGCCGGAAAGTCTTGATAATTCACCCCTTATTGTTTATACAACGACCCCATGATTATCTTCCATGGTTTGCCGTCTGTGAGATGTAAAAGCTGATAATACCCCGTGTGCGCGCTAATCGAAGCAGTTTCATTGTCGCATAGGCCTTATGATGCACTGACGTAAAGACTTTCCATCTCCAAATTGTGCACACACACACCTACCAGGTAATGGAATGTGCCTTTTTGATAGGTATTTACCGGTATGTGGCCTGAAGCATTTGCATCTCAAGTTTCTGAGGAGTGGAGTTCCTGGCGTTTAGTCCGGGCTGTGAAATCTATACCGCCACCATTTTGTTTAGCGAAAAAGCAGCATTAACGAGATATCATGGCGCTTCACACATTCAAAGTAAATAACAACAAAAAACTTCATCGATAAGTTAAGCTCTCCAATGAGCGCCCCCTTCAATACAACTTGAAAATGGTTTACATTTAGAAGATAGTGGTAGGTTAAAATCTTGTGTATGTATAGTTTCGCAATTTATGCAAAAATATGAACGATGTAGGCTTTTTTAATACAAAACTAAACAACAACTTCTGATCACGAAACTTGGTACGAATACTTCTGCAGAAGTGAAGAGTGCGGCAAATACAAGAAAATATTTTATTCACATAAGGAATACACGCAGAAACAAAATTCACAATCGGGGGAAGGGGGGGGGGGAGTGGGGGCTGCTTCCAGCCGTGAACGTATCTGCTTCCATTAATTAGCCGGCCTTTAGAAAGCCACTTGTCTGCGGCGAGCGTCGGCGGGGAGCACAGTACATGCTGGAGAGCTTGAAAATTGCTGATAGCACCTCTAAATATTGTAACGGGTATTGAGCCAAAGCGTCAAACGTCCAGGCAACGTCCTGAGCCTAGAAGACTGCCGAAGTTCGAGAGCGGTCCGAGCAGCGGTCTGAGCGCGGTTCCAGGCAACCAACTTCGTCGTCTACGCCAACTAGCAACCACTTCATCGTCTACGTCAACTAGCCACTGATTGTCTCTGCTTCGTCGTCGACTATAGTTTGTATCAATATGCTAACCGATTTTTCATAAAGCTTCAAAACTCAAAAGAAATGCACCCACTGCGGGAGAGGCTGGGGCATTTTCCATTTTTAGCTCTAAACACTAATAGCGTGCCGATATCAGCTTAACTTTAATCTCTAAATTTCAAATCGCTATTTCCGCAGATACGGCCGGACTTCAGCGGCGGCGGCACGCGCTTTAGTAATCCCTGCGCACTGGTCGTGGATACAATGGGAGCTCTTGCAAGCAAGTTGCACACACTGCCACTGGCAGCGTCACGGCGGAGGACCTACCCCTCCCTGGCCACTCGCTTCTTTTGCGGTGGACGGTCCGCGCCTGGTCTCTCATCAAATGTGTAAGATTCAAAGTGCTGAAATAAACAACAAACATTGAGGAGTGTTCATGTTTTTTGAGGCGTGGCTCGGTCCCAGCCACAGAAACAGTTTCGATAGAGACAAAACTTAAGGCGCTCATCAGCTCTGCAATATTGGTGTACGTTGAAAAGGCCTAGAAGGGAAACATTTCAGAGTCCTTGTACGACGTCCCTCATAGGAGATATCGCCATGGGAGGTTAAATCCTTCATGAGCAACTTTCTTGATATTGAAGGCCATTGATATTTTTTTAGCTCACTTTCTACCAAATGCGAGAGCAGCGACCTTAATGCAAAAATGATTAAAAGGTAAAATACAGGAAAGAAAGTACTATAGGCACAAAATGATTAGCAAACACGGTGCGTGTGACACCAACGAACATCGTCCGCACCAAATCTAATCATTTTGATAGAAATTCTAATTCTTCCTTGAGCAGTGTCACAGATGGATTGCTCACGCATGTGTTTGTCCCGAATGAAGAATGAATGTTGCTTCAAAAAGTTCTCTTTCAAGCTGGTCTTTTTTGCGACCTAAAATAACTTACAGCGGTACAGTTATATTAAGCCGCAAAAAAGACCAGCTTGAAAGAGAAATTTTTGAAGCAACATTCATTCTTCGTTCGGGACAAATACATGCGTGAGCAATCCATCTGTGACACTGCTCAAGAAAGAATTAAAATTTCTATCAAAATGATTAGATTTGGCGCGGACGATGTTCGCTGGTGTCATACGTGCTGCTGTGTTTGCTAATCAGTTTGTGCCTAGTGCTCTCGTCACTGTATTTTACCTTTTTTTTTTGTCGTTGGCGCGCTAGGCATATATTCGTTGACGCGGGTTTCAATAAACTCAGTTGTTAGGGGGCGCTCTGTGGTGTGTTTTCTACGTCTTGTCCGCGCCTGCTGCACCGAAGAATTTTTTGAACTATTATTTCCTAAGTTGTAACAAAATAAAAATTAATAGTTGCTTAATCAGAAATTCGGACTGCATTTGAGGAACCCTTCGACAGACTAGTCTTTATGGCAAGGAAACAGATATGAAATGGGCTAGTATTTGGTGCGTGTCCGGTTATTTATTTTCTCGTTGTTTTGAGGCGAAAGCCTTTAATGGCTCATACTGTCGCGTCTTGGCCGGAACCAAACCGGAAACATTGTCTCGGCTCTTTGGACCAAAGAGCCTCTGTGGTCTGGAGAGAGGACAGCGGGGTCACGTGTTAGATGTTCATTCACTCGTACTTTATTTGTCCAGAAAAGACTGGATGACTTCTTGTTTTAAAAGCTAAATAAAAAGCTTGACGGGACATAAGCTGCCGTTACAAGGCAATCTTGCGAAGGATAATATATGTATGTAGATATATATTATCAGCATTGTGCACCATATACCTAGAAAATGAATAGCAAGAAGACAATAAGAGATGTTGTGATGTTTTAGATGTTGCGAGTGATGAAAGCAAAGAAACGGAAGACGAAAGCACCATAGTCCACAATTTCACAATGAACTGACGCAAATACTTTAAGTTTAGACTGTTTGTGTCTTTGCCCACATACAGCTTTAATGACAAGTTATGCGCTAATAATCGTCGTTTGTAATTTCTGCGGAATGGTGGGATTTCCCACATGTCTGGATATCCTTTGCGCATATAAGTACTGCGATGTGTTAAAGCGGCTAGAGATCCAAAAGTGTTTTACCTCGATCGAAGAAAAGTATCCACCGCCGTAATGAATAAATCAGCCCTATAGGCCCAGGGATACTGCTGCGGCATCTGCAGCGAGCAGTACTTACTGTACTGTTCTTCCCTATCTGTCTGCTGCTAAGCCGGTATCAAGTCCGTGATTTTTACATGCCGACCTTGCTGGTCATCCCTATCATGTCATGGCATTAGATATACCTTGTGTGGCCTAATCGACCTATGAAACGGACAGTTCGTGACATCTTATTTGTGGATGGTGACATGCAAAATAGAGTTAGCCGAGGCTAAGCCTGTGAGTGCCGGAGATAGACATAAAAACCGTCGCTCTCATTTCATTGACCAGAAACCCAGCAACCGAAGACTGTTGAGCTTAAGCTTCAATGACTCCAGAACATCTCGTAGATTTCTACATACAGGACGCCCTTCGGTCTTGCGGGCAGACTACCTACATCACAGTGTAGCACTGGAGAGTTTTGAAAACGGCGGGGATGCGCGCTTCAGTCGAGGCGTTACCTCTGACTCCTGTTGACGGCTTCACCATCAACGACGTGCCTCATCTTCTTACGGCCTGTGGTCTACCTTTACCAGGTTTGAGTTCTATGAAGGCCACAGTTGTAGCAGAATTTATCTTTTGGACATACCATTCTGCAGTAGTTGTTACTTCTTATAATGTTCAGTTTCTTCTGTTGCTCTGATCGAGTGTGTCGTCCTTCGACTCCCACTCTGAATTACACGTTTCCCGTCAAGTTGAAGGCCACGACATGAAGAACAGAGATGCGGCAGAAGAATGAGAAGCAGAACATGAAACCTGATTTACTCTATTTTGGTATGTTTTCTCGCACAGTAAATCGTATGCAGTGCGGCGGCGTTATAAAACTGCGATTTCAAAAAATATACTGCAATAGATCCAGATGACTTAAGTTGAGGCCTCCACCACCTGCTGTGTACCGGAACTGCACGAACCAGCAAAAATAGTAGGGAAAACTTCTGTTGCATATCTCAGCAGTGGCTGGCCGCCGAAAGATATGTTCCGCCGAAAATACCAAACTAGCAAGTATTTTTTGATAGACGTCAATATTTGTGAATAAATGTGGACACTGCCTTTGAGCCCAGATGCATATCAAAGGTCCAAAAGTTAACAAATTAGAAAATGCATACGAGGCCCATTTACCTCCCATGGTAGCTAATGTCCCCATGTTTCCTAATGTTAACGGAAACTGTGCAACGCTTCGAACTTCTTGAAATTCCTCCGTTCAGTTACTGGGACTGATTTATCCCACATACTCACCGCACAATAACGGTCGAGAGCAGCGCCAGAAGCATGAAGAGTAGGCTGAATCGCATTTCGCCAAGACCAAGAATGTAGTGAAAACTTCTTTTTGCCTCTTCTCCAGCACTGTCAGAGTGATTTGTATTCGCTAAGAAACCTTTGCTGATAAAAAGCCGATAATTTCTCTTTTGCACCAACTCTAGACGGCAAAATGAGTTGTATAAAGAAATTCGTTTTCTTTTACTAATATCTAATGTATAGACAAATAAAGATATATTGCCAGTGATCGGAGGATTGACTTGCTCTTCGATAAGAGTTAAAGTTCTTGAGCTTCGCCTCATTAGACTGGCATTTTTAACTATCAGCGCATATCGAAATCAAGCTTCAGGCATAACACAGCTTTATGCAAGAGCATGACATGATTAATTAAGCAGATTTCTTGCAGACGTCAAATGCATCTCTTTGAAAAGAGCTCGACGAACAAGCGCTTACTGCTGAGCTATTAGAGGCATATTCAGACAGTGTTAACGGAGCTCTATGTGCGAGACTCACTGTTCGCTTATAAAAGGTCACACGGAATGAAGACATAGTTCGGGCTTTATGTAAAGTGTGAAAAGAAAAAAAAAGAGAATATATTTAGCTTGCGCTAGCCGTTTTCAGAGTTGAAACGCTTCTTTCTTGCAGGCTAGTAATTAATAACGGTCTAGTTCTAGGAACCAAAAACAAATTCATCATTGACACACAGCTGTTAATGAGGTGGTTAGCGGAAACCCAGTGATCTTGTTATGTGTCTGCTGTTCTGATATCCGTTTGCCGTTCACGCCATGACGACATGCCTAGTTTTGATGAGACCTCTCAGGTCATCAAGCCGCTCTCAGAAAGAAACGTAGGCGGAAAATAAATTCTTCTCCCTTCATATATCAGTTCAGTTCAGGCGTTCAGTCGTGTCCGACTTTTCGTGACCCTATGGACCATGTCACGCCACGCTTTCCGGTCTCTCACTATCTTCTTAACATCACATAGCTTCATCTGCAATGCCTCGAGAATGCCATCTAACCATCGCGTTCGCTGCCTACCCCTTCTCCGGCGACCCTCAACCTTTCCCAACATCAAATCTTTCTCCAGCGACTCCTCTCTTCTCATCAGATGACCAAAGTAGCTGAGCTTTAACTTTAGAATTTGACCCTCCAATGAGCAGTCAGGGTTTATGGTCGACAATATCGACTGATTTGATCTTCTGGCAGTCCAAGGAACTCTTAAGAGTCTTCGCCAGCACCACAATTCAAACGCGTCAATTCTTCGGCGGTCAGCCTTTTTCACAGTCCAACTCTCGCATCCATACATCACAACTGGAAAGACCATAGCACGGGTTATACGGATCTTGGTTGGCAGACTAATGTCTCTGCTCTTTACTAGGCGGTCAAGGCTAACCATTGCTCTCTTTCCCAGAAGCAGGCGTCTCCTAATTTCATGGCTGCAGTCTCCTTCCGAGGTAATCTTGGCGCCCAAGAACAGAAAATCTGTCACAGCTTCCACTTCTTGTCCATTGATGCTCCAGGACTTGATAGGGCAAGACGCCATGATCTTCGTCTTTTTAATGTTCAGTTTAAGCCCAAACTTCTCACTCTCTTCTTGTACACGCATCAGAAGTCTCTTGAGTTCCACTTCACTTTCTGCCATTAAAGTGGTATCATCCGCATATCTAAGGTTGTTGATACGTTTTCCAGCAATCTTCACTCCAGCTGAAGACTCGTCCAGACCGGCCTTCCTCATGATGCACTCTGCATATAGGTTAAATAGGCAGGGCGACAGTATGCAGCCTTGCCTCACCCCTTTCTCAATCGGAAACCAATCAGTAAGACCATGCCCAGTTCTGACTGTGGCCTCTTGCCCTTCATACAGGTTCCTGAGGAGACAGATGAGGTGAATTGGAACTCCCATCTCTCGGAGAGCTTGCCACAATCTGCTGTGATCTACGCAGTCAAACGCTTTCGCATAATCAATAAAGCAGAAGTAAATGGGTTTCTGGAACTCTCTTGCTTTTTCCATGATCCAGCGAAGGTTGGCAATTTGGTCTCTAGTTCCTCTGCCCTTGCGAAACCCAGCTTGCACGTCCGGAAGCTCCCGATCCACATACTGCTGCAGCCTACCTTGCAGGATTTTTAACATCACCTTGCTAGCATGCGAAATAAGCGCGATCGTGCGGTAGTTGGAACAATCTTTGGCACTGCCTTTCTTTGGAATGGGGATGTAAACTGACCTCCTCCAATCCTGTGGCCACTGCAGGGTTGTGGCCACAGGATTGGAGGAGGTCATATATAGAAGAGCCCAAGTGAAGGTTTAAAGTTTATTACGTTTGGCAAAATACTCCATCGATTCAAGGCATACTTTCGTGTTCCTTGCACCAAATTAAACTATGACGGTTTTAAGAGCGCGTCTAGCAGTTTGTACTGAAATTACTAGAGGAACCATTGAAGGAACATCAAGAGAGATACTCAAATAGGGCACTCAACGTTTTCACAATACTGAATAAATAATATTTTACATAGCTAAAATAAAGAGCGCATCTATCGCTTTTTGAGCCAGTCTGGCCACCACAGAGCCTTGTTTGATAGTTTACAATCCCCCAATCTTTACACACTGAAGGAGTGCCGGACTATCATCGTCAGCAGAATAAATAATGGAGAAGGTTTGTTACATTTACTATTCATCGCATGATTCCAGCCAAGTATATACTTACAGGGACGTGCTTGCAAACATTTTAAAAATGCAAAAACTGGGAGCTATCAAGTGGATTCCCGCAAAGAAATTTCAAAACCGTGGATGTTTTTTTATTCTGTTGTGTAGAAATGAGATATATATTAGACACTTTTGGCCACTCTATTGCAGCTTTAGATGCATATTTGATGTTGCTACCTGCACGACGTTAATCCCCGCAACAAACTCAACAAATCCACCTCGGCAATCTCAAATCACCAGTATGCGAACTTTGTCCACCTCCTGGGTGTGAGTAGCACCTATGGTGACCTCGGTCCTTGGCTGGCGAGCGTTGTCTCTTCTTCCGTGAGGGAGGTCAAAGACCAAATGTTCCTATATGGTGGGCTAGCATGCAAGACCAAACTGACGAACATGAAAAGTTCCCATGTCTGTGCCCACTTGCAGTGTCTCTTCAACGGTACCCACATTCCCCGTGGAGGTCCACAGGTTGATATATTCAGCATATAAAAGTGCGAGAGGGCGTGATTACTGACAGAACAATTGTCATGGAGATAAGAGCAATATTAAGCAGAATCGGAGAGAGTACAGATCTCTGACAGCTACCCCGACTACCGAGGGTGAAGACGGGGGGAAGAGAAAGACAAATGTGATTTCAGCTGTGGGCGGCGGAAGGAAGGCTGAGATGTACTGATGGATACCATGTTCAACGTGTCGCGACAACGGAGCGTCTAAGATGGCCAAATGGTGTACATTTTTGAATGCCTTTTCCAGGTCAACGATAAGCAGAACGCGCGTGTACTTCGTGTTGTGGGGGTGGAAGATGTCTTCTGAGAGCTAGAGCATGATATCTTGAGTGGAGAGGTAGGGGCTAAATCCGACCATCATGCGGAGATGGAGAGTTGAAGTCGTTCATGTGTTCATGGAGGCGAGCAAGGGTGACATACTCAAAGAGCTTAATGCAAGCCGTGAAGGAAATTGGGCGACCTCAACAGGCTTGTGCGGATTGGCATGAAAGTTATGTGGGCATGAGTCCACTGCGAGAGGAAGGTGCCCGTTCGCCAGAGATGATTGAACATATCCACAACAGCCTCTACAGACGAACCGTTCAGGTTGCGGAGCACCGGGGACAAGATGGTCCGATGTTTGTGCAAGGCCGCGCGAAACTCCGCGAGCCACGTAGTGGTTTGGGTTGGAGCTCTCCGAAAAAGAGGAGGGGTGTGGGCAGAGTTGTGGTGAGATATTGATCTTTAAGGGCTCCAGAGACCGCAGCAGGGCGGCCAAATAGCTTTCACCTTGCTGCAAGTCAGGTGAACTAAGTTCCTCCCTTTTTTCAGCCAAGGGGAATCTTTACCTCAAATAGGAATCTTTACCTCAGTGGTTATCACAGGGAATTTGTGATAACCACTGAGGTAAAGATTCCTGTTTTCAGTGGCCACCATAGTCTATAAACCGAGGTTCTCGAGAGCTTTAAATGAATTCATTCAGATTCGATGTTAATTAAAATGTATTCGTTTTCTTGCGCTGTCACACTGCCGCCGATGGTCAATTTTGGGGTGAACAAGCGGCATACGCTATCGCGTAAAACGCAATTGAGAGGGCTGTTAGCCATGAGCCCAGTTGTAGAGCTGCGGCTACAGGTGCACTACTTCGAGATGCGCGTCTCTGCATGTAGCAGCCACCCGCTTATCTCTTTGCGTATTGCGGACACAGTTCCGTTCCCAAACACGGACCGTGTACCAGGGAGACCGACCCGACCTCTTACCACTGTCGCCGGCTTTGGGGGGACTCTCTTCCGCCGCAGGTTATCCTCGGTGAGAGGCACAGCTTACCGCGCTGTGGTCAATAACATGGAAAGAAATGGCGCTTAGGCCTTCTTAGGACAAGGTTGTTGCCTCGCATACACCCGGACACCTAAGAGGGGCAGCTGTTCTGGTTTCAAAGGAGATTCCCTCGACTTGCGTGGCAAGCTCAGCCGGACGTCAGCTACCTGTAGTGACAAAAGGGGATGGCTGTTTGGTGCCCAGCTTTCACCGCGTCAAGCAGGAGTAGTGGGTATAGTCAGGCTGATGATGATGATGTATTGCTATCTCGGTCCTGGGTTAGAGGCCGAGGTCAGCCACTTGACTGTGTCCATATATTTATTCATTGGACAATTGATGTGTAAAGTCGGGCGCTGAAAATGGCTGCCCATATTTCTTTGTCGTTTTCGTGTATAAAACGGGATGGGATCTAGGAGAGTGCAGTCCAGACTGAGCTGGTGCTTCATGCGTAGTCATGTGACGCGGTTCCTCTTAAGCTCTAACGATATAGGTCAGTGAGTAAAGTAGCGCAATGGTTCTGTTTGTAAATTCATTTTCGCTTCCAGTTTCATCTCTGTATATATGTAATACTGCAAACATATGCTCCATTTTGAAGGTAGCGCGAAAAACGAGGACCAAGAGTGGAAGGACACAACACAAGCGCTTGGTCCTCGTTTTTCGCGCTACCTTCAAAATGAACCAGATTCAACTCGCCCAACTTTCAACCTTACTACAAACATAGGCTGTCATCATCTTCAGATACACCTCCTGGTCTTCTTCCATGCCGAACTACAAGATAGGTAGGGTTTAGTATAGTAACCTTCTCTCAAAGAAAACGAACATCCCAAATACCACTCCTGCCTAAACCTGTAGGACCGATGAATAAAATGAACACGCCAACGAGACCAAGAAGGCGAAAGAACAGAGGCCTTCGTCTTGTCTCAGAGAACGTGTAGATATGCCGACACTGAGAGCGCAAAAGAAAGGCGAAAACACTGCTTGCGTAAAAACTTGGTGGGCATGCCAGCGCTTGTCGATAAGCTGGCATCTGCAGCCGACACTGAGGGAATAGTGAGTCCATTCTCCATGCCTGAAATGCTTGCATCTATAGATGATGCCAACCGAAAGACAGCGAAAGACACCGCCAGGTCCAGACTCCACTTCGTACGCGGTTTACAAGAACATCAGTTCTGATGCACTTCATCCATTTCTTGACACCATAAACAAGGTATGGCTAGACGGCGATGTACCAGAGAGCTGGAAATCAGCTATTGTTATCCCTCTTCCAAAGCAGGGCAAAACGCCTGCAAATCTTAGCAACCATCGACCTATAGCCTTAACGCCGAGAATATGCAAGCTTGAGAGTTTGCACTCATGCCCCTAATAATTGTTTCTTGAGGAAAACCTGCTCGAATGTCTCAAACACCGCGTACGCGTGCAGATATAGCTGAAGCAGGGGAATGGGCCGGATGTCCTGCCACAGGTTTGCTTAGACGATGCAAATTTCTAATTCCAAAGGTAGCCAACCTCAGTTACTCTTTTTTACACGGCCGGCATCCCTTTGGTTGCGCTATATATTTTCCTTCCACAATATAAGCAGGTTTTTGGTGAAGCCTAAAGCAAAAAAATGTAGATAAGGACGTGAGAGAAACACAGGACACAGCGCTATTCTTGGGCTAGTTGGTACATTTTGCACATTTTTGGCGAAGTCTGAAGCGCAAAAAAAAGGAGACAGGGACGTGCTGTGTCTTGTGTGTCTCTCACGTCCCTGTCTCCCTTTTTTTTTGCCTTTTTTTGCAAGAAACAGCTTTACTCAATATAAGCCATTTATTAAAGAGATTTTAAAGATATTTAAAGATATCAAAGGAAGCTTCTGTGCTAAGCTGGGCGTGATAAAGGACAAACGAGGCAAGGACCTCACTGAAGCCTCAGAGATAAAGAAGAGGTGGCAGGAATACACTGAAGAACTGTACAAGAAGGACCCGGATGTGCAAACCCAACATAGGATGGTTGTGATTAATGATCTCGAGCCGGGCATCCTGAAGAGTGAAGTTGAATGGGCCTTAGCCAGCCTTGCTAAGAACAAAGCTAGCGGAATTGATGGTATTCCAGCTGAGTTGCTTCAAAACCTCAACCACGACGCTGTTAACACACTGCATACATTATGTCAAAAGATTTGGACAACCCTGCAGTGGCCACAGGATTGGAGGAGGTCAGTTTACATCCCCATTCCAAAGAAAGGCAGTGCCAAAGATTGTTCCAACTACCGCACGATCGCGCTTATTTCGCATGCTAGCAAGGTGATGTTAAAAATCCTGCAAGGTAGGCTGCAGCAGTATGTGGATCGGGAGCTTCCGGACGTGCAAGCTGGGTTTCGCAAGGGCAGAGGAACTAGAGACCAAATTGCCAACGTTCGCTGGATCATGGAAAAAGCAAGAAAGTTCCAGAAACCCATTTACTTCTGCTTTATTGATTATGTGAAAGCGTTTGACTGCGTAGATCACAGCAGATTGTGGCAAGCTCTCCAAGAGATAGGAGTTCCAATTCACCTCATCTGTCTCCTCAGGAACCTTTATGAAGGGCAAGAGGCCACAGTCAGAACTGGGCATGGTCTTACTGATTGGTTTCCGATTGAGAAAGGAGTGAGGCAAGGCTGCGTACTGTCGCCCTGCCTATTTACCCTTTATGCAGAGTGCATCATGAGGAAGGCCGGTCTGGACGAGTCTTCAGCTGGAGTGAAGATTGCTGGAAAACGTATCAACAACCTTAGATATGCGGATGATACCACTTTAATGGCAGAAAGTGAAGTGGAACTCAAGAGACTTCTGATGCGCGTACAAGAGAGTGAGAAGTTTGGGCTTAAACTGAACATTAAAATAACGAAGATCATGGCGTCTTGCCCTTTCAAGTCCTGGAGCATCAATGGACAAGAAGTGGAAGCTGTGACAGATTTTCTGTTCTTGGGCGCTGTCACGAAATCGGCGCCCATTTTCATCAAGCCCGTACGGCGCGAGGCCCGCACGGCGTCGCGTGGAAGGCATGGAGAGCAAAGCCCCCTTCCCCGCGCGGGAGAGCGCGTAGCTTTGTACGCGTTGCCGTCACCCTCTTTTCCATTGCCCGGGGAGGACGGTGATTCATCGGACTGGAATCAGCCAGAAAATTCTAGCATCCTCTATGGGACCTAGCCAATGACGACGCGCGGCTCGACGGGAGGAGAAGAGGGAGCTACAACCAGCGAAGCTATGTGTGTGTGCGCGCTAGCTTTGGCGCGTGTTAACAAACAGACGCGGCGCGCCCTATTTAAAGCGACCGCGCCGCTTGTTGAGTCAGTCAGCCAGTCAGTCAGTCAGTCAGTCAGTCAGTCAGTCAGTCAAGTGTTTTGCGACGTGCTCGCCTGTGTTTCGACTGGACTCCCGGGGATCACCCGCTGCTGGCAAGCCCACGGACTTTCAAGGGAGCGGCGCTCGTCTCGTATGGCGGCCACATCGTGACTCTTGAGGCGTCGGACTGCAACAGTGCCCGGTGAACAATTTGGTGTTTGTTTATGTACTCTCTCGTGTTTCATCTATTGTAAAGCCTCTATGTTATTGGATACCTGTGTAATTGCATGCTTAGCGTTTGTATTCTGTGAACCTCTCGTCTATGTATTTCAAGTGATCTTGTGTATTCCTTTGTATCGTCTCTTGCTGTGCATAAATTGTGTTTTGTTTGTTACTTCTGACTCCGATCCTTTCTCTGGTTTGAACCGGCGACCGCTGGGCACCAAACGACCACCCCCTTCTGTCACCACAAGGTAGTTGAATTCCGGCTGAGCTTGCCACGCAGGTCGAGGGCATCTCCTTTGCGACCGGAACAGCTACCCCCACTCACTCATAGTGTGTCTGGGAGTGTGCGCACCGTTAAGGGCGCATCGTTAATAATACCCCCTTAATTATTAACGGGTGACAATTATTCTGGCGTCCGCGACAGGACGTTTGGTGCACTCAAGCTCAGAGGACGGAGAACGAGTTGGAAGAGTTTACGAAGAGGTCGTAAACGGTGTAGCAGCAGAGCGATAGCAAGAGGTACCGCGCTGAAGCGGTTGTGTAAGGTCCATTGAGAGTGCTATGTGTTAGCGTTAGGCAGTTCAGATTGAAGATGAATCTCAAGGAGATTATTGCGTTGGGCCTAGAGAAAGGTCTCAAAGGAGCTGAACTGCGGGAATGGGTGGACCGAAAAGAAAGAGAGGTTCGAGAAGAGGCTGAGAAAGAAAGAGAGAGAGAATGGCAGAGGAAACAAGCAGAGGCAAAGAGACAAGAAGAAGAACGAGAGAAAGAATGGCTCAGGAAACGAGCAGAAAGAGAGAAGGAATGGCTGCAGAAGCAGGCCGAAAAAGAGAGAGAATGGAACAAGCGTAGGCTTGAGAAAGAAAGAGAATACTTAAAAGAGAGAAATATCCTTCTGAAGAAGCTGGCTGAGGTTCGGCGTTTGAAAGGTATTACCGAGCCTCCGGAAGTTACCTTTCCTTATATTAGGATTTACAGTGATACAACCGATTCGTCGACAGCCACCGGTGCTGTAGAAAATAGCTCCAGCAGCCAGAATGAGGAGCTTTCAAATAGCAGTGAGCACGAAAGCTTGGATGAAGGTGGTAGTGCAGATCCTAACCTTGAGGATTCAGAAATGGAAGAAAGCGAAGACTGCACTGCAATGAAAGGATTCAAGAAACATTTTAAGGAAAATTTTAAGCAACGGGATGTAACTGAAAGTGGGGAGGATGAGTTTCCAGTTGCAACTGAGTCCTGCTTTGAGAAAGTACGACTGGAGGTCGTGAAGAAAAGAAAGAAAATGAAAAGGATTAAGGGAGAACAAAGTTCTCAAAAAGACGCTCCTTTCAGACAACAATGTTCTGATTATGTGGGTAAAACTGGATCAAACGTTCCTCGGCCAAAGGTGCGAATAAAAGTGGAAACGAAAAGAAACAAATCCAAACCTGCCAAGTCAGGCGAAGTCTACAGGGAAATGTCTCATAGAAAAAGAAGGAAGAAGCGGCTGAACGACTGGATGCGCAAGCGCATGGAGAGCAGCCCCGACCGAGAAAGAATGAGACGGCCTGCTCGAAGCGCCGCTAGGCAAGGTGTTCTGGCCAAGCTTCCGATCGGAAAGCAGAACTCAAGAGTAAAAGGAGGAGCGAGATAAAATCCCGGATTAGAACCAGAAAAAGAGCCAGGACACGCGTAAGAAAGAAGCACCAGTGCTTCGTAAGAGAGAGAACTGGCGCGCTAGGTAGTTTGACAGGAGCTCACCTGTTCGAAGGAAGGGCCACAAGCCGTTTTTGGAAATATAGGCGAAAGCATACCTTAGGTTTGTGCGCTCCACATTTGAATAGCTGTGTTTCTGTGTTGTTGATTCTTATGTGTATCTGACGACAGTTGTTGCTATGTTTGTGAATTTCATGGCAGTTGGTAGTGTGCGCGTGTGCTGTGTTCCTTCTCCTGTGTTTGTGTTTATTTGCGCCACATATCTGAATACGACGTTCATGGCATTGATGTGTAAATTTTGTAATGGGGTTATTACAGTTTGTGAAATTTGTGCAATGTGTGTGATATGGTCATTTGCCCCATATATTTGTGAGCGCATGCATGTGCGCGCGATGTTCGTGGTTGTTGTGAATATTGTGGGACAATATTCTTTAAGGGAGGGGCAGTGTCACGAAATCGGCGCCCATTTTCATCAAGCCCGTACGGCGCGAGGCCCGCACGGCGTCGCGTGGAAGGCATGGAGAGCAAAGCCCCCTTCCCCGCGCGGGAGAGCGCGTAGCTTTGTACGCGTTGCCGTCACCCTCTTTTCCATTGCCCGGGGAGGACGGTGATTCATCGGACTGGAATCAGCCAGAAAATTCTAGCATCCTCTATGGGACCTAGCCAATGACGACGCGCGGCTCGACGGGAGGAGAAGAGGGAGCTACAACCAGCGAAGCTATGTGTGTGTGCGCGCTAGCTTTGGCGCGTGTTAACAAACAGACGCGGCGCGCCCTATTTAAAGCGACCGCGCCGCTTGTTGAGTCAGTCAGCCAGTCAGTCAGTCAGTCAGTCAGTCAGTCCGTCAAGTGTTTTGCGACGTGCTCGCCTGTGTTTCGACTGGACTCCCGGGGATCACCCGCTGCTGGCAAGCCCACGGACTTTCAAGGGAGCGGCGCTCGTCTCGTATGGCGGCCACATCGTGACTCTTGAGGCGTCGGACTGCAACAGTGCCCGGTGAACAATTTGGTGTTTGTTTATGTACTCTCTCGTGTTTCATCTATTGTAAAGCCTCTATGTTATTGGATACCTGTGTAATTGCATGCTTAGCGTTTGTATTCTGTGAACCTCTCGTCTATGTATTTCAAGTGATCTTGTGTATTCCTTTGTATCGTCTCTTGCTGTGCATAAATTGTGTTTTGTTTGTTACTTCTGACTCCGATCCTTTCTCTGGTTTGAACCGGCGACCGCTGGGCACCAAACGACCACCCCCTTCTGTCACCACAAGGTAGTTGAATTCCGGCTGAGCTTGCCACGCAGGTCGAGGGCATCTCCTTTGCGACCGGAACAGCTACCCCCACTCACTCATAGTGTGTCTGGGAGTGTGCGCACCGTTAAGGGCGCATCGTTAATAATACCCCCTTAATTATTAACGGGTGACAGGCACCAAGATTACCTCGGAAGGAGACTGCAGCCATGAAATTAGGAGACGCCTGCTTCTGGGAAAGAGAGCAATGGTTAGCCTTGACCGCCTAATAAAGAGCAGAGACATTAGTCTGCCAACCAAGATCCGTATAAACCGTGCTATGGTCTTTCCAGTTGTGATGTATGGATGCGAGAGTTGGACTGTGAAAAAGGCTGACCGCCGAAAAATTGACGCGTTTGAATTGTGGTGCTGGCGAAGACTCTTAAGAGTTCCTTGGACTGCCAGAAGATCAAATCAGTCGATATTGTCGACCATAAACCCTGACTGCTCACTGGAGGGTCAAATTCTAAAGTTAAAGCTCAGCTACTTTGGTCATCTGATGAGAAGAGAGGAGTCGCTGGAGAAAGATTTGATGTTGGGAAAGGTTGAGGGTCGCCGGAGAAGGGGTAGGCAGCGAACGCGATGGTTAGATGGCATTCTCGAGGCATTGCAGATGAAGCTATGTGATGTTAAGAAGATAGTGAGAGACTGGAAAGCGTGGCGTGACATGGTCCATAGGGTCACGAAGAGTCGGACACGACTGAACGCCTGAACTGAACTGAAAGAGATTTTTTATATTGATCTGTCCCAGTCAAGAAGTTTGATGAAGGAGAAACATAGGGCGAAGTGAAAAGAAGAAAATGAGCATCAAACAGTCTCCCGACTCGAAAAAAAGCTCATGCGTAATTGTACTCCCCCTGGATTGGTTTTAGCCAAGTGAACAAGAAAAGGTCAGAAAAGTTTATTTTTAAGGTCTTAGGACCCGAAAAATAAACTTTTCTGGACGTTTTTTCGGCACATTTGAAGGCTTCGCGTCTAGAATGTTCGATTTCTTCGTGGTTTAGTTGATAACGCCGGAAAACAAAATTTATCGAGAACTTTTCATTCAGTTCAAGCACCCATTTTTCTGTAGGCCGGTACTAGAAGCCGTGAGTAACGACGGCGATAACGACTGGGAGTCGGCAAAATGGTTGTATCATAGACTGAGATAAATCTGAACTGCCAGACAGTAACCAAATATATTCAGTGTAACAAAGCGTTGATTTCAACATTCATACTTAGGGTCGTTAAAGCACAGGAACGTACGCTTTACTGACTAACGTATTGGTTGGCCGTTATAACCGCTTCATCCAACAAGGTTAAAACTTTTGGCGCGATGTAGTGACCAAGGCTATAAAGTTCGCCCCAGACAATATAGAAAGTGAGCTTTGCTTATTGTGTTTATTGAAACGTGTTCTGGAAAGAGGTAAGAAGCATGATACGCACGTCTTAAAGAAAACACTGTAAAATTCTAAAAATCTCATTGTTTTTCGCGACGCAGTCACGTGTTGTACTACACTAATAATGACAACGCTTCACCGCAAGAGGTCATTTCAAATTGTTCACATAATTTTCTATGCAAAATTAATATTACAATTGTTCGTTTTTTGAATATTGTAGTGCGGTAGTATACATTGTACTGCAAGATATTTTCGTTATCGCCACAAATTCATGACACGTTTTGCTCAGTCTTCTTTCCTGTAATACGTACATTTGCACAGGGTATTACATTTATTAGCGGTCATGACACAGTGATAGAAGGCCTGGAAATCAATATTTAAATATGTTTTGGTACTCTGAAGTTGTTCTAGTCTACATCTTTATGGAAACGGTGAATTAAAAAAGCTCTAAAATATTTTAGTTTATGCTTACTTCTAATTCTCTCACCTCTGATCGCGCTAGAGGAGCACTGCGGTATTTTCGGACTAAACAACATTACGCGTGTGAGCTTGGTTGCCGTAATATAATGCTCTTGTGCAGTTAATGCATGGCTCCTGACCAAAGCGGCCTTAAAGACATCGTAGTTTTGGTTTCTGCTGGTTATAGATAGCCAAATGCAAAAAAAAAAAAAAAAGCAATTACCAGCTACCGCAAACGAAACAATTTGCAGGTGTGTTTGTTAATGGTAGCAAAACGTGGCTTATTTTGTGTCCTAAATTAACTTGAACTAAGGCTTATAAACTTTGCGGCTCCGAAGCGAGATATTAAAATTCTGCGTTTGAAAGTTTACCCCTGAAAGGGAATGGAAGGAACCAATAAAGCTCTAATCTGCCCCCCCCCCCCCCCCAAAAAAAAAAAGAAAAAAAAGGAAAAGAAAAATACGGACAAACATTGCGAAGGAGAGGGAGAGAGAAATTATAAAAGTAAAAGAGAACTTCGCCGATGTTAAGTATTCGCTGGCACGTTAGTCGGCATAGAAAAGCGAATTAGAGAGCGAAAGATGGGAAGAAAACTGTGTGGAAAATCAAATAAATAAAGAGGGCAGAAAACATATGGCTACAATAGAATAATGGGATGCATCGTCGAGTAAAGTAATGACACGAAATGGTAAAATGCGCAGTCTACAAATGCTCTCGCAAAGTTCATAGCGCGAAAAATGCCCGAGGTTAATATGCAACGTGAAATTAGAGCTTGTCGATATGTTCAGCGCCATTTAAATGTGTAAACAAAAGTTCAAGACATGTCTCTGTTAACTATAGCGCCAGCTAAGAAACAAAAATTTTGTCCATGATTAGAATCACTGGGGCTTCTTCATGCAACGTTCATAGTTCGCACGCTGCGCAGCATACGCAGGGAACTGAAGCAAAATATGTTCTATGGCTTCAATCTCGTCGCAGTTGTCACAGTGCAAAATGTTAATTTGACCGAGACGATATAGCAACTAGTTTGTAAATCAAAAGTTCAGGCGAAGTCTGCGATTTAAGATTTTTCAGACGGCGAGGAATTCTGGGAGGAATTCGTCACCTTAGATGACATTAGACCTCGTAAACAAATGGGTAATGACGTGTTGGTAAGCTCCAGAGTCGATACTTTTCTTCAGAAGCAATTGTTTTCGCTAGACTTTACGCGTCAGATTTTGTGTACAAAGTCTGGATGCATCTGACATTGCTGGTCTTCACGGCCCGCTTGAACTGCTTTTTCATCGGCCAGAATGCCATAGTGAGCTGGTATCCACTGAAGTGTTATGCAGTGGCCTGCATCAACAGGCAAAGGATGTAGATGCCAGATGCCAGAAAAAACGGGCTGATGATTGATTTTCTTTCAGCAGGTTAGAGAGGATTTGCGGAGACATTTTGAAGTTGGTAAAGATAGCCCATCGCGCAAGCTTCGGAAATCATCGACACAAGTGAGTCATCAAATGAGCCGTTTCGCGGTGTTTGAAGTGGCTAGACCGGATGATCAGGGCAGGGCACCTTTTTCGAACTTTTTTAGGCTAAGATACGAAGGGTTACAATAGCCACTCGCACAAAGGAAAGAATAATAGAAATTTTATTAGTTTTTTTTTTTGTGAATTTGATATAACAGTTGATCGTGAAAATAACTGATGCATTCCACATTTGAACCTAGCTTTAAAATCCATGCAAAACAATAAAAAAAAATTAGGTCCACTTGAAAACCCTTACCCTACTGTGTAAGAATTTGTTGCTCTTGAGATTATATGCAGCTCTTCACCAAAGCGAAATTCCACGCATCGGAACTAATTATCACCACGATTAATTATTACTTCACGTTTATCAACCCAAACAGAACATCATCTACGTTTTCCTTTCTGTAATTTGCTGCTGGCTTCCTTCAACTCTTAACGAAGCTCCTCAATTTCGCTGCCTTTGTTTGCTTATATGTTAGGTTAGAAAGCTTATAAAGATCTCAATACTTGGGTCATAAAATGTTCCAAGCACAGCTCCGATCACGTAGCAGGCAATCGTTTTAAACATATTTTTCTTTGTTTATTAGATTTTGTTGCTGCCGAAACAAATCACCACATCGTTCAAAATTTGCAGTCTTCATTAAATTATGAGCTTCTACGTAGACAGGCTATGTCCTTGGCTCCAAGCTGGTTACCCTAGTGGTTTTGGTGTTGGAGGCAGTGGACGTCTAGCTGGCGATACTGGTGTTGGAGGCAGTGGGCGATTTCGTATCGATGCTGGTGTTCCTGGCGTCCGTGATAAATGATCCCGTCGTCGTCCTCCTGCCGACGTTGGTACTTGAGGGAATGGTCCTATCGATGCTGGCCCTGGAGGGTGAGGTCGTGGTCGTGCCCCATTTGGCTCTGGTATTCGAGGCAATGGACGTAGCCCGGATGATGGTGGTAGCGAAGGCAGTGGCCGGTCCCACGGATTTGTAGAGGGTGGCAGGGGTTGCCGCGGATCCCGGAAATTTTGCGGGTAAGGAGCATTGGGGTTGAAACACTTTCCCAGGTTTGGTTTGTCCAATCTTGGAAAGCAGAGGCAGCCAGTCAGGCACTGTTCCCCTTTTCCGTTGGGGTCACACTGGCACATTAAGAAAGAAAATAATCCGAAATATTCAAACGTAGCAATGGCAAAGAAATTAAACACTGCCTTCTTCCTATTTATCTATTACCTCGGGTAACGCAAGCTAGGGTTCGCCAGGTAACAAGAGATCCCCGAATTTTATAGGGAGGGAGGCGACTTTCAACGAAAGCAGACTTTGTTCAAATATGTAATGGGATATAGACACACTGTCGACAACCACTCCTTATGAATTCGACTACTGACACGTGGTGTGAAGTCATAACGAATTATACATCCGAAAGGTGATTTCAGAATCCATTCTTACCTTTATTTCGCAGCAGCGTCTAGGCGAATTCCTTGAAAAAAATTATATTAAACTTACGTTTGTTAACATAGCGGTTTCATCTGTGACGAAGAATTTGCATGAAGTTTGTTCTAGTTTTAAACTGGATGTTGTCATCAGTGTCCCCTTAAAGCCTAGGCTGATTTCGGTACGGGCGTTGCGTTCAAGCTAACACGACTGCAAAGCCAATTATAGGGATGAGAACCTTACCGATTTTTTATGAATTTTATGTTCTTATGTTCTGGTAGAGTGGTAATAAGCAGTTTTTATTGCATTTGTTTTGTTAATTTTGCATCTATACGCCAGCAAAACAAAAAATCCTCACTGGCTACGCTCGACCAAGTTGGCAGAAATAAACAGAGAGAGAACCTTCTTCGGCGATTGCTCTGTTTTTGTTTATTGGTTTGTTTTTGACGGAATAAGTTTTATGTGAATGTGAAGGCAGTCATAAAATAAATGGCTATGGAAGCAAACAACAATCAATCTGTGTTCTGCATCAACAGTAAAGGTTTTTCAGTTTTTGCTTTGGAACTGAACCTGAACTACAGCTTAACATCTCTACTGTCCCCGCAAAAATGACCAGGTCTGTACTTTAACTTGATAACAAAACTAACATTACAAGATCAAAAAGTCTGTTGCATGACTAAAAGAACACCAAAAAATGGATGTCGTCTTACCAGGGCTTCGCAGAATACCTGGCCTTGTGTAACGTACACAGCCCTGAAATACAATCACAACAAACTAGAGTGAGATGTCTGAGTACAGCAAACAACGACAGCAAGTCTCATAAAGAAGTTAAAAAAAAATCTCGATTCTCCATGCCCTGATACATAAAAAAGCAAAGCAAGGAGAGCTAGCTAACTCAAAGGCTGCAGCCCATTGCTGTGGACCAATGGATATTATTTAAGCTGCTCTCTCAGAAGGCGAGGGAATCACGGTCACCGGAACCAGATACCACCGTCGCGAGTAGCATAAGGTGGGCTCTGAAGTGCAGCCCCCAGAAGGTCCGATGTGCGTCAGCGATCTCAGCAAAGGAGCAACCGATGCGAGATTTGTATTTATTTATTTATTTATACAAGTACCTGCAGCGCCCAGGGGCATTACAGCAGGGGGGGCAATAACGGTAAAAAAATACCTAAAATGAGCATGTTACAATACTGACGCGGCACGTGTCGACCACAGTTGAGCTGCTCACATTCGTCCTATGTTCCTTTATGTGAGTAGCCCGAAGGCGTTTAGGGTTTTTGCTGCACTGCATTCGTTTGCGAATTTTGTGTTATTCCTGGACCTAGTGCGTCATTCGTCCGCAGATGAAGCCACGTACTCGTGCGCCGTATGTTGTTTCTTCTTGCGCTGCGCAACAAACTTCCCGGTCTTCGTCGTGCCTATGCACAAGAGCACTATGCTATCGCCGCAGCCGATCATGCCTCGTGTAAAGCTGCAACGCACTCTAGCGCTGTGCAGTCAATATCGTCGTCTTGATCAAGTTCAAACTACGAAGCCCTCGCGCTGCGCACTGAACATTGTCGTCTTTATGTAGTTCCATCTGCGCCGCTTTCTGATTTAACCCAGATAAATACGCCATAGAAATATGCGGCCTCGCTAGAAAGAGACCGCAGCCATGCCAGGCAGGCTGCCGAGAACCAGACTAGCTAGTTACAGAGGAGCTTACGAGCGTGGAAACGAGCCAGGATCAAAGCGGCACCGGCGACTTTGGCTGCGGCCGGTGGTTGACGCTTATGAAAATTCGTTCAATGAAGTTGATCCTCTGCGATTGTTTTCTTATGTAGCCCCAGAATGCTAACATAGAAATAATGCGGGTGCAAAAGGGACGCATTCTATCAGGTCTTGCCCACGTTCACCACGGGGGCCCACGTGAGTACTTCAGGGCATGAGATGCACAATACAGCCGAAGAACTCCTTGCCGCCCAACGCGCCACCCAAATTAATCGACTAGCAGGAACCCGCACGGTTCAGAGCGTTCTTATGGGCCTTAACCTGACTATATAGCCCGCAAAGTTTCGTACAAAACTAGGCTACACCGCTCGGGTGGGCGTTCACAGCCAATCCCCCACACCGCAATATGCATCCTATGTTCCACCAAGGGCGCTGGAAGGCATGGTCCAAATAGTACATCCACGAAATGTGCGGGACAGACACTGAATACTATTACATAGATGCAGCCAAGTCAGAAGCGGGGTACACGGTAGCGGTTGTGATTCACCAACAACAACTTGTTGATGCCCTTATCGTCTGCGATAACAATATAGAAACGGCGGAGGAGGTGGCCATTGCTTCAGCCGCCAGGCATACCACTTGCGCCTATATAATCACAGATTCTATGGCTGACTACTTCAACTACATCAAATGAGGATATGTCTCCAAGCTGCCAGAACATTAAAAAATTATGGGCACCCAGAACAAGACAAGTGCCTCGTCTGGACACCGGGACATCAAGGCGTGGAAGGGAACGAGTACGCCCATACCGCTGCCCGAGCTCTCCTCCCCCGGGACTCGATCCCTCCATTCCCCACACCCCCCTATCCCGGCCCTCTGGCGACGTACGCGGAGAGGTTACAGCACTGCCGACTCTCTCGCAGAAAATATCCACTCCCAGCCAAGGGGCTTTCTAAAGCGGAGGAAGTTAGATGGCGACGCCTAGAGACAGGTACATATAACACACCAGTCCGTTTAAACACAATGCACCTCGGGTTCTTCGACCCCAAATGTCAATATTGCGTGGCGAAGGCAGGCCTGCACCACATGGTGTGGACCTGCCCACACAATCCGCCTGATGACCCAAATGCAGTGCCAACAATTCGGGGGTGGAAGGCTGCCCTATCCAGCTCTGGACTAGAGGCCCAACGGGCCCTCCTGACTGGCGTGCGGATAGCAGCGGCAGCCGTTGGAGTCCTGGACTAGAGACACCGCCTACACATCCCCCTTCCTTATCTCTGCTCAATAAAGTTTTTCCGTCAGTCATTGCCGCACATTCCGTGGTCTTAACCTCGGGAAATATTATCGTGTACTAATTTTTAAATGTTAGCCAAGTAAAAAGCAAAGGGACGGAATTCTATGTGAGAACTGGGGTAAAATGGCCAATGTGGGCAGCCTACACTGAGTATGCATTGCCCTTAGTTCTGGCAATATTAATTAGCCCAGCGATGCGGGTTTAAAGACAGTTTATTTTAACATGTAACATAAGTGAAACGAGCCCTCGCCTTCCACGTACAGGCAGTGCATGGGCCGAGAACAAGTGAACCTGCAGGGTCGAGAATATTCAGGGACGCCTGGTAAAGCAGTACAATGTTTCTTTGTCATAGTCTGATAACGACGCACAAACGACGTGCGCGCGAAAGCCTAAAACTTGAGATTTAAAGTAATTCAATAAAGACACTTAGAGACATATATCAAATCCCCTATAACAATAAGTCATGAGCGCGTATAACATACTATAAAAAGAGAAACGACTGATGCATAAGATGGAGGTATTCAATTGGGTCATATCCGCTGTGGTCGATATATGATTCTCGGCAGTGCACCGGCAGCCTGATTTGAGTTTCTCGCGTTTTTGCTTTCCCGTGTAAAGCCCGGATTTGGGCTTCGTCTCTTACCTTTACGTTGCCAACAAGGGACCGATGGGGGCAGAACAAGGAAAATCCCAATTCCAATCCTCGCCGCTGCTGATGTGGCACCATAGCACATTTGTGTAGGCAGCCCCGTTTAGGCTTAAGAGAGTATATATTAGTGTTCCATCTGCCTTCAAGTACCATACAAGGAAGTAATGTGGGGAGCTCGGAGACTCTCTCTCTCTCTCTCGCCAACCCGGCACGATCGATATGGGACTTATAGCAGGTGTTTGTAACAACCCTAATTGGGTTTGATGAAGCATTCCTGCCTAGAGCCCGCAATTATGTTGCCCTTGCCCTCAAATACTCTTCAAGAGGCCTATATGGGGGACATATGGGCCTGTTACCTTTACGCCCCAGCCAGTCCCGTTTTGGCAGTCCCGTTTTGGCTAGCGTAGGATATTGCAGCGTGAAACCCCCATTCAAGCTGAATCTGGCATCACGTACCAGACAAGGAACCGAAGCGTACTTTATGTAGAAATGTGGTAAGACCCGGCCCTCTCAGTGCACGTAACAGATCCACGTAGGGTCGACAGGGGCAAGCTGGAGCCCCACATGGGGCTTACGTATAAGCATGGGAAGGATTGCTTCGGCCCCCCTTGTCCATGCTGCCGCCCGCAGGGGCGTCACATTCGAGACATTTATTAGAGTGTGTTTACAGCCAGCGGGACAGAGGATTCGGGACGTCACTGCGCATGCGCTGAACGCTCAGGTGGCAGCGAGTTAAAGGGATTGCGCTCCCGCCTGCTAGTTTGCTCACCACAGCATAGCGCGTCCAGCGAGCGAGCATCGTTAGAGCCTAAGATTGCAGTCACTATAATGTGAACATTGGTGCGTCGACTTCATCAAGAAAAGAGGCTGCGCAAGCATTCTTGCAAACGAATAATTCGCGAAAATGCTTTTAACACGCAACAGTTTTGCCGAGTTCTCGCGAACGTTAACTTAGTGGTGTGCTTAGACCTCACTTTTTGCGGTACAAGAGCGTGCAGATTGTTATGACAACAATATATTGTTACATAGTGACAAATAAAGAGACGGCACAACATGGCGACAGTATGAACGATGATTTAATGTCTGGCCTAGCGCGATAGCTCCTCTCGCACCACTGCCGATCTTCTTCTTTGCAACGACACTGTTAAGGTTTATTTACAGAATGGCTCTGCGCCTTAGCCTGATGTGCTAACCAACAGATGGTGAGCTTCCTCTTCTTCCACTTCTATCCCGGAGAGCCTCTTTTTGCACTTTGTTCTCTTCTGTTCGCATGCCTAACATTTCCCCCTTCGCAGACGAAGCCCCTGGGCTGTCAGTCAGAGTCCCGAGCGAGAGTGGCAGCGCTTCATTCTTGCGACATGAACTACCTGTGTTTTCCGAGAGGGGCGACCTTGGGAACATTGGCGAGACACGACGTAGTTCAACTCATTGATGCGTTTGAGCACAATAAATGGGCCTGTGTAGCGCGACAACAGCTTCTTGGACAAACCACGCTTGCGGAGAGGTGTCCAGAGCCACACTAAGTCGCCGGGAAGATAGGAGACATCCTGATGCCGACGATCGTAGCGCTGCTTAGAGCGGTCCTGCGAGGCTAGAGTGCGTAATCGGGCGACCCGACGAGCCTCTTCAGCGCGGCAGAGGGTGCTCGAAACAGACGGCTCGGTGTCGAGCGAGAACGGCAAAATGGTGTCAAGAGAACGTCGAGGCGGACGGGCGTAGAGGAGGAAAAATGGACTATAGGAAGTTGTCTCATGCTTCGAGGTGTTATAGGCGTAAGTAATGAAAGGAAGCACGTCATCCCTTGTGCCGCGAGTCAACATACATCGCAAGCATGTTCGTCAGTGTCCGGTTTGTACGTTCGACGAGGCCATTTGTCTGAGGATGGTACGGCGTAAAGTGACGCAACTGGCAAGTACAATAGCGCAGAAGCTGTTCCACAACATCTGCCGTAAACTGGCGGCCTCGGTCACTGATAATTACACGAGGAGGCCCATGAAGGAGGACGACAGCGTGAAGAAGAAAGAACGAGACGTCAGCGGCGGTGGCGGAAGGGATGGCGGCAGTTTCACAGTAACGCGTGAGATGGTCAACGCACACGATGACCCAGCGATTGCCTTTGGACGAGCGGGGAAACGGGCCTATGAGGTCAACACCCACTTGCTCATATGGTGTGGTCGGTGGTGTCACCGGATGTAAGTGGCCCGGCGGAGAAGTGGTGGGGAGCTTGAACCGCTGGCACTGCACACAGGAGTTCACGTAACGCTGAGTCGTTCGACGCATATTTGGCCAGTAGAAACGTTCCTTAATGCGCGTAAGAGTCCTGGCAAACCCCAAGTGCCCAGCTGTAACGTCATCGTGCATAGAGTGTAGAACAGAGGAGTAGAGGCTAGCCGGAACGACTAGCAGAAAGCGTGCACCGCCAGACGAGTAATTTTTTCGATACAGCAAACCATCGCGAATGCAGAAAGGGTTCGCAGATGCCGGATCACGAGCTTTTTCAAAAAGTGATACCAAGTCTTCATCTTTCCGTTCAACTCGCTGGAAAGTGGCAAGGTCCGGAAATTGTACGGAAACGGCGGCAGGATAGTCGTCAAAGATGTCATCGCAGAGGGTAGTTGCGAGAGGCAGCCGCGAGAGGCAGTCAGCGTCAGCGTGTTGGCGGCCACTTTTGTAAGACACTGTAAAGTTGAACTCCTGAAGGCGTGCGGGCCAGCCGACCGCAGGGGTCGCGTAAATTCACCAGCCAGCAAAGTGAATGATCCGTGGGGATCTTTCAGCACCTTCCACCACACTGTTAAGGTTTATTTACAGAATGGCTCTGCGCCTTAGCCTGATGTGCTAACCAACAGATGGTGAGCTTCCTCTTTTTCCACTTCTATCCCGGAGAGCCTCTTTTTGCACTTTGTTCTCTTCTGTTCGCATGCCTAACAATATAATAAATAACATAAATAATAATAACTTATGTCTTAATAGAAGTCAGTGCAATTCATGTTCGTTTCAGGGTAACGTCGCTTTCCATCAATAGCTGGGGCACAACAGCACTGCGCTATACTACAATCAATTGGGCGTTACAGACGCTGTGTTTAAAACCTCTTTCTCGCACTACGTTTCACTGGCGGTCCGCCGGGCGGCTCCCAGTTGAGTGGAACGTAAATACGCTCAGCTTAATGTCTCTGTTGCGTGCTACTGCGAGAACGCAAGAAGCGAATACGCTTTTATGCTGTCTAAGTTCTCCTTATATGAAAGCAACTCAGGGCACATAGTGTCCGGTATCCTCCACTATGTCGTCCATCACAGCCTGTGTGCAGCGTAAGTACTTCAATACCGACGTATCACATAGTGAAAAAAAAAAAAAAAGAAAGAACAGTGTACCCAAAATATTTTGCGAAGGTGTCTGGGAACGCCAGGCTCAGTGGTTAGGTGTTCGGATGCTCTGCCAGAGTGCAGTGTTCTACCAGGCCGCGACAGCTTTGTTCGGTTGGAGGCGAAGCGCAAAAGGCGCCCGTGCGATGGGATGTGTCACAGCACATGAAATGCTCCTAAGCTCTGAGAACACGTACAGAGCAGACAACTAGAGTCTTTCTTTTTGCACTGGCACCTTACTCGCTTCATTAAAGGTAAAACTCTAGTCCCCCCCCCCCCCCCCCCCCTGTCTTAGATGTGTTATTAAAATACAAATGTTAGATTGCAATGACTGCTCTTTTAGAGGGTGGTGACACTGAAGGGCTCCGCAAATATGACATATTTAGAGAGCCCAACACTATGCCTAAAATTCTGTTAAAGGCAGTCACCTAATAACGGGTGAAATTCGGAATGATTGGCTCGACACCTGTCTATTCAGTGTAGTTTGCGTTAACGAATGTGCGGTTATAGAGCAATGTATTATTATAACAGTCCCGTGTCGCAGAATAACTTGCGTCGTCAACGGCACCAGAGAATTTGTCGCTCGTGATGGAATAATACCAGAAACTTTAAGAACCAATCAGAACAATTCGCAAAATGTTTACATTTAGCCACATTGTGTGAAGTACCCTGTGAAGTAGGAAAAACAAATGATTAAATAGAATATGGGAGTAATTACAGCGGGCATTATTGATCGTACCCATTGCCCAGGCCATGACTCAAGCCCCTGTTTGCGAGACGAGCGCGCTACACACAGGCCCCTAAGTTGTTTTTTCTTTATTACGTATGCCACGAAGACTCCTTGTATAGACATGTTTTGAGGGGGCGAACGCGTTCTGATCTTTCACTTTATGACGTGTGATTGAGGCATGCATGTTTGCTAACCGCAATCAAGAGAACACAGTTAGAAAATGGCATTTACTTACGAAGCGGTGTTCATATCGAATCCTAATGCCGTCCGCGAATAAGAAAGAAAAAGAAAGGAATGTGCACACCAAAGCAACTAGTGTCAATGATTCGCATTATAAGCAGGTAGCTGAGAACGACAATCAGGAAAGGCGACGACAAGTATACTTTACCGCAATAGCGTTTCCCTTCTTGATGTGGCAGGGAATCTCCCAGCATTTTTTTTTTTATAATTCTAGTTGTTCTTTGTGAGTCAGTGAAATCCTTGCGCAGCTGCCACCCTTAGCGCGCAACCAATTACAATAAGATAAGTGTGCTGTTAAAGAAGGCATTCCCTTGAATGAACAGATGGAGATATATTTATGGCAAGTCGATTCCCCTGATAAGGATTTCAGAGACCACTCTGAAAAGTGGTTGTCGTCGAAAATGCTATTGTTAAAATACTTCCTTATAGCATTTTCATGCATTTTGTTAGGTAGCACATACAAGGGCAGCCTTTCGTCAGGTGTCAGGCCCTTAGCGTGGGCGGATTTTTTTAGCTTATGATCTTTGCGGACGACCAGGTTGTTAGGCATTTCATTTGTGGACAATGGTTCTAATCTGGAATAATTTGTATGCAGCTTGTCTTTATTGTCGTGCCGTTGTGTGTTTCCGATTTTTCTGTACTGTGTTTTGCTTCACTTTGCGATTTAAGCACAACACGCAGAATTTTCCGGAGGAATCCCGGAACAAGGCTGCCAATCTTTTAGCCGTATAGGTTCTTAAAACCGCGGGCTCAGGTGGACTCTTATCCGGAATTCACGAAAGAGCGCATGCACTTGTTCAGCGAGCTGACGCGGCCCTACAAGACCTACAGAGACTCGCGCCAGCTCCTCCCCTTCCCCCTTCCCCCATAGACAGTAAACATGCAACGCTACGGCGCAGGCTGCAAGCACACACTCTTCTCTCACCCCTTACCATATCCCACTACCATTCCTCCTTCCCCACTCTTGCCTGTACCCTATGCCCAGAACCTCTGCCTCTTCCCTGCCTCTTTTATGCTGCGCTCGGAACACCCGACTGTGCAGACCATCGCCACCGGCCGGGCTGCCAGTAATATGAGCCTTGATTCGTACGTATTAATGTATTGATATAGGTTTTCTGTCTGTTAATGTTTTGTCAGTACTGACATAAGTTCTGTATATTTTATTTGCTCTTTGCGTATTTGCATAGACGCTATCTTGGTACATTTTTAAAGATAGAATTAGTTTAGTATAGTTATGTTAGATTTAGTGACGATTGCGTGTTGAGATCTCAAGTAAGCCTATTTCAAGAGGAAGCGAAGAAACTATCATCGAAAAGGCATTCATGAGGAATTGGTAACATAAAAATTATAAATATTTCCGAATTAACTATTTTGCCTTCTTTTTCTTATCTTAACTCTCACTCTAAAAAACGTAACCATTTTGTATCTTTCGGCCGGCGATTCACTTCGCATTAAGTTGGCTCAGCAACCGAGTATTTAACCGAGTAAGACACCCATGCAACTATCCAGACTAAAAACTCTGGTTTCTCCGTGTGAATATGGCTAGAAAACTGCCTTGCCGTGCCTAAAAGAATAGGTGATTTCCATACTCACATTTTATTAGTGAACGCAAAATGCATGTCAGGTTTTGAAGCAAGCCGCACACATTTTTTTTTTAGGCGAAAATGCTTGAAGTATAGCGAATAAATTTCAAAGCGCTGAGCTTTTTAGTCCTTAGTGAGAGTTAATATGCATACATAAATTTGAATTTATTATCTAAACATGCTAGTGCCGCTAAAATATTAGAGCTTGATTTCCGACTCTCGGCCTACACATTCATGAGAATCCAAATGATTCAAATAGTTCCAGCATCCATACTATAGCTCGAAACGTCCATGTGCATTCATACATTTGCACAATATGACGAATGCTTCATAGCTTCGATTATAAGCAATGGTTACAATTTTATTTCAGTTAAGTAGGGCTCTATAAATCAAGGTATCTTTTAAGACCACGTATATCCATAAAAAATATTAGTGTAAATATTTTGTTATTAACAGGATGCCTATACCATCAGAGTTACAAAATTTAAGTATTGCTATTGAGGAACTATATATGATCCTATAATCGTTTCCTGATATGCCCAGTAACGACGGACATAAATTTGCCGTACTCACCACGCGGGAAAATTGGAGAGAACGACAAAAAGTACCGATAAGTCCACACTTATCATATCTTCAACTTGCCCTGTTCCAGGATCAAATAAGACTGCGTGATATCTGCATGAAGGTTCCGCGATTCAGAGGCCTATATATTAGACTGATAAGCTAAAGAAAATGTCATTATCATATTCTCGATTCCGCCAATTGAGACGCGGGAGATTTTTGCGCACATTCATCATTGCTTATTTGCTTCGAAAGAATATGTAATTTAGTTTTAAGTAAGCCGCCAAATGCGTTGAACAATTATTGCTAGAAAGGAACATGTGTATTCGGTGGTCTGCGAAATGAAGACAAATTTTATTGCTTCTCGCCATTTTAGATTCGAGCATCCATGTATACTATCTGTGGTACTCGTGATGTACTGCAAAATAACTTTTGGTGTCTGGCGCCAAACCCTAAACGTTGTGCAGTCTTCAGCATCCACTAAATTTCTAGAAATGCTCTTACGCAAGAACGTTCGCATTAATTGCAATGTTTTTTTTATTGGGCTGTGGCATGAAAGTTCACACAATTGAGAATATTCAAGGGAACACTTCTGTATACGGTTCCGTTCATTATGCATGGCGCAGGAGAAAATAGTTCCTGTTTGCTTTTCATATCGTTGTTTTGCTCGCCTCAGCATAGTTTACCTATTGCTTGTAATGCTTTTTTTTTCTTTTTTTTTAATGATTTTTAAAGCTGTGGCAGGAATGTTCATAGAATTGAAAACATTCAAAGGTGCACTTCTGTATACTGTTGAGTCAATTATGCATGGCGCAGGAGAAAATAGGTCCTGTTTGGCTTTTTATATCGTTGCAATGCTGGCCTCAGAATAGTTAACCTGTTGCTTGTAATGCAATTGAATGAAATTTCTTTTCTAACAAACAATATATATTCTTCGGAACACGGAAAGGTTGTGAAACTCTGCTCTCTGCTCTTGCTTCCATTTATATCTTTCTAACGTGGTTACGGGGGCAGAGACGTCGTCAGGCAATCATGTGTTTTGTCTCTGCCACCCGCAGGAAGGAGTGATTTCCAGCAAATAAAAAAAATATTCACTGACTGGCTGACATTAAGCAAGTCAGCGCTTCGTTTTGAAAAGAAGTATCGTACGCGACTGTTTGCTAGTGAACTTGAAAGAAAAAAAATATTAACGTATCCGGTTTAGAAGCTTGTTGAAAAGCACACGCCAGTGTTCAGACGAGACACTTGAAGGCCCCATGAAAATCTAATTACCAACACTAGAAATCGCGCTCAAGTAATAGATGTACCATCGGTTATGTCCTCAACGCAGAAAAAAAAATGAATATTAAGCTAACATCACTAACACCGAAAATATTGGCGATTGGAAATGACGCTCCTCCTCTCCCCTTTCAACTGAATGCACGTCAGCGCGAAAGAAGAAAAAATTAAGAATACAAGCCGTGATGGTCCGCGTCACTTGGGAGTGTCGAATGTGTGGGCGCACCCAGCGTGACCTGATGACTTCACTCGACAGCATTGGGTGGAAAAAGCATGTCGCCCTAGTCGACTGCGAGTGGCCGTAAGTAGCAATGTTTAAAAAATAATTTCTAAACCGTCGGCTCCAAGCAAAGCTTTACAGTTTGACTCGAATACTATCAACGACAACGTCTATTGATTTCTTGCTCTAGAATGTGGTGGAAACAGATGAGAAACACTTATCACCAACTAAATTATTTATTAGAACCCAAAGTTTCGGGACCAACTCGGTCCCTACCCCAGGGGCGACTTCGCCACGTGTGGAGAAAGGGAAAGCGTAGGCCGCTGCCAGCTACTGCGGGCCTCGAACTTTAGTCGCCCCTGAGGAAGGGACCGAGTTGGTCCCGAAACGTCGGGTTTTAATAAATAATTAGGTTGGTGATAAGTGTTCCTCTTCTGTTTCAAGTACCCAACCAGGCGCCGAAGATGTTCTCGTTCAAATGTGGTAGAAAGTGCCGTTTTAGGGGCCCCTTAAGGCATTGAAACAGAAGCTGTTTTCCTGCACCTTAATATGTATATTTTTTTCCCAGTAATTATATTGTAGCCAGTAAATGTCAAAATATATTATGCGTGCCACACGAGGCTGAAAGATATGTCAGAAAAACAGGTTGACTGAGTAATGCCTGGGTTGAAACATCCTTTAAAAGCACTTTTCTTCTCCCTTCCCACTTCCATTCCACTTGCTGTCTTTTTCGTTATTTCTTCTAGCGTTTCTTTTTGTTCTTCGTCTTTCCATTTTCTTTTTGACGACTCCGTCTCTCCATTCTGCAGTGTCGTTGTTCTAATTGGGGTGTGTATATTTTTTTCTAATTCGCTCTTTCTCGACTCGTAGGGGCGGGCTGCTTAGCGTCCCTCAGCCTCCGCATTTCTGAAACTTCTGAGACCATATTCAGCTGCAGACATACTCTACGCGTACCCTGTTGAGGTGGCAATGGGATTTGTGCTAGAGCCCCTGTTCTAAGCAGACACAATGGCGAACGTGTAGAAGAACGGGGCTCAGGTCACCAGCGACGATGATACCTCAAGGCTTGCGAGAAATAGATGAGGTCGTACTTTAACAATTCTGAAGATTATATAATATATTCAATACCCCATTAGCGTGGCCTCTAAAGTGAGTTAGGGGATCAATTCTTCTTCTTATGAATACAATTAAGTTTGAAAAGTGTATTTCTCCATGGTTTCAGAGCCGTTGAAAGTACAAGGGGGATTGAAATTATTATTAGATTTACTTTATCGTGAACAATTCGCAAGAAGAAGAACGTTACTTAACTTGCACGGCAGCTGCGAGCCAGCAAATTACGACGAGTCTACATTTACAAGCTCAAAACTCGCCCATATCTCCCGCATAGTAATTAAGACAACTTACAAAAATACTTGAGTACAAAATTTGGGACGTGTGTAAAGATAATGAGCTCCAGATGCTGGACAACATTTTAGACTATTCAACGTCGGGTGTATAAACAGTGTGCATGCAGATTTGATCCGTTAATTCCCACATTTGCTTATGTGAGTCAAGCATTCGCACATTGAAGAACCCAGGCTTTTTTATGCCCTGATTCTGTGGATCATGGTGTAAGATATTTATTCAGAACAAGAGTTGGAGCGAAACAAAAAAGGAAAGAAAGCGTAGCAACCATCTCTGTGGATCGCTCAGCCTGAAGTAACAATTTCTGTTTAACTTATCTCAAGAGTGACTAGAAACGTACGTTGTCAGGAAAGGGGAAGAAAGTTGCGGGAGAGAGTGGGGGGGGGGGGGGGGGGGAGAGCAGAAGCGTTGAGTGGAGAAAAAAAGAAAAACCTTGAGATGTGATAGGAAAGAAATATCGAGCAACGCTGACCTCGTCGTGATGTAGGTCAAGAGGAAGCAAAATGAATTCAGCGTAGGAAAAAACAATTGAGGCGTCACACGAGGTGCTTAGCTGTATCACCCCACCATCGTCTGTCAAATAGCGAGAAGGAACGCGCATGTGGACAAACTTTTGGCAATGATGCCATGCTTAGAAAGATAACCAAACGATGTAAAGAATCTAAACCAAGTGGTAACAATAACCACAAAAAGTTGTAAGGAGAAATGACTGGATAAATAAAACGCCTAATGCCGAAGGTGTGATAATAAAACAGCCACGCAATGCGCGATGATAGCAGCAAGGATGGTGAAGCACTAACGTCTTAGTTGTCTTATTATATGTACACGCAATTTCCGTAGCAAATGTAAGACGCGGCTTTTGCGTCAATCGGGACTGATGTCAGGTTGACGTAAGCTGCCCTGCGTCATATTTCCGACACCTGGGTCTACTGCAATCCACAAATATTTTTCGTGGAGGACAACGCACAGCCTTGGGTGAGGCGGAATCAAAAAGAGCCTACAGATTTGCGCATTTCCACACGTCACTCGCCCCCTCCGCCCTGTACCTCACGCAAGTGATCTTGCTCACGCGTCATAGTCGGTAGCATGCTTGGATTGCAACAAAAAGGTCCTAGACTGGAATACTGCCTAAAATATGCAAATGATTCGTTACATAACACTAATCGGAAAATAAATTTCCTCTCTTCAGATATGCGACGACCTTTTATCTAACTTGAAATCTTTGTTATTTAAATTTAATTTATTCCGTGATATTACGCACAACATGAGTTTCTAGACACGCGGACGCAGCCCGGATGACGATGAAGGTTCACCGCTTGAAGGGCAGCTCCTGCGATTTTATGACCGTATTGAGTTAATGGCCGAGTGATATTTCTGCAGGCTTGGTCATCACATTACTTTATTTCATTTTTACAACATGCAAGCAATAATTTTAAATGAGCAGAAACTTGCTGAAACTGCATCAAAATTGAAACATCCGCGCGCGGGGAGGGCGGGGGCAGTGTCGTGTGTGATGTCACATGATGACACAAGCGTGCACCCGAGCCGCACGCACTCGGTGCTGTTCTGTCGAGCTGTGTGAATGTCAATCGTTTTCTCCTACGGCACCATGTGGAACATAATATTTGATGTCGGTGAGTTGTGCGCAATGTCATCGGGCAGTGACAGTCAGAACTCGTCATTCAGTTGCAACAACAACAACAACAAAAAAAAAAAAAACGATAAGAAAACATTAGCAGTACTCGGCACGCATCAGGGCAGAACGAGGGAGTGATCTTGAATGCGGCTAAATTACTGCTGTGTGAAGCATTCTATAGAATTCTTAAGCCATTTATTCACTTACACATCCTGACGCAAGTGGCCGGCGTATATGAGGGCGATGGATCATTACTGCGAGTCCAAATTCCCCTTCTTGCGTCGATACCGGCACAAAAATCTGCTTCACTGAGAGTGAGAAGGGGGGTCCAACAGCAGCAATACCCCTGCCACATGGAACATTTAAGGCATTTACCACCAACCTCAGTGGTGATGCAGGCATTGCGAAATCAAGGAGTAGACGAGCTGTACGTGAAAGTGCTGGAAGATATATGTAGTGGCTGCACAGCAACCATAGTTCTGCATAAAGAAAGTAACAAAATACCCATAAAGAAAGGTGTTAGGCAAGGAGACACAATCTCCCCAGTACTATTCACAGCTTGCTTAGAGGAAGTATTCAGAGACTTGGAATCGGAACAGTTAGGGATAAGGGTAGATGGAGAATACCTCAGTAATTTGCGATTTGCTGATGACATTGCCTTGCTAAGCAACTCGGGGGATGAACTGCAAATAATGATTGATGACCTAGACAAGAAAACTAGAAAGGTAGGCTTGAAAATCAATATGCAGAAGACTAAGGTAATATTCAACAGCCTCGGGAAGGAACAGCAGTTTAGATTAAGTAGCGAAGTACTGGAAGTAGTAGGCGAATATGTCTACTTAGGGCAGGTAGTAACCGCAGATCCGGACCATGAAAAGGAAATAACAAGAAGTATAAGATTGGGATGGAGCGCATTTGACAAACACTCGCAGATCAAACAAACAATGGCAATCGTGATATATAAATATTTGAGCAGACACGAAATTTTCGGGCCTTCGATATGTTGCGAAAATGATTGCGCTCTGAACGAAAAGGCTTTCAAATTTATATTTAAGTCTTGCATGCTACGGACAAGAAACCTGCTGATTACGACTATCCATTTTAAAATTTAGCGGCGATGTCGGCGTTTGGTTACTGAAGGGTAGGGAAAGCCACAGAGCCACAGTGCCGTCACCGACGGACTGTAGCAAGCGGCTCAGCTTGTGTCTTGTGCGGAAAGATTCTCAACACAGCATTCAATTTAAAATGTCACGTTGTACTCGTGAGGCCAAACTCCTCCATCAGAAGCATCCTTTGTCGGTAGCACCCTACGACTCCATCGTGAAATTTTCTGAGCCCACACGCGTTCTCAGTTCCAGAGGGGAAGCTGGCTTGCTCGACTCAAATTACTGGGAAGCTTCTTGTCTTTGGGAAACCGTTGCTAAATAAGTGTGTTATTTTTTGCCGAATAATTCGTGAACCTAACTACAAAATACTATACCTACCATCCATTGCTGCAAGAAATGCATTAAGTGTAAAGTAAAACTGCAAGATGATGATTCCAAGATCTATATATTTGCAAAGCAAGCTGTCGACGGTGTCTTTGCTGTTCCCGGCTGTTCCAGATTAGAGCCGTTGTATACCTGCGTCGCGCCAGGGACACCGCTTAAGATCGTGCACGACAGCACAAGCTGCCCCACACCGAGCAATCCGCGCCCAGTACGGCCGCTGCATTGTCGCCATCGTCTGCTCAACACTCCTTCACAACTGTGACGTCATCAAGCATAGTGTTGGCCGTAGAAATGACTTGTTCGGCAGGGCGAGTTGCGAGTCCTAGGGCGCTATATTTAAAATTACTTTGCGAGAAAACTAAAGGATCCAAAACTGTGCTTTTTGGCATATCTATAACCTTGATGTTGACAACTTCTGATGTAAATATCATTTATACCTGTTTGCTTCGAAAAAACGCCGGAGTTGATCTTCAACGTTCTGAAACCTTCCAGATTAATAACGCTTAAACGCCGCTTAGAAATGGGAGATAAAGGGCAAACATAAGTGCATGCCAACCGGCCCGCATCAGCCTTCCTTGCTCTCTGTATGCGTGGTCTGTTCCATTATTTGGGTTAATATTAACCAACCAGATCTCATCAGCCCTGCTCTACGGACTGGAATTTATCTATTTGAAGAGAAATAAAAAAGATTTGTGTCCATCTTTATCCTCCTAAGTAGGCTTGTCAAAAGACCCCGACGGTTTGCTTTTAAGCCGTGTAGCGGGGCTCCTGCAGATTTGTGGCACTCATATACCCATTGCAAGGGAAAGGACTTAAGGTATTCTTATTTTTGGAATGGCCACAGCGGTGAGGATGTATTACGAACCAGAGGCCTAGCGTTACTCAGGAGTAAACCGGCGGGTTGAAAGCTTTTAAGGAAGGGTGTACGTACATAGTGTGGCTGTTGTAGTGTAGCTTTCGTCCTTTTGTTGTTCTCGTTTAATGTTTCTTCAAAATTTAGTGATTGATAAAAATATTGAGAACCTTTCCCTAACAAAAGGTATTACTTGCTATAACTTTAAAAGAAGAAAGTTTCAGTTTTAAAAATAATTAATTTCGACTTATTTTGTTTCCGTCGGTGTTGCATGTGAGCTCAAATTCACTGGTATGGCTGGCTTGGCAGGTAGCAAGTTAGTGGCTTGCACGGCCGAACACTGACTGATCGTCGGCTTGTCTGCCGTCACGCCGCCACATGGCGTGACAAATATGCCAGGAGCTGGAAACTCGTGCCTCATTTTTGAGACGGCAGGATAAGACCAGTACCCAACCTCACAGGGCCCTTGCATTCTAGTAGGGCGACACTCTGTCCCTAAGCAACAAAGGCACGCTTGGATACTCTACCGCTAGACCAGGCTGGCACGTTTGTACCAGCCTGCTTGATAAGTATGTATGCTCGCCTCTCACATAAAGCTGCGCATTAAAAAGTATGTCTCAGATATTAGACACAAATTGTTTTAGTAATAGGGTGAGTGCCCAAGTCCATGTACGCGGACAAGGGTCCCAGTGAAGAGCCGGCAAACGGACGCTAGTTAGGATTCTCTCGTCACGCCCTTAAAAGCGAGCTTAATAGTCCCCCTTCAGTTTTTTTTTGCCTGTTGATTTTCTGCTTTCCTGCTAATTATATGCTCAGCGAATGCGTCGCGCAAATTCATTTCACCGTACAGAAAACTAAGGGCATCCTGCGTTGCGTCCCCCGCTTTCGGCATAGTACTGCTGGGTTGAGAAAAAAATTTAGGCTTTGAAGTTTAATGAAGCGAAGGGTAACCCCCTCCCCCCCCCCCCCCCACCCCCCCCCCCTTCTTTGCGAAACCACCCTAAAGAAGTTAGCTATGCCCAGCACCTTTGTATTCAAGAGGTGATTTTAATGGGAATTCTATATAGTGAGGCTCGTTTGCATAAACCATCCTGACAGACTGGCTTTTCTGTTTCTGAATGGGCAGGAAAAATCGCGATAGAAAACCACACGGAGGGAGAAACAATTTACATTGGTTACGACAGATTCTAGTTAGCTTCTCTAGTGGGTCGGTTTTCTCACCTGTTTCGGTTTGGGATTGCGCATACACTTTGGCACAGAGTCGTAAACTACCGATGTTTGTGAAAGACAACCCTACATACATATACAGCTCCTCTTTAACGAAGTCTTAAGAACGTGTCTGTGTGCCCTGTGATGTCGTGTCTGATTCTGGACAAGAGAGTTCTAGTGGATGTGATTCTCATGTGGCCATCACATGAGTTTTTGCACTGTCAGGAAAACAACCGTCCAATTAGTGTATGGCCATGCAACCGGCCAACTACCACTAGTCAGAGGCACGCTCGTGAGGAAGACTGTAGTGAAAAGCAAACGTGGGTGAAATGCGGAAGTGATGCTTTTATTGCTAGCACAATACACAATGCATATGTTAATATGCTTCCCTGAGAAGTAAGCCATGGATATACAGCACACTTTTCATCTCTTGCTTTGCATCGTCTTTCGGATCAAAACCATTGATCTTTTATAAGGACATTATTTCGCAGAGGAAGAACACCCCTTCTCATAAAATAAAGGCCTTACTCATCATGGCCCACACCAGTTGGCTCGATGAGCATAAGCCTAAGGCTTAAATTTATAAAATACTGAACCTTGGACGAAACTGAGCTCTTTTATTTCGTCGAAGCGCCACTGTTCGTCGTCAACCCCACTTGGCTCAGCAAGCAGAAGGCTAGCGAAACAATTCATAAAAAAAAGACCGCCGCTTTGGCACAAATATACCTCTTTTATTATGGTGGTGGTGCCCCATCAGCAATGTATTACGTCGGTAGCAGTCATTTTGTAATTCCATTTTCTCATTCTGTCTATTTATACACTAGAAATTAATCATAATGCAGAAATCAGTAGTACAGATCAACATGATGCCGTAAAAAGAATGAACGGAATTTTTTTATTTCTCTCGCAGCATACAACTTCGAGAAATGACACAACAGAAAAAGAGGCAATATACTGATTGGAGGCCCATTGTTCCCACAAGATAACCCCTAAAACACATGCATACAACGTCTACTCAGATTCTCATGCATATATGACAGCCGTTAAAACAGGCAGCCTTCCCTCTGACCTTTGCGAAGAGCTGATGGGCGCCCTGACTTAATTCTTCCCGACACCCATTATGATTGCATGGGATAGTTGGTAACGAACTGGCACCTGCAATCCCCCTGCCATACATATCGCCCGGACTGGAGACACTTGATTATTGGACAGAAATAAGCATGCACTGCGACATCCTCGAAACAGGCTATTCCATCACCGCACTCCCAAGTATCCACCTTATCCATTCCTTTCTTGCGCAAAGTTCAACACAATTCAACCTAACCTCCTTTATCTTCGGCTGTGACATATTTATGCGTCATCAGGCCACGCTGATTATGCGAACTGCCGAAAACACTGCGTCAACCTATCTGTCTGTGTGAACGTTCATACACTATACAATTTTCCAATATTACCCCTTCCCACTTCCTAATTCATTAATGTCTTGGCTCGCCTTGGACCAGATCCAAGACAAGCTTACCCTCGCGCGGCAAGCCCGCTGTCCTATTTAATAATTTCCAAATAAGGTCTTTCCTCTGGCTCTTCAGGTGATGTAACCCGTGCCGGCGATCCTAATCTTGGATTAGATTGAAGTGCAGGTTGCGGTACTGGCACCGGAGGAAGTGGGCGTCTCGGTGGTGAGACTGGTGTTGGAGGACGTGGGCTTTCCTCTCGCGATCCTCGTACTGGAGAACTTGGCAGTGACCCCGCATGTATTGGTGACTGTGGGGTTTGCCATGGCACTTTTGCGCCTTGTGCTGGGCGTGCACTTGCAACGGATGGCATTTGAGGCAGCGGGTGCGGCCCTGGCGATTGTAATCTTGGAGGTGATAGATTTGCCGTTGGCACGCCTGGTACTGGAAACTGGGGACGTGCACCTGGTGGTCCTCCTCTTGTAGCCAACGGACGTGACCCTAGTGAAGCCGGTCTTGGCGGAAGGTCAGGTTTCCATGGCGGTAGTGGTTGATGAGAGTATGCACGTCGTGGAGGTGGTCCTGGCTTTGGATTAGGTGTTTGCGTTTGACTTGAATCCCGATGGCTTGGAGAGATGGGCGCACTGGGGCTCCCGCAGGTTCCCTGTTGTGGGTTGTCCGTCCTTCGATAACAGAAGCAGCCAATCTCACAGTAATGCTTGCTTGAGCTAGGGTCGCACTGGAAAATCACAAAAATAAGTAAACCTTTTATATGCAGTTCTAAAAGGATTATTCTGTGCTTCATAACTAGTGTAACCCTACAAGCCTCCTTTCATTGTATCAGTGAGGTTCATCTTTAGCATAACATGTCTGACATAGATCTCCGCAATATAGTAAAAAAGGGTACCATATATGACATGGATCATCGCAATTTGAAAAAAAAAAAAAGTTTTAACAGTAATGAGAAATTGCGTTTTTTCGGCAACAAAACGAATAATGCTGCCAATACAGCCACCTTTCTCGCAAGAAAAATGCAATTCTTTCAAGATTTTTTTAGGTAAGAATTTGCGATGCTTTGATACACCGCGATTCACCACCAAACATGGCGCCAAGTTTTGATGGCTATGGCCTCGGAAATCTGAATGCATTAAAGGAAAAAATTCGTTAAAATTTACCCTAAATTTGGGATTGAAAACCTTTTTTAATGCTCAAAATTATGCATTGGCGCATTTGGCTTGTACCTATTGATGCATTGGCTTATGGGTTCGATACTTTGGGAAGGCTTAGCGTGACTAGTCGTGTAAGCGAGTGTTCGTGTAGCGTATCTTGAAGGTATCTAATCCCGTATATCGAACACTTCATTCCCATGGAAGTAGGAAGGAAACTTTTAACATTAATAGATATATGTTACCCTTATCATGTGCTCATTGGCATAGCGGATAAAACATTCCTTAAACAATCACAGATTGCTAACTTCAGTGAAGCAGAGGGTGAACTATTATGTGTAACATTCAAGTCGACTAAATGCCTCCTTTGCGGCATGCAGCTGTGAAGTCTGTTGAAAAACTTAATTTCTTGGTTACAATTAAGCCTCGTGACGACTCCTGTGCGTCCTGCTGGTAGAGCAATGGAGTCACTAGCGATCGACCTGTAAACTCTGATGGCTTCAACGCGTACTTGCTTGCACTCAATTTTCACCCTCAATAATCATTCAATTCTTTTTTTTTTCTCTAGCGCCCATTCAACCTGCACCAAAAATGTTATTTCAGTTGCTACAGAAGGGGACCGACATCTGAAATTAAATTTTGATAAAAGAACATTAGAGACATGAAGAAGTCCTAAACATTTTCTTGCTCGCTACGCATTATGGACTTCACTCCAGCTGTCTATAATCTTCAAATTATCACTTGCTCAGGTCATAGATCCTCATCCGGAAAGATAGACCTTGCATCACATTAGTCAGGTAATAATAAATATCTTTACAACCACCGGCCGATGTCATAAATTCCTTATCCTTGCAAGATACAGTAGCAAATAATGTACAGACACAATATGGTGTGACTTGAGCCAATTAACATTCTCTCTAATAATAAGGATGAATTCACAAAGTGATTGACCACACAAACACAACTTGTCGAGTTCACACCTAGTTAAAAGATTTCGAATTGATGATAATTTATCAATTTTTCGAAGGCTTTTGATACCGTGCTTTGTTCAAAACCAATATCAAACATAACTCTATTCCTAACTACCACATTTAGTGAACTGGTTTTCAAGTTTTGGTCCCAACTCTCGCAATTTGTAACCTGCAACTCAGTCAGTTCTCGAATAGTGAATATATTGTTAAGGAAAAGTACACAGAGGTAAACGGCAGTTCACTGTTAGAGGCACAAACCACCAAAATGAACCCAGCTTAGCTTGAGCGCCGTCTTCTTCACTACACCACACCAGCACGTTGTCGTCGTCTCGATACTACACGCCGTAACAATACCCCCCGCGGGGGAAAGTCACCGTACCGGTGCGTCCTACACAAGAAAACTTGAATGATACGGTTTCAGACGGGAGACATGCATAAGTTTTGGATGAGGCATTGTAGAAGGGTACTTGGGCTGTAGAGGGGCGATCTCATAGGTCACATCGGTTATTTGCCGTAAGACGCGGTAAGGGCCCACGTAACGATGCAGAAATTTCTCGCACATCCCCACACTGCGGGCCGGAAGCCACAGGAGTACGAAGGAATCAGGAGGGTAGGGGACGTCATGGTGGTGAAGGTCGTAACGACACTTCTGAGAGCGCTGAGACGCGCCAAGCTTGTCTCGAGCAATGTGGCGGGCGGCATCAGCGCGGGCGATGGCATCCGAAGCGTAAGAGCAGGAAGCGTTGTCAAGAGGTAGCAAGGTGTCGAAGGAAAGTAAAGGGTCACGGCCAAAACGTAGATAAAAGGCAGAATATCCGGCGGTGTCAATGCGTGAGGAAGTATAGGCGAACGTTGCGAAATGTAAAGATACGTCCCAGTCACGATTGGGGTCGGACACATACATTGACAGCATGCCTGTCAGTGTGCGATTGAGGCGCCCAGTAAGACCGCTCGTTTGCGGATGGTAGGCCGTGGTGAATTGGTGACGAGTAGCGCAGGAGCGGAGAAGGTCATGAACCACTTGAGAAAGGAAGCAGCGGCCACGATCTATGAGCAGTTGACGTGGAGCGCCATGAGTCAAGATGACGCCATGCAGAAGAAAGTCGGCAACGCCGAAGGCGCAGCTGGTGGGGATTGCCTGGTTACAGCATACCGGGTAGAATAATCAGTTGCCACAGCAATTCGTTTGTTTCTAGAAGTCGACGTGGGAAAAGGCCAAAGAATATCAAGGCCCACACGATAAAACGGCTAAAAGGGCACTTGGATTGGTTGCAGGGGTCCACTAGGTTAAAGCGAGGGTGTCTTACGGCGCTGACACAGCTCACAAGCGGCGACGGAGCGACGAAATGAGCGGTAGAGACCAGGACAGAAAAATCGGCGCTGCACATTGTTGTACCTGCGTGATACTTCCAGGTTTCCTGCTGTAGGGACGTCGTGAAGTTGGGCGAGGACAGTAGAGCGCAGATGAGCGGGAACAACCAGTAAAAGGTCCGCGCCATCTGGACGCATATTGCATCGGTATAATGTCTCATTATGGAGCACAAACAAGCTAGCGGAAGGATCGGGGCTTTTGATCAGCTGGTCAATAATTGGTTGTAGGAGCAAGATCACAATACTGTTCAGAGATGATATTGATAAAGCCCGAGATGGACAAAACGCCGTCGCCATCAGTATGGTCGGACAAATCGGGAGGATCTACGGGATGGCGGGACAAGCAGTCATCGTAATCGTGCAATTTGCCGGATTTGTATACCACAGTAAATGCGTACTCTTGTATTCGGAATGCCCAGCGACCTATGCCGCCAGTGGGGTCCTTAACTGAGCACACCCAACACAAATCATGATGGTCTGTCACTACGCAGAATGACCGCCAAAACAAGTAAGGGTGGAATTTGGTCAGCGCCCAAACAAGTGCAAGGTTTTCCCGCTCTGTAATTGAATAATGGCGCTCAGAGGACGAAAACAGGCGGCTGGAATAAGCAGTTATGCGGAAAGACCCATGCTGGTACTGAGCAAGGATAGAACCAATACCATAGCCGCTAGCGTCGGTGCGCAGTTCGGTAGGTGCAGAAGGATCGAAGTGCGCAAGAACATGTGGAATAGTGAAGGCGGAAATAAGCGTTATGAAGGCGTAGGTTTGGTCACAATCCAATGGGAAAGGCACATTTTTCTGCAGAAGAGAGGTAAGTGGACAAGCGATGTCTGTGTAGTTCCGAACACACCAGCGGAAGTTGGAGCAAAGGCCAAGGAAGCTTCGCACGTCACTTGAGCTACGCGGGGTAGGGAACTCGCGCACGGCTCCAACTTTGTCAGAGTCGGGCTGCACATCATTCGCATCAACCAAATGACCTAAGACTTTGGTTTGGCGCCGGCCGAAGCTTCAGTTTTTGGCGTTCAGTTGAAGACCTTCGCGGCGAAAATCGGCTAAGACAGTAGAAAGTCCATCCAGGTGGGTTGCGAAAGTGGGAGATAAAACGACGACGTTATCTAAGTAGCTTAAACATGTCCATTTTAAGCCACGCAGGAGCGAGTCGATCATGCGCTCGAATGTCGCAGGAGTGTTACAGAGGCCAAATGTTATCACCTTGAATTGATATTCCGTCGTGGGTGACAAATGCGGTTTTCTCACGATCCCGTTCGTCGACGGCAATTTGCCTGTAGCCTGAACGCATGTCGATGGAAGAAAAAAAGCTGACACCATGCAAGTAGTTAAGCGCATCGTCAATTCGTGGAAGAGAATAAACATCTTTCTTTGCTACTTGATTAAGTTGGCGATAGTCAACACAAAATCTCCAACTTTGGTCGTTCTTTTTGACATACTACAGGGGACGCCCAGGGACTGCAGGAAGACTCAATAATGTTTCGCACCAGCATTTTGTCAACTTCTTTCTGTGTAACGTTCCGTTCAGTAAGGGAGACACGATAAGGCCGTCTGTGAATGGGGCTGGCGTCACCCCTATTGATGCGATGGGTCACAACGAATTTTTGGCCCAATGGTCGGTCCCCGAAATCAAATATATTACTGTACGACAGCAAAAGGTCAGAGAGAGCTCGGGCTTGGTCTTCCGACACATCCGTGGATATCATGCCAGAAAAATGACCAAATGGAAAGAAGCCGATATATGCCACTCCAATAGATGCTGAGGCGTTAGGGCAGCGACTTCGGAGTCTGCCGAAGGAAACAGATCAGCGAGTGTGATGCCATGGCGTCAAACTTGGGTCGAATGGCTGAAGTTAAGGGCGGGAGATAGGTGCGTCTAGCAGTGACAGTGACGACGGTATGAGGAAATATGACGTTGCGACGAAGAACATCGGTAATTGGGCAATTGACGTATGTGCTGTTAGGAACTGCGGGGAACGGGGCCGACGGAAAATAAATAGCAGTTTTGGGCAGTAGACGAACATATTGGGCGGATCGGAGGTGGGCTTGATATCGGTGGTTTCGAAGCAAATGGGCAGGTCTAAGCGAAGAAGACCAGTTGAGTAGTCAATCAGGGCAGAATGGGCCATTAAAAAGTCGATGCCAAGGATCACGTCGTGAAGGCAGCGGTCGATGAGAGTGAAGAGAACAGGGGTCTTGCGACAGAAAAACTCACGCGCTCAGTGCACAGTCTCACGACGGCAGCGATGCTTCCATCGGCGACACGAACGGCGGATGAATGCGGCGATGAGCGAGGGTCAGCAGAGGATTTTCGGGCCGGGTCGTCAATGAAGCGTCACCTCCAGAAGCAGCATTGGTTCTCCTTAAGCTTAATTCTCCTTGCACATATCCCAGGATGTGACATCGCTTTCAGAGCCAGACTTCTAGTCGACGTGGTCAGTGCCGCAAACGATACCCAGATCCCGAGGCTGCTTCATGACGATGGAGGGAGCTGGTTGTGTCGCTGTAGAAGGCGTCGCGTCGGATGGCATAGCGATAGTATCAATTTGGCGGTAACTATGGAGACCCAGACTTGGCTGTTTATGTACTCCCTGCAATCCTCCACCAAATAAAGGAATAAAGGAAGAGTACGCAGCGGAAAACGCTAGTTCACTGTTATACGGACACACCACCAGAACGAACCCAACATAGATTGAGCGTCTCCTCCGGGAAAGCAGATGGAGACCATATGCGGGACAGGCTGTCTGGGTTTCTGGAAAATGAACATACAATCGCAGACACCATGTTCGGTTTCCGCCCACAGAGGTCTGCTCAATATGTTCTGCTTTAACCCGACCGAAATTCTCAACGCTGTCAAATATCCCTTCAGTGATAAGACAGTAATCGCCCTTGACTTGAAGGGGGCTTTCCACAATGTCACACACGAAATCATCCTGAAACATCTTTCCCAGATGAACTGTGGACATAACACACTTCAGCATATCAAGCAATTTATCTTGGATCGACAATATTTCATCAGAATTCAAGACGAGGAACTCGGACCAAATAAACTGGGAACGAGGGGAACCCCACAGGGCGCGGTCCTCTCGCCGTCACTTTTCAGTTTCGCCATGATGAAACTCCCGGCTCAGCTGAAGGCCGAAGGCACCTAGCTCGCTCTCTATGCTGACGATATAACCATCTGGGCCAAACATGGATCGGTTGGAGGCATTGAGGCCATCCTGCAGCAAGTGGCGGAGATCGTGGACGCTTTCGCCCGTCGCTGCGGCCTTCAGTGCTCCCCGCTCAAATCCGAATTTGTGCTCATTTGCCCGTCGCCTAAGTGTACCACTAAAATGAAACTATCCCTGGTCAGCGGCCCGATACCCGAACACGATGAGATTAGAGAACTTAGTCTCCTTATCCACAAACATCGATGGGCTGATACAACACTAGCAAAACTGCGCAAGGTGGGGGACCAGGTGGGCCGGATGGTCCGCCGGGTTTCCAACAAACGCGGGGGGTTACGGTGCCCAGATGCCTTGCGGCTGGCGCATGCACTCGTGACCAGTCGAGTCCTCTACTCGACTCCTTACCTTCACCTGCGCAGGTTTGAAGAGAACGCCGTCGAAATGATTCTCAGAAAGATGTGCAAGCGTGCCCTCGATCTCCCGATCAACATATCCAACCAGCTTCTCATGGGCCTGGGGGTGGTAAACATTCGCGGAGCTCCTGGAGGCACACTTGGCCAAGGCTTTCAAACACGCCGTCGCGACGCCGCCTATTAGCCCGACTACACATCCACCACCCAACACCTACGGAAGAGCGCGTACGCATTCCTGAAATCTGGAGGTACGGCCTGCACGTGCGCCCTCTTCCGGCAAAATATGACACGTGACAACCATGACAACCACAGCGGCAGGCGCCTTGCGTGGGTGGAGGCACTGGCTCGTCACTATGGGAACAAACACATAATCTTCTACGCGGACGCCTCCGGCTCTCACCATCGGGGGTGGTACACGGCCATAGTCGTCCACCAAAAAGTCGTGTTGAATGCCCTAATTAACATTCCACGCTCAAGACATAACACATGCAGAAAAGGGGCCTGCAGAAATATCAAATAGGGGTACATACCTCTCTTTGTGTACCGTATCCTTCAAAACAGTGACTACCTCGGGGCCCCCGCGTCTCAAACGATTGTATAGGCTTCAGCTCACATGGGCCTCAAAGGTAATGAAACGGCAGAAGACGCCGCCGCGCGCTCACTCTCCGGGCAACGCCTTCAGACCCCTTCGATACGGATCCCGAACCCAATCCGATCCTCACTTTTCGAGAAATTACTGAGCTATATCAATTCGGCCATGCAATATATTTCAAGCCTTGTAAGGGCCTTCCAAAGGTGGAGGAACGCACACTCCTCCGTCTTCACACCAAACGCTGCTGTGCCTGGCAGTCTTAAAACACTTTGATCCTGCCTGTACTGGAAAATGTCGCACTGTGCGGACAAGTGTTCGGATATTTTTCACATAGTATGCGCATGCCAATCAACCCCGAACCTCGCCCCAAACCCAACCCCACCAGGGAGGACTGGGAGGCAGCCCTGCTCGGCTGCTCCGGCCTGGCGGGCGAGAAGGCCCAGGTATACCGAGCCCGAGCCACAGCGGCTGCCAATGGTTGTTGTTGTTGTGGAAGAAGGAAGAAGGAAAAGAAAATGCACGGAACTGCTACTGGCTCTGTACCTGAGCCACCTCCGCTGCCTCGTGCGGATGGAAGAGAGAAAATAGAAAGGAAAAGAAAAAAAGAAGAGGGAGAAAAAGACGCGCGCCGGAACAACGGGCATCGTCCACCACCGAAGCAGTGGCGGGTGCAATGACGGCCTACAACAGATAAAATTCGGTGGCTGGCTAGCCCCCGCCACAAGCAGCGTTGACCTACCGTCCCAGCCCCGTAGGGCCAGAAACTCGTGTGTCCATTGTTCTTCCAAAGTCCTCATCGAGATGGCTGCCAAACTTTTTTCATGTCATGTACAAGCAAGCCCAAACTTCCACCTTGTTATACCAACCGAACACCTCTATCTGATACTACGAAGTTAATGACAATCACCTTCAACGAGCTTTCTAATATAGATATTGTTACGGACGACAAGGAAGAAGAAGCGGGCAGTGGCGCGGGCAGGAGCGCTCGCGCTAGGCCCGCGAACATTCATTAAACGTCATCTACCATCGTCATCGGTCATGTTCTGTCTCCTGTCTTCATCGGCTTGCCGCTTCGTAACATTTGGTTGGAGGTGCGGCGTACGGCATCCCCATCCTCTCCTTGGAGCATCGACGCCATCTTCAAGCCGGGACCATCACCGAGGGCCCAGGGACATCGCCGAGCAGCTTCGCCCCAGCCCTTCAAGCCCAGACCCGAACAACTACTACCGCCCAGCCCCCAGCCCGGACCTGAAGACAAGGAGAACAGACATACCGATCAGAACCGAGATGAAGGACCCGAAAGACCCGAATGACCCGAAGGAACCGATGGACACGAACACGCAACCCCCGCCCAAGCTGCCCGACGTGACCTCGAACCATCGGTCCCATGGACTCTGGTGACGGACGGTTGACAGCTCCAAGGGAGGCGGATCACCCACGCATCAGACATCGTACCGGCAAGCCGTTCTATTCTTCCTTCTTTCTCTTCTTCTTCAAGCATCCAGACACGCCCATCATCATGCCATAAAATCATTAACATCGCTAAACTTCCTCGTCCACGATCGGGACGATCACTCGGTTGCCCCGGGTCATGTTACGGACGACAAGGAAGAAGAAGCGGGCAGTGGCGCGGGAAGGAGCGCTCGCGCTAGGCCCGCGAACATTCATTAAACGTCATCTACCATCGTCATCGGTCATGTTCTGTCTCCTGTCTTCATCGGCTTGCCGCTTCGTAACAATGTATTTGGCCCCATATTTACCCCTAACCTGTCTCGGTCGGAAAGCATTGATTCCACTACTAAAGCGCTGCAACAAGAACTAGGCTAATTACGTCGTAAGCTGGCTAATTATCGCCGAGACACTAAATAAGGCTCATATAAGACACTTATCCGACCAATACTTGAAAGTGCTATTACCATGCGGAACCGCTATAACCAAACCGAAACAGAGCTGAAGCCGCCCAAAAGAAATAGTTTTCATCGTTTTGATAACGAGTTCTCGGCGCCGCCACTCGATCGCGTCTTCACGTAAGCTAGCGTCATCTCAGTGCAGCCAAGTGCGACATATGCCTAGCTACACATTCTGTTTTCTTCTTCTTGCTTCAAGTCATTGTCTCCTGAAGTTCAGGTTTACCCAAGTGGTAACTCATACAAAGGGGAAAAATGGTTTCAGGGCTAAATTGATCGAGACAACTACTTCCAAAAGCCAAATCGAGGCCGACATTTTCTACAAACGCCTACGGGCAATGTTTTGTCAGAAAGCCGATTTGATCAGACCACAGAAGGCAACGCATGTGAAACAACGACGACAATTTAACACTAGCAAGGTGATTTCGCAGAGCTACCTTGGAAACACCGGTTTGTACATACACATATAACATATATTGTAAAAATTCGGCAATCCGTGAGGCAAGCCCACATCAACCCGCTTCACCTCCTCCTGTGAAGTTATGATCTAGCGGTGGACTTATTTCAACTGCCATGTAGAGGCTGAAGTTAGTAAGTTAGTTTACTTCATTCTTTTCACAGAGATGCACAGCTGAAAATTAATTGGCCGTCTTACCTGGCCTCCACAAATAACCTGGTATTGGTTCGCGTACATAGCCCTGAAATGGAAAGCGCAGTATATGAGGTCTTACTTCTGCAAGTGAGTGAAGAAAATTCAATACAAAAAAACGTGCGCCGCGCCATCTTTCAACCAGCAAAGAGAAAATTTGCCCTTGAAAAATAAAATCATTCTTTCAGTAGGTACATGGACATTTCACAGCAAGACAAAGAGCTTCCGGGGCCGCGTGCCTTCTGATGTGGTTGTTAAACGCCACAAATGTATACCGAATTTCGCCATCCCTTAAATCATCTAGACGGCAATAAGCGAGCTAGCTGAAGGGGGAAAGCAAACTTTGCAAAATGGGGAAGCTTTTCACAGCCCAATAGTCCTTACATGGTGTTAATGAGAGGTTACTATAGGCCTACATGTTGTTTATAGGATTCTTTAAAATCAAGCAGCTACGATGTGCGTTTGAGAAGTTTCAGCAGCAGATTGTGTAATATGGTAACGGCGCGGTACTGTCATAAAACAATTGGGTTTAATATATCCGCTATTGCCATATATAAATTGTTGATGTTATCGTTTTCACTATGAAAGGCGCCATACGCAGAGCTCTCCAATGCGGAATCAACGTAGACCGTTGTGAATGTTTCAGTATCGCAGGTTGCCATAACATTAGGTAATCTTTGCCCTGATTCTTCAGCGAGTTCAGCACGATATGCGTGCGTAGTGCCAATAGTCTTTTTTGGGCATTCTCTGCATTCGAGATCGAATGTTCAAAGCGTCAAATACACACACAAGTCGGGGTTATAAAGGGTCTACTGAAATCTACTGAAGTCTACTAAGCCTACTGAATTCGCACAACATACGGGAGGCTAGCTTTGCTCCTCCACCGAAAAACGACCGCCAAGGCTGGAACCCGATCCCGCATCGTTGGGCACACTAGTCGAGCGCCCTAAGCACTGCGCTATCAGGGCGGCTATTGTTCGAAATCTGTGTTTGTATTATGAGAACACGTCAGGTTCATAAGATTGCACTGATGTCACACGAGCATTTCTGAAAAAAATAATCGCCAACTAATAATGAGCAAGCTACAGTTGTTTCCTTTTTTTTTTTATCCTGCGCAAATCAGTAATACTAAGTCTCCTCTTCACAAAAGATGTTTTTACCTTATATGAAAGCATTGTGCGCTTTATCGAGGGAGATTCACGAACAAAATAAAATGAATCCTTGTTCGAAAAAACCTAGTGAGCTATGTGAGAGAGACAAACGGCCCTTATTAAGGCGATGTGGTTGTTGTTTTAGGGGTTATTTTATTATATATACAAAAGGAAGGAAAATGTGTTTGCCAGCCCCGGTATCTGCTATCTGATATCAGCGATACGAATTCTGAGGCCCAAAATTGTCTGAAGAGGCTGCATAAAAGGTGTCCGCAAAAGGTGGCCTTAGTCCCATGATCACGTGAATAAGAGAAAAGCAATAATTGTGTCCACTCTAGAACTGAAACCATCATCTTTCCGTGACCTAGCTAAGCGCGCTAACTGGTACTTTACGGCAACGTCCTGGGAAGGAGTCCACAATTCTCCTTGTGAAGTTTAAGGGAGCTGAGAGAGAGGTAAACAGAGTTGACGGATATGAAAGCGGCGGCAGCATGCTCGCAGCGCGCTAATCCTCTTGGCATTCGTCGCTTTGTGGACTCTCAGCTCCATTCGGCATCGCTGTGGGTGACATCGCACCAGGCTCCAGTAGCGGGCGGGGAAGACCGTGAAAGTTCGCTACGGCGAAAAGATTACAGTGGCTTGAAATGCGGCTCATTGTAACCAGCTTCAAGAAGTGGATGTGGAGAATATGCCCGGTGATGACTGAAGAGTGCGCTGGGAGCGTTTGATGTAATGGAGTGTGAATGAAAGATGTGAATATTTTGCCGAGACGTCCAACCGGCTCTAAGCTTTCGCCTTCACGGTCTTCAAGAAGTTTAAGCATCCTCTGCAATTTTGGAATTGCTTCATCTGGTCTATCGTTAACAGCGAGGCTTCATTCAGAATAATGGCCTCTGAAGCCGATCAGACGATATCTGGTCTTAAAAACGTAATTCAATGTCTACTGGACGCTGGGTTTCGAGAAACGCAAAATATTTTAGCAGTTAAAGGAACTGAAATAAAACCACCTACTGCTAACAGCGAACAGAAGACATGAATTGCATACATTTGCCGAATTACACTATGATCGCAAGCATTATTCAATGCACCTGCTCATACTTGCATATATAAAGGCGCACAGTCAATCGCAGGTAGTTAGTTACAGAACAAAAGCTTAGAAAACGAGAAAACAAATACATGTTCAAATATGTATTTTTACATAAATAGTATATGAACCATCTTAACATATCGTCTCCTTTTTATGACGTATAACAATACGAAACCTATTTGTTTCCTCTGGCTAGCAAATACCTTGGCTTTTTCGCGTATTCACAGAAGCACTGCAATGCGTTAAGCTTCGTAAAATGTACACGTTGACGGCGTGAGCTGGATTCGCATACTCACCGCACAATGTAGACACAAAACAGTCCAAAAAGCATGACGCACACAACCCTAGTCATCTTCCTAAACGCGCAGTGTGCAAGTCAAAATGAAACTCGTTGCTTGCTCTTGTCTTTCGCACCGAGGGATCGACGGGGTCTTATAAAGCTGAGTGAAATTATATAGGCACCATATCGTTCTTTTAGCTCTGTCTCTAGCTAGAAGGTTCGACGGGGTCTTATAAAGCTGAGTGAAATTATATAGGCACCATATCGTTCTTTTAGCTCTGTCTCTAGCTAGAAGGTTCCGGATTAAGTAAATATTTCCCTGAAATGACGAATAATTTTAGTTGTAGCTACTTCTTAGCAGAATATTACGCATTATTTTAACCCTGACGAATAAAAATATACTGCAAGCGAAGTGAAATGTAATTGCTGTGCCTAACAGCAGACAAAATCGTAATGCGTCATCACCGAGGCCGTAAAATTTCTGTATTCAGCTAATTAATAATCAAGTGTCAGGCGCAGCCAAGATTTCTTAAATATAATAAGCTGCATAATCATGCGAACCTTCCGCAGAAGCCGAAATGCGGTCGTCGTTAATATACAATACGGCTGACGACTACGTTTCCGAAGCTTATCTCTGGTAAAGGCTTTGCAAAATAATTGAATTAATTTGATATGCAAGATGCAAATATTCGCTTGCAAAGCTAGAAAGCGGCGTGTATCTAAAATATAATGTGGTCTTGGAATTTGCGCAAATAAAGTTTATAATGTGGTACTGGCTGCGCTATTTTGATTTTTTTTTTGTGACTGCGAAAATGAGTTCTCTATGCCTACAATGAGATGCAACGTCCTCATTGCTGACAGCAAACCGACTAATGGTATTTTGAAGCTGTATTAGCGTTCTGTGTGCCTGTGTACGTCATTCCAATATGGTTTTGAAACGTATATTTCTTGAGGAGATGTTCTGGTTCGAAAGGGAATTAAGAAGGTAACTGTGACAAATGGTTCAGAAAATTAACACTTGTAAAATCCCATCGAAGCATTTAAGGTAAAAGTTCACAACTAAAATATTGGAGGTAGGCCTAATAAACGATGAATGTATAGAACAATTTGCTGGTTCTTACGCATTCATACCCTCTGACGCCCATTGTAACAGCTGTCTTATTTAATGCGGATAATAGGATCTTCTCAGATGGATGCAGTCTTATAATTTCTTATTGCAATTTGTTTCCTACTTAAAAAAAGCCATTCGTGACGGTTCGATAATCTTGATGAGGTCCATACGGGTGCTTTCCATATACACAGAATCCAATGTGTAATCATAACGTCAATTGCACAAAGCATGGTGACCGTTGGAAATGTTCAATCTAGGCTTCTATGAAGCTCTCAAAACTGCGCTATTAACGCACTAGTCTGTACAATGCAGCTACACTCAGCGAAGCTTGACAGATCACTCAAAGATGGATGGTAAACGAAGATTTTCTTATGTGCTGTCTTTGAAAGCTTAATGCGCCCCACGTCTCAAAAACAGTCGGGTTGGCGATGTCAGTTTTTTAACGCGAAAATCGCCAGCAATCAGATAAATTAAAAGTATTGAGCAACCACCTAATCATGCTCAGCTCTTCAGATTGGAGGCAGGCGTGCGACCACTCAGCCAAAAAAACGCCTTGATTTTCTTCGATTAAATAGTGGGACACGTATATGCCTTGCTTTACGACAGTCCGCTGTCGATTAATTGCGTCTTTCAGAAGAAAATAATTACTGAAGTAATATTTAGACAAGTGGCAAAGCAGATTTCAGCTCCTCTCCCGCCTTGCTTACCTGCAATGGTATGGCCGGCATGCGCCACTCAACGAAAGAATACCGCGATCGTACGGCGCAATCATTAGAGTTGGCGCGCGAGTAGTGTAACGCATGGTATGTAAGGAACTTAAATAGATTGTGAGTCCTCCACGGATCTTCTTTCATTTGTACATACCATAATCTTCTTCTTTCTTTTGTACATACCATCGTCATCGTCCCGCGGCGCCGGCTCCAGCACGCGCCTGGGTTCTCCATCAGATTAAAACGCTGACACGGCGTACCTTGCCTTGCCGTCACGACTTTGGCGTCTCGACCTGGCCTTCTTTCACACGTGGTGGAGGTGAAATTTGATCCCCTTACTGCCTTGTGCCCTGCCTTTCGCTGGAGCTACGTTCCGGTCGCCGTTTGGCAACAACCACCATCGTTATGTCAACCGAGAACAGTCCCGACCCGACCGGACCCTCTACCTCGGCTACACCGCCGCCTCCCACTGTGCCCACTGTGCTCACATGACAACGTGACCCGCCGCTGTTCGCCAGTCGTCGCGACGAGGACGTGGATGACTGGCTTGACACTTATGAACGCTGCAGTGCCTACAACCGGTGGGATGACGCTTTAAAATTCCTCAACGTTTCCTTCTACCTGATTGAGGTCGCCAGGAATTGGTTTATCAACCGCGAGCCCCACACCACCAACTGGCCCACCTTCAAACAGCAGTTCCGCCAATACTTCGCCGACCCCGCAGTTCGGACTGAGATCGCGAGGAACAAGCTCGCTTCCCGTCGTCAAGGTCCCGATGAGTCGTATGCCTCTTACATAGAGGCCATACTTGCACTCTGCCGGCGTATTAGCCCCACCATGCCTGAACCTGAACGCGTGCACCATGTCATGAAAGGAATCAATTCTGTGGCTTATAACACCCTACTCGCCCAGAATCCATCAAGTGTTGATTCCATTATTACGACCTGTCAACGACTCGAACAGCTGCAGTCCTCCCGATTGCAGCCAGACTTCTCTACTGGCCCCCCCTCTACTGACTTCGATCTACGAACCCTAATTCGAGCGATAATCCGCGAAGAGCTCCAAGCCTTGAGCCCTTTCTGCCAGCACGGGTGTGATCACTCTTCTTCTAATGACGCCAGCCTCCGCACCATCATTAAAGAAGAATTGGCAACTATTACCCACCCTGTCGCACCTGACCCTCCTGCACCTCGTACAGCGCCGACTTATGCTCACGTTGCTGCATCCCCTCCTCCTTTTGGTTCCCCCCCACGACAAGCACCACCCTACAACCACATCAATGCCGTGACGACGGCGCAGCCTACGCCGCCCTATTACGCACCTTGGCGCCCTTCTCGCCCAGTGTGCTACTACTGTGGAATCAGAGGACATATTTCCCGCTTCTGTCGTCGACGCATTCAGAACGAGCGGCGTGGTTACGACGCCTTCGAAAATGACGTACCCGCATATTATCAGCGACGATCTATTCACAGCTCACCTCGTCGATCCTCTCCACCACCGGTATCCTCGTCTGAACCATGTGGTGCCCATGTTTCCCGACGCCGGTCCGTTTCCCCATACCGCCGCTCTGTTTCTCCACTTCGACCAGCAACAACTGTCCCTGTCCGTCATTCGGAAAACTAAGCGATGCAGTTTCCGGAGGTGAAACTGCACCTGCGAACTTACCAAAAGTCCTCCTCATCTCCCGTACAATATGATTTCCGTTTTAGCTGAAGGATTACCGGTCGAAGCTTTGATTGACACAGGGGATGCAATTTCTGTTATTCGCGCTGATTTATGCCACCGTTTGCGGAAAGTAACGACACCATATGATGGACCTGAACTTCGTGGAGCAAATGACGTCCCTCTACATCCTTCAGCAAATTGTACAGCTCGAATTGTTATAGACGGCGTCCGCCACCATGTGCAGTTTGCTGTGCTTTCACCGTGTGCGCATCAGATGATTTTTGGTTGGGATTTTTTGTCGACAGCGTCAGCGTTAATTTCTTGTGGCGACCGTGTCATTCATATGACAGACAGTGATTTTTCATCTGACATGTCTGAAGGACGTCATTCCCTCATTGCCGCAGTTGACACTGTATTGCCTCCACAGTGCGAAAAACTTGTTACCGTTGTTTCGGAACACATCACTGACGGGGATGTACTTATCGCACCATCTCATCGTCATCTTGCACGTGGAATCGCCTTCCCATCAAGTCTTGTACGATTCCGCAGCGGCTCAGCGATAGTAGCTGCCACGAACACATCCCGTGAATCCATCGTCCTGACTGAAGGAACTTTCCTGCCATGCATAGTGGATGCTCACCCTAAGTCCATTATGGTGCTCACCGCCCCGCTACCTCAGCAACGTGATTCATCGCACGTCTCTCTTCCGATGCTGTCGAAGACAATCAGTCCGGACCTCACGCCGCACCAACGCAAAGAATTGCTGAAATTGCTTCAAGCCCATCAAGCCATTTTCGATGCCACTTCCCCTCCACTGGGACGGACTAGTGTTGCACACCACCGCATCATTACTGAAGGTAACTCGATCGTACGCCGACGACCTTATCGGGTTTCTCTCTCGGAACGAAAAGTAATCGAAGAAAATGTGAATGACATGCTCCGTCGCGATATTATTCGTCCATCAACAAGCGCATGGTCTTCCCCAGTAGTTTTAGTTAAAAAAAAAGACGGATCGGTACGATTTTGTGTTGATTATCGCGCACTAAACAAAATTACCCGTAAAGATGGCTACCTGATGCCGCGAATAGATGACGCCCTTGACTCTCTCCAAGGCGCCGAATATTTCTCGACCTTGGATCTCCGCTCAGGTTATTGGCAAATACCAATGCATGAAGGCGACAAAGAGAAAACCGCTTTCGCAACTCCCGATGGACTTTACGAGTTTAATGTTATGCCCTTTGGCCTGTGTAACGCACCAGCGACATTTGAAAGAATGATTGATACGGTACTTCGTGGACTAAAATGGAGAACCTGTTTATGTTACTTGGACGACATTGTTATCTTTTCGGCAACGTTTAACGACCATCTCAAGCGCCTGAATGAAGTCCTGACGTGCCTTTCGTCAGCGGGCCTTCAGCTCAACACCAAGAAGTGCCACTTTGCACAAAAGGAAATTAAAATATTGGGACGTCTGGTTAGCAGTCAAGGCATTCGTCCAGACCCAGATAAAATCAGCGCGGTCTTGAACTTTCCTCGTCCGCAACGGACTACAGATTTGCGGAGTTTCCTCGGCCTGGCGTCCTATTTCCGGCGATTTATAAGACATTTTGCAACTATTGCTGCGCCACTTCATGAACTACTTAAAGCGCGCAGCTCTTTCGTGTGGAATGAACAGTGCAACACTGCTTTTACCGACCTAAAGCACGCCCTAACATCAGATCCCGTCCTTGGCCACTTCAGCGACAGCGCTCCTACCATCCTGCACACTGATGCCAGTGGTCACGGTCTTGGCGCTGTCCTTCTGCAGCGTGATGCAACATCGCGTGAGAAAGTGATTGCCTTTGCCAGTCGGACCTTGACTCCAGCTTAGAAAAACTACACCATTACCGAGCAGGAATGTCTTGCCGTCGTCTGGGCTGTTGAAAAGTTTCGCCCCTACCTCTATGGTCGGCACTTCACAGTTGCGACCGATCACCATGCTCTTTGCTGGTTGTCTTCACTGAAAAAATTAACAGGCCGACTTGGCCGCTGGATTCTACGCCTGCAAGAATATAATTTCGACGTCGTTTATAAATCGGGTCGCCAACACCAAGACGCCGACGCTCTTTCTCGCTGCCCACTTACGGAATGAGCCTGCTGTTTTTCTTCGCAACGAATTTCAACCTCTGACCACAGCCGACCATCTCCTCCCCCGACGCATATCACAACAGTTTCTTTTGACGATTCTGAGCACAAACACGCACTCCGCTCGCAGCAATTAGCTGATGCCTACTGTCGGCCCATCATCGACCGCCTTAACGGCGCTTCGAACCCGCCCAATGCTAGGCTTCGCCGACAGCTTCGCAATTTCAAACTCGAAGATGGCATACTACGCCGCTACGTGTATTGCCCTGATGGAACTCGTTGGCTCCCTGTCGTGCCGCGTGCGCTTCGCCCACGTATACTGGCGGCTTTCCACGATGACGCTACTGCAGGTCACCTTGGTTTTGACAAAACATATGACCGCGTGAAAAGACGATTCTTTTGGCCTGGCCTATCTTCTACCGTACCTAAATACGTCGCTTCCTGCCATCTGTGCCAACGCCGCAAGCGGCCTACTTCTTCGCCCGCTGGCCTCTTACAGCCTCTTCCATGTCCCGCCACGCCATTCGACGTAGTCAGCATCGACGTATATGGTCCCCTACCTCTCTCCGATGGGGGTAACCATTGGATTATAACAGCCGTTGACCACCTTACACGCTACGCTGAAACAGCCCCTGTACCGACTGGTTCTGCCGAAGAGGTAGGTAATTTTTTTTTGCGATCAATTGTCCTGCGTCATGGCGCTCCTCGGGTGCTTCTAAGTGACCGCGGGACGGCCTTCTTATCGACAGTCGTTGCCGAAGTTCTTCATGCGTCATCCACTCTTCGTAAGACAACCTCAAGCTACCATCCCCAGACTAACGGTCTTACTGAGCGATTTCATCGCACTCTATCCGATATGATATCCATGTACATCACACCGGATCACCGAAATTGGGACACTATTCTACCATTCGTCACATTCGCCTACAATACAGCAGTACAGCGGACTACCGGTTACTATCCGTTTTTCCTCGTTTTTGGCCGTCCTCCCACTACAATGCTCGACACTTTCTTCTTCTCTACGCCCGACTACTCCTCATCAGTACCAGCCCAGTTCTTATCCCGTGTGGCCATATGCCGACATATTGCCCGCCTCAACACAGAAGAGCGCCAGGAAGACCGCAAGAGTCGCTACGATTCTACGCATCGTGCAGTCTCTTTTCGTCCCGGTGACGAAGTCCTGCTTTACACACCAAGTCACACCAACTACCAAGTCACACCTGTTGATCCCCCAGCCGATCGACGCCACCGTGGAACTGAAATTGTTCATGTCTCCCGCTTGAAGCCGTTTGTGCGCCGCTGTGCATCGGTTGGTTGGGAGCGGCCAGGCTGGCCGCTTCCCACCCCCCGGGATGATTGTGTGAGCCCTCCACGCATCTTCTTTCATTTGTACATACCATAATCTTCTTTCTTTTGTACATACCATCGTCATCGTCCCGCGGCGCCGGCTCCAGCACGCGCCTGGGTTCTCCATCAGATTAAAACGCTGACACGGCGTACCTTGCCTTGCCGTCACGACTTTGGCGTCTCGACCTGGCCTTCTTTCACAAGATGAACAACTGTCCGGGCTAGTTTCGTAGCGCGTTGTGGAAAATTTTAAATGATTTGTGAGATGAACACTATGTCGCTGGGATGCTCAAAATCCGGACAAGCGAATGAGAAGGCGACGCAAAGAAGACCCAATAAGGATACGCCTAGAGATCTTAAAGGCGAATCTTTAGCTTCGTCCCGCTTTTAAAGGCGAAAGCCTTCTTTCTATGCTCATGTTATGAAATCTCTTGCGCGAGAGTTGTGCGCGAGATCTGTCATATTGCGCGAGATTCCACGAGATTAGTTCTAGCGTTCCTGCCTCTACGATGCCACACTTGAGCGCGCGCCAAGGAACGCCAAGCGGCAGGAGCGATGCTGTTCCTTCCAAACACACTTGCGGAGATACTGCGGATATAAAGATACTGAGCTTTTTCTTTTCTGTAAATGAATTCTAATTATATATAGTGCCGCTGCGAACTGATTTATTTTTTAAAACTGATTTATTTATAGGAAGGGAATGGCGCGGTAACTGTCTCACTTGTTTTCTGGGGACCGCAACCGCGCCGTAAGGGAAGGGAGGAAGATGGGAGTGATAGTGGAAAGAGAGAAAGAAGAGCCGTAGTGGAGGGTACGGAGTAATTTCGACCACCTGGGGATCTTCAACGTGCGCTGACATCGCACGGCACACGGACGCCTCTTCGTTTCACCTCCATCGAAACGCAGCCGCTGAGGAACGCAGCTGCCGCTGCGAACACCGTTAAGAGGCAAATAATATGAGAGGAAGGGTAGGCTCTTAAGAGATATCCAAGAGACCCTCTATTTTTGTGTTCAGGCCATGGTCAGCTTTTGGTCTTATCCTCTTATCCTTGTAGGTCGGCAGTTATGGTACACCCGAGATTTCAAATCTCTTGATAGCAATGCCAGGGTGGTATTTATTTATTTATTTTACTCTCAGGGCCAGAGAGCATTACAGAGGGGAGTGGGGATACATAAAAGTACAAAACATGCAGCAATGACAGAGAAAAAATATAAGTATATAAATAGCCACAAATAAAGCGGACAATATGTTAAAAATGCAGCCGGGATACAGTACAACACATTTTTAGAGAGTGAAAGGCAAATATTCTCATAGTTACCAGCAGAAAAACATTAAAATGAAAACAATAGTTTTGCGAAATGCGTTAAAATGCGTTATAATCTGAAATATAAAGAATATTATTTAGAAGATGATTCCAGCTGACACAATTTCTGGGTATGAATCAATCATGAATACATTTTGTGTGACAAGATGGAACCTCAACTTTATGACGGTGATCAATTTAAGATGGTCATGTTACATCGGTCATGGACATCGTGTCGATATGTAAGTTGGTCATGCTAGTAATCTGTCTTTCAGACGGCTGTTGTGATAAATTTTATGAAAAAGTCATTATGACGCTACTGACCTAGGCCGGAGAGAAGTGAAAGGGATAAACTTCATTTTATGAAATTTACAATGCTTGTTCTGTGGTAGTTAGAAAGCATGGAACCACAGGTGCGGTTCTGCATAGCCTGCAACATCGGAAACAATTGAATCAATGCCGGGGCTCCAAACAGATGATTAATATGCTACTTTTGACCATACCAGAGTTATCTAAAGCAATAATTTCATTGAACTGGTTGAAGGCGAGAAAATTTTGTGAATTATACCTAAACATGGTGGTATTTACGCTGTAGGCAACGTGAGCTTTTCAGGAACGGTTAGAAGAAATCTAAACACCAAAGAACACAGTGTCAAAAGAAACGTTGTCATTGTGATAAGTGTTAGGCAGGTTTCAAATGCCAGAAATGTGCGTATACTTGCACTTATCAATATTTAGTTTAATATTCTATTTGTTACACCAATCGAGAAACGTAATGCCGGACTGAAGGCAAAATACATCATTATCGTCCCTAATTTCAAGGCAAATAACAGTAATCAACAAAAAGAGTAATTGAAGAAGAAATGTTGGCCGGTAAGTCATTTATATAAATGACGGCTAGGAGGAGCACAAAGACAGACCCCTGAGGAACGCCAGAACGGACAAGCAAAGATTGTGAGTCAACGTTGTTTGCCGTTACATATTGTAAACTGTTAGAAAGAAAGCAGTGCATTCATGCAAGTACATTAGGGTCTCTGTTAAAGTTACTTAATTTGAGGAACAGAAGCTCGTGAGAGACTTTTTAAAACGCTCTAGAGAAGTCAGTGAATATGAAATCAGCATGAGACCCGCGATCAAGGATTCAATGAAGGTCATGTGTACAGTATATATTAGCTGTGGTTTGGATGAAAACGTCTTACAAAATCCATGGTGGGAAATGTTGAAAGAGGACTTTTATTATGAAAATGAAATAAGATGCGAGTATGTGACATGTTCCATGATTTTACAAGGAATACCAGTCAGTGATATAGGACGAAAGTTGTCAGCAGAATGCTTTACAGACTTATGCAGTGGAATCCCCTTCCAACTTTCCGATCATTGGGAATACAAGCTGTTTCAAGTGATTAATCAAATAATTTAGTAAGAATTATAGAATAATAATAATAATAATAAATTGGTTGAAAGGAAGGGAAAGGCGCAGTATCTGTCACACTTGTTTCTGTGGGCACCTGAACCGCGCCGTAAGGGAAGAGAGGAAGGTGGGTGCGAAAGTGGAAAGAAATTGGAGCCGTAGTGGAGGGCTACGGAGTAATTTCATCATCATCATCATCATCATCATCAGCCTGACTATACCCACTGCAGGGCGAAGGCCTCTCCCATATTTCTCCACTTAACTCGGTTCTGTGCTAGCTGCCTCCACTTGACCCCCGCGAACCTCATCCGCCCACCTAACTTTCTACCGCCCCCTGCTACGCTTTCCTCCTCTTGGAATCCAGTTTGTTACCCTAAGCGACCATCGGTTTCCTCTCTTCGCACTACATGTCCTGCCCATGTCCATTTCTTCTTCTTAATTTCCACTAGAATGTCAGTAACTTGAGTTATTTCTCTGACCCACTCTGCACGCTTTCTATCTCTTAATGTTGCCCCTACCATTTTTCGTTCCATAGCCCTCTGGGTTGCCCTCAACTTAAGTAGAACTCTTGGTAGCCTCCACGTTTCAGCCCCATAGGTGGGTACAGGTGAGTAATTTCATCTGGGCCCAAACACAAAGTTTGAGGCCTCGACACCATTTTAGACCACATTACATGGGGGTGCACGGCCTATCTGCCGCCTCCCCTGAGGGGGCTGGGACAGGTGGGTCACAGCCGCTTGCGGCGGGGGATACCCTGCCACAGAATTGTTATCTGTTGTAGGCCGTCATTGCACCCGCCACCGTTTCGGTGGTGGACGACGGCCGTTGTTGCAGCGCGCGTCTTTCTCTCCCTCTTTCTTTTCTTTCTTCTCTCTCTTTTCTCTTCTGTCGACACGGCTTCTTCGCTCTGATCGCTTGGAATGTGAGGACGTGCCTCACATGGGCTCCTGCAACGAGAACTTTTCTGTTCGCGAGTTTGGTTCTACACGACTCAAGAACGCTGGTGGTGACCACGTAGAGTGACTGTCAGTTGACAAGTACCGTCCTGTGGCCCATTTTTGGGCATTTTTGTGATCATCGGCTACGCGGGTGAGCTAGGCCGCCGCGTTCCGACTGAGTTCCACATCAAGTTCCACCGCGATCCGACACCATGGTGTACACGGTGGAGGGGGACGAGATCACCGAGGAGGAATAAAACAATCCTGCATTGTGGACATTGGCCATCAAAGCCCACGACAGGGCCCATCCGAAGCCTGGCAACACACCGCCGATTCCGGTCACGGACGCCAACGCAGCTCCTAAGCCCCCGGCCAAGAGGCAGCTACCGAGAAGAAAGTCGCTACCTCGACTGCTGATAGAACACTATAAAGTGGTATTTAGGCCTCAAGGTGGAGTGGGAGGCCGTGCTGCGCTGCTCGGACCCGGCCATCCAGGCTCGGGTCACTGAGTGGGCCGAAGAGATCGCCCACAGGACGCAACTGGCGGCCATCTGGCGCGGCCAGCAATCAAACTAAACCACTTAAAGCCGATGAAATAAATGTTTTCCCATCCATCCATCTGTCGACACGAGGCAGTGGAGGTGGCTGCCCCGCTGGGGTGGTGCAGTGGTAAGACGCCCGACTACTGTGCCGGAGTACCCGGGTTCGAACCCGACCTGGGCGGCTGCGTTTCGATGGAGGCGAAACAAAGAGGCGTCCGTGTGCTGTGCGATGTCAGCGCACGCTAAAGATCCCCAGGTGGTCGAAATTACTCCGTAGCCCTCCACTACGGCTCCTCTTTCTCTCTTTCCACTTTCACTCCCTTCTTCCTCCCTTCCCTTACGGCGCGGTTGCGGTGTCCACATAAAACAAGTGAGGCAGTTACCACGCCTTTCCCTTCCTATAAATAAATCAGTTTTTTTTTTAAGTCAGTGGAGGTGGCTCAGCTACAGAGCCAGTAGCAGGCCCGTGATTTTCATTTCCTTCTTCCTGCAGCAACAAAAACAACAATGGCGGGTGAAGCATTGTGATAAATTTTGCACGGCAGTGCAATGCAAATCGTAAAGCACTTTTTATGTTATCTGATTCGATCGGCTTGTTTCGATAATCAGCGTAGGTTTTTGAAATTGATTTTTTTTTGGCTAGTTTGCACACTGCAAGTGTCTGAAACAATGCAAGAATGGCCGATTTTTAAGCCCACAGTGACTGAAATTATTTTTTTTTCGTCACGCGCCTTACTCATGACTACTTGTCAATTTTTCAAGTGCTACAGCCCGAAAAGAAAAAAATGCTTAAAGGGCTCTTTTTTTCGTGTTTTCGCAACAGCGTCCACGTTGTCTATACAGAACATGTGTGTCGGCGAAGAGCTATAGCGAAGTATGTCTTAATTTTTCATACGTACATCCAACCTGGACTAGACGGCGTGCACAGGCCATGCCTTGAGCACTGAAAACACGGAACCACGCATTTCCCCGATGTACCTAATGTAGCAAAGTATTCGCTGGCTTGTTAAACCAGCCTGTTAACGTCGGATCGGCGAAGGCTTCAAGCTCTAGCCGCAGAGCATACATGGCAAAATTACTTTTGAAAAGGAATTAAATTACATTACTAATTACTTTGCTGAAAATTGCAGAAAAGTAATTAAATTACGTTACTCATCACTTCTCTCAAAAAGGAATGAAATTACATTACAATTACTTTTACTGAGTAATTCAATTATTTTAAAATTACTTACTAGTTTCCATCCATGCAAAAACTAAGTAAACCTAGTAAAAAAAGAAAAACTTGTTCTCCAGACGCGAAGCACACACATTCTTTCGTCTTTCCGCCAAATTCCGTCCCAGAGAGCTATTTCTTCCCTCTTTCCTATAGCACTTTCCATTACAAAAACAAGACCAGATAAAAAACCGGAACAGACCAGACGCACTTCAGTAAAAGTAATTTCGAAAGGAATTAATTACTTTTGCTGCGAAATTACTACGCAAAGTAATTCATTACATTACTAAATTACCAAACAAAAACGTATTTAATTACATTACAAATTACCAAAAAAGGTAATTAAATTACAGTAATTTCAGTACTATAATTCAATTACTGCCATGTCTGCCGCAGAGAGGCCATTAATTGACAATATGGGCCGCGAAGTTTGTTGATGCAAAGAAGGTGCCTGCAGTTTCGTTTACGTTTCTTCTGCCTAAATTCGAGCTTTTCTTTCTTGTCGGCCTCTACCTCGAGTCTATAACGCTTTTTCTTCAGTGCTGCTTCCCGTCGAGCTACAACGGCTGCATGATCAGACTCAGTCTAACGCCCTCGCCGAAGTGTTGACTCAGGCGGACCGGCATGCACCAAATCCATGGAGAGACTGAGCAACCAAGCGCCTGGAAGCAGTTGTAGTATCCCCCACCCCTTTGCCTGGTCTCATGGTATCACAGCGGATAGCCTTCCTGTCCACTATCGGAACGATCACTCAGTGACCCCATGTAGTGATAGGGACGAGGAAGACCAAACGCGGAGCGTGGCGCTGTCAGGAGTACTCGCGCGAGCCGCTTCTGCAGTTCAAGGTCACACGCGCAACTGCGCAACTAAATTACCTTAGAAATTGGAATGAAAAGAGTAGAGCGACGCTCTCACAACGCATCGGGCAAGGACGTGCGACTTTTAAGTGTTGGTCGTAGAACTAACCTGATCGGCAGCGCGAGTTACGAGTCCCGGGGCGCTATCTCTAAAATTACTTTGCGGGAACACTAAAGCATCTTCAACTGCAAATATCGTTTATATATGTTACCATAAAAAAATTGCAGGCGTTGCTCTTTAACATTCTTAAACATGCTATGTTAAAAGATTTTAAATCCGCTTACAGATGGAAGGTAAAAACAGACAGACATATGCGCATGCCAACCGGCCCTCATCAGCCAGTCTTGCTCCCTGTATGCGTGCTCTGCTGCATTATTTGGATTAACATGAACCAATAAGATCCCATTCGCTCTGATTTACATACCGGAAGTTAGCTGGCTGAAGCGAAATAGAATAATTAATGACATCCACCTTCAGCAGTGCCGCGTGTATATCCTGCTAAGTAAGTTTGTCAAAAGAGTCCCAACTGTTTGCTTGCAAGCCATGTAGTGGGGCTCCTGCCGATTCGTGGTACTGCCACTGGATGGCAGAGCATTAAATGTCCTTTACTTTCACGATGGTGACAGCAGTTGGAATGCATTACGAGCCAGAGACCTAGTGTGGCTCAGAAGCAAACCGCTTGGGTTAAAAGCTTTCGACTAATGATGTACGCAGTGTGGTACTTGGTTAGGTACTCTTCATTTTTCTCATTTCATTTTTATTCAAAACTTTGTGATCGTTAAAAACATTGAGCACTGTTACCTAAAAAGGTCTTACTTGTTATAATGTTACAACATGAAATGTTCATGTTTGGAAAAATAATCATTTTCGACATAATTCGTTGCCGTCGGTGTTGTGAGCGAAATATCACTGGATTAACTCTGGCAGGTAATAGTTGGTGCCTTGCAAGACCGAACACTGATTGATCGTCGGTTTGTCAGCTGTCAGGCCGCCACATGGCGTGAAATATATGCCACGAGCTGGACACTCAAGCCTCTCCTTTTAGATGACAGGGTGAGATCTGAACGCAGCCTCCCAGGGCCCTTGCATTTTGAGGGCGACATCCTGCCCCTACACCAGAGGCATGTTCGTATACGCTACCCCAAGACCAGGTTGGCACGTTTCTGCCAATCTGCTTGATATTTATGTAGGGTCGTCTTTCGCATAAAACTACGTGGAAAGAAGTATGTCTAAGATATTAGAGGCACAAAGTAATGTTTTAGTAATTGGGCAAGTGCTGAAGTCCATGTACGCGGACAAGGATCCTCGCCGAAAGCCCCCAAACAAGAGAAATGAAAGCTGTCTCATCACGCCCTTAAAGGCGGAGCTCAAGTGTTCCCGGTTTCCATTGAATGGTGTTTCTCCGCTTTCCCTGCTAACTGCGCTCAGAGAATGCGTCGTGCAAACTGGTGTGGTAATGAGAAAAAGTAGGGGTACACTCCGTTGCGCCCCATTTTCCGCATGTGATGGTACTACCCGGTTGAGAAAAACATAGCTGGTGGTTTACCTTTAGTTAACCCTGAGGGAAGCGAGAGCTTCATTTATATATAGCTACGCTCATTGCCTAGGTTGAATTAAACACATTGTGCGTTTCTCCAAACGTAAAGGCCGTTCTTCATCGGGCCTCATTGCGTTCTTAGGGCCTCATTCCGACAAGTCTTCGCTTTCCGAAGCGCTACTGTAGCAGGGTGTTCCTCGTCCTCCATCTTATGCAGTTTTGGAACCTAGGCAGGGGTCCGGGGGTTCCTATTCATACACACATAGCCTCTCTAGCGCCCTCTTCTTTCACACTACACTGACGTCCCCTCACGTGACCTTGACCTTCACAGTAGTCCGGGCCACTTGGTAGTCTATGTGACTATGCCCCAAAGTCATATGGCGATAACCAGGTCACATGACCTCGACCTTTACCTTTACTGTGGTCACGGGCAACTTGGTGGCCTACGTGACTATGCCCCAAAGTCATATGGCGACGAACAGCCTTAACATAGAAGTTTGACCTCTAAATCTTCCTAAAGGGTGAAAACCGTGCATGCCCTAAGGCACTTCACATGAGCTTGATCTTGTCCTTGACAGTGGTCAAGGGCCACTTGGTGGCCTACTTGCCTAAGCCCCTGAGTCACATGGGGAACAGCACGTCACGTGACTTTTATTTTGACCTTGACGGTGGTCACGGGCCACTTGGTGGAGGCTTACACATGTTTGACCTCCAAATCTACCTCGAGGTGAAAACAGTGCATACATGACGGCACCTAGCATGACCTTGACCTTGACAATGGTCACGGGCTACTTGATTGCCTACGTAACTATGCCCCAAAGTCACATGGCGACCACCAGGTCACCTGACCTTGGCGTTACTATGCCCATGGCGACTATCAGGCTTAACACATAAGTTCGACCTCTAAATCTCCATCAAGGTGAAAACCGTGCATACCCGACGGCTTGAACTACGTGGCGTAGTGAAGCTTTCACTTCAAAAATTTAGGATTTGTAATTTATTGAAGCGAAGAGTAACCCCCCTTTGCGAAACCGCCCATAAATTGGGAATGATCAGCACTTGCGTATTCAAGAGAAGATTTTAATGGCAATTCTTTTGAGGCTCGTTTCAATAAGACAACCTGGCAGACCAGATTTTCTGTTTCCGGCTAGTTAAGAAGAATCATGGTAGAAACCAGGTGGAGGGAGAAAAAAATTAAAGTGGTTAGGTCACATGCCAATTATCAGCTCTAGCACGTCCATGTTCGCACTTGTTTCAATTTCGGGCCGCGCATACACTTTAACATAGTCTCAAAACTACCGCTGTTTGTGAAAGAACACCCTATATATATATACAGCTCCTCTTTAATCAAGCCTTAAGAGTATGTCTGTATGCCCTGGGATGTCGTCTCAGATTCTGGATAAGAGAGTCCCAGTGGCTGCGATTGCCATGTATAAAATCTTATCCAATTTCGCAGCTGCTCCCTGTGTGGCCATGACATGGGTTCTTTTGATGTCCCGTAAACTGCCGACTAATCAGTGCCTGGCCATGTCACCTACAAGAGGCATGCTCGATGGGAAGACGGTATATGACAAGTAAACGTGGGTGAAATGAGAAAGTGAGGCTTATAGTGCTAGCACAGTACACACTACATATGTGAATTATGCTTCCCTATGAAGTAAGCCATGGATATACAGCGCACTTTTCATCTCCTGCATTGCATCGTCTTTCGTTTCGAATTCATTCATCTTTTATAAGCACACTTATTCGCAGAAGAGAGACACCGCTTTTCTTGGAATAAAGGCCTTACTCATCATTGCCGACACCTGGTGGCTCGGTGAGCATTAGGCTAGGGCTGAAATTCATAAAAAGACCCCAACTGTGGACGCAACTGCGCTGTTTTATTTCGTCGATGTGCCAGTATACATTACCAAATCCTCTTGGCTCATTGAGCAGGATGTTATTACAATTCATAAAGAGACCACCGCATTGGCAGAAATATAACTCCTTTATTATGGCGATGATGTACCATTTGCAATGTATTACCTTGGTAGTCGTGATTTTTTATTTGATCGCCTCCCCCTGTCCAATTCTACACTAAAAGTAATTCCTAATGCATCAGATCAGCAGCAAAGATGAGCCGGATGTCAAATACAGAATGAATAAAAATTTATTATTTCTATCGCAGTATACAATCTTGAGAGGGAACACAACGGAAAAAGTGAAAATATGCTACTTGGAAGCCCATTGTTCCCACAAGATAACCCCTAAAACACGTGCATTAAGCGTTCATTCAGATTCTCGTGCAAATGTGACAGCCATTAAAATCCTTCTGACTTCGCGAAGATCTGGTGGACAAACTGCCTTCATTTTTAATGACACCAGTTAAGATTGCATGGGATAGCTGGTAACGAGCTGACTGATTAACTCGCCCCAGAAGCTTTACACCGGGCACCTGTTATCCCTTTGCCATACACAACGTCCGGATTGGAGGCCCTTGGTTATCGGGCACCAACACGAACAGCGATAAACTTCGAGAAAATAAACTGACTATTCCATCACCGCATACCCAACTCTCCACCTTACCCATTCCTCAACTACGCCAAGTTACGCAAAATTCAACTCGACCTCTTTTACCGTCGGCTATGGCATATTAATTTATGCCGTCGTCAGGGCACGCTTAAATGTTCGAACTGCCCAAATCATCGCGCAACTTCTCTGTCTGTTTGAACGCTCATCAACTATATATACAATTTTTACACATTACCTCGTCCCACCTCCTAATTCATAGATTGCTTGGCTCGCCTTGGATCACCTGCAAGGCCAGCGTATTCTCACGCGGCAAGCCCGCTGCCCCGATTGATTTCCGCATAAGAATTTTCTGTATATTCAGGCCATGTAACAGCCGACGGCGCTCCCGGTCTTGAATTTGTTTCAAGTGTAGTTTGCGGTATTGGTAACGTAGAAAGCGGGCGTCTAGCCGGAGAGCTTGATGTTGGAGGCAATGGTCGCGCCCTTTGAGATCCTCGCTCTGGAGGCTGTGGCCATGCCCTCAAATGTCCTGTTACCTCAATAATTGGCCGTGCTTCTGTTTTGCCTTGTATTGTGCGCAGTGGGCGTGCTCTTTCAATGGGTGGGGTTTGAGGCATTGGGCGCGACTTTGGTGGTTGTAATCTAGAAGGCAATGGATTTTTCGTTGGAAAGTCTGGTGATGAATGCTGGGGACGTGCACCTGGTGACCCTCCACTTGCGGCCAGCGAGTGCGCCCCTTGTGAGTCCGGTCTCGGCGGCAGAGAAGGTTTCCATGGCCCCAGTGATATAGAAGAGTGTGGACGTGGTGCAAGCGATCCTGGCTTTAGAGTAGGTGTTTGCGATTGTCGTGGATCCCGCAGCCTTTTAGGGATGGGAGCATTGAGGCTCACGCAGGTCCCCAGTTTTGGGTTGTCTACTCTTGGAGCACAGATGCAGCCAGGCCGACAGTGATTCGCATTTGTGTTGGGGTCGCACTGAAAATTCCCAAAAAATAGGTAAAACTGTCATGTGCAGTTCTAAAGGAAATATTTTGTTTGTTGTTTACAACTGCTGAAAACCTACAAACCTCCTTTTCATGTGGCAGTGAGGTCCATCTGGAACATAATATGTATGACAAATATCCGAAATCTAATAAATAAGGTCGCCATATATAATATGCATCACCGTAATATGGCAAAAAAGGTTTAACAGTAACGGGACCTTGTGTTATTTCAACAAATTGGAAAATGGATAAAGCGCTAACACAGCCGCCGTTTTTGCAAGAAAAATGCAGTTCTGGCAAGATGTTCATGTACTAATTTCCGATGCTCCGCTATATTGGGATTCAATTCCAAACATGACACCAAATTCTGACGGTCGTGGCCTCCGAATTTTGAATTTGTTAACGGGAAAAAACCGTTTGAAATCAAGGCCTGCTGTGGCAGTGCAAAACACTTGATTTGCTGCCCAATTATGCATATTCACGTATTTGGCTCGAAACTACTGATGCAATGGCTCATGGGTTAGACACTTTTGTGACACTTCCATTGACCAGTGATATGAACTAGTCTTCTTGTAGCGTATCTTGAAGGTATTCCAATTGCGCGTATTGAACATTTCATTTCCATGTAAGCGGAAAAAAATACAAGCATTAATAGAAATATGTTACATTTCTCTTGTGTTCGCTGGCATAGAAGATCGAAAATTTCGTGCGATCTCTTACACATTGATAGCTTCAGTTAAGGAAAGAGGGAGATGTATGTATAAAATTCGTCAACTAAATACTTTCTTTGCAGATTGCAACTCTCAAGTGTGTTGGAAGCCGTAATTTTTTTGGGTACAGTTAAGCCTTGTGACGAGCTCATGTACGCTTTCCTGCTTGAGCAAGTCGATAACGACCCGCCAGTAATTTCTGACGCCTTCAACGCGTGTTTGCATTCAATTTTCACTCTCAAGAATCATGCAATTTTCTGTTTCTGTGACGCCCATTTAAACTGATTGTAACAAACACTATATCTCCTTTACAAGAGAAGGAGGCCCAAACCTGACAATAAATACTGATAAAAAGAACATTTTGAGACCTGATGATATCCAAAACTCTTTCTTGCTCACTGCGCATAATAGACAACACATCAGCCAATTAATCACTTGCTTCTGTCATAGACCCTCCATCAGGTATCGATAGCGCTTGCATTGCACCAGTCAGGTAATAAGAAATAAGAAACTGACGGCCGATATCATGAACTCCTTTTCTTGCAAGATAATGAAGGAACCAATGTACAAACACAAGTTGGAATTTCCTGAAAAAAAAAAATTCTCTGTAATGTTCAGGGGGAATTCAGACAGTTATTGACCATTGAAACAAAACTCGTCGAATTCACACCTAGTTAAGAAATTTCTGGTTGACGCCATATTCATAATTTTTCCAAGTCTTTTTGATACTGTGTCTCTTTCAAAACTACTATTAAATTTAACGCCATTCTTAACAACTCTCGTTTAGTGAACTGGTTTGCAAGTTTTTTTATCAACGCTTCCAATTTGTAAGCTATAATTCAGTCATTCCTTGAATATAAGTCATCAGACGCTTCATAAGAACCTGTCCTTATTCCCCTTCTATTTGACTGCATATTGATGATTTACGGAGCCAGATTGTACCTAAAATCTCATTGTATGCCGGCAGCTGCGTGTTATATGATAGTATTTTATCCCCTCTCAATCATATGAGCCTTATGTATTCATACGCCCGAGTTTGCATTATATGATAGTATTTTATCCCCTCTCAATCATATGAGCCTTATGTATTCATACGTCCGAGTTTGCAATTTTCCTGATGGTGCGAAACATGGGAAATAAAGAATAATGCCGGCAATAGCGCTCCTATGTCACGAAAAACGTTTAGGGCACGTATAGATGAGGACGGAGAATGAGCACAGAGGAGCTCTTATGTGTCCACTGTTCTTCCTGCTTCTTCGTCTAGGTGTGTCCTAACATTTTTTCATGTAATGCGCTAACAAGCCCAAACTTCCACCTTGCTATGTATTATAGTAACAGAACATCTCTATCTATCTGCCACTACGAATTTAAAGATAGTCACCTTCAATGCGCTTACTAATATAGATATTATGACCCCATTTTTACCACTAACCTGTCTTCGGCAAAGAACATTGATTCCACTACTGAAGCGCTGCTGCAGGAACTAGGCTATGGGCGTCGTACGCTGCTAATTATCGGCGAAACACTAAATTGTACTCATATAAGAATCTTATATGCTCTCTACTTGAATGTGCTATTATCATTTGGAACCGTTATAAAAACAGAGTTGAAGCAGCCCAAAAGAAAGCCGTTAGATTTGCATTATCCTTGATCGCTTTGACATCGAGTACTTGCCGTCGCCCCTCGTGTCTTCACGTCAGCTAGCGCCTTCTTCCCAGTGTAGCGAAGAGCGACATATCCTAAATAAGCACCCTGTTTTCCTTTTCTTGCTTCCAAACTCTGTCTCCTAGAGTTAAGATCTATACGAATGGTATTTCATACAAAGAACAAAATTGGTTTCAGGGCTGAGATCATCAGGGCCGCCATTTCCTAAATCAAAGCCGAGGCCGAAATTTTCTGCAATCGCCTACTGTTAAACTTTGTCAGAAAGCGATTTATATCAAGGAGGCAGCGCATGTGAAATGCAGCGCTGCCTTGGAAACATGATTTATACTTACATAACCTATATTGTAAATATCCGGCAAACTGGGAAACAATACGCCCACGCAATCCTAATCACCATCGCGCACTACTTCCTCTTCCTGAGTGTGATCTAGTGGGGGGCTTATTTCAACTGCAGTGTAGAGGCTGAAGTTAGTAAATTAGTTAGCTTCGTTTTATTCCCAAAGATGTTTAGCTGAAAATTAATTGTTCATCTTACCAGAGCTTCGCAATAAGCCTGGCCCTGGCTCTTGTACACAGCCCTGAAATGGAAAGCGCATCAAGTCGGTATAAGATGTCTGGCTTCTGAAAGATACTTATGGAAAGAAATTCAATAAAAAGTAAAAGAAAACGCGCACCTCGCCATCTTTGCAAGAGCAAGCAGAACATCTATCCTTCAAAAAAAAAAAAAGCTTCTTTCAGGAGGTACAATGGGCACTTCACAGCAAGACGAAAAGCTTCCTGGGCCGCGTTAGTTGTCATGTGCTTGTTGAAAGCTACAAGTGTTTACCGCATTTTGCAATCCCTTAAATCACCCAGCAGGCAATAGGCGAACTAGCTGATGGGGCACAGCTCGTCCTATATGAACATTTAAACAACCGTTACGACGTTACTGTATTCTTTGCCGTTGGGCCTCATGTCTGGAAACTATTAACTCGCGCTACTTATACCAACTTTTTTTAATGTATCCGACCTTTCCTCTGCCTTCATATCACTAAGAGTACAGTTCAGTTCAGTTCAGTCGTTCAGTTGTGTCCGACCCTTTGTGACCCTATGAACCATATCACGCCACGCTTTCCGGTCTCTCACTATCTTCCCAACATCACATAACTTAATTTGCAGCGCCTCGAGGATGCCATCTAACCATCGCGTTCGCTGCCTACCCCTTCTCCGGTGACCCTCAACCTTTCCCAACTTTCCAATCTCCAGCGACTCCTCTCTTCTCATCAGATGACCAAAGTAGCTGAGCTTTAACTTTAGAATTTGACCCTCCAATGAGCGGTCAGGGTTTATGGTCGACAATATCGACTGATTTGATCTTCTGGCAGTCCAAGGAACTCTTAAGAGTCTTCGCCAGCACCACAATTCAAACGCGTCAATTCTTCGGCGGTCAGCCTTTTTCACAGTCCAACTCTCGCATCCATACATCACAACTGGAAATACCATAGCACGAGTTATACGGATCTTGGTTGGCAGTGTAATGTCTCTGCTCTTTACTAGGTGGTCAAGGCTAGCCATGGCTCTCTTTCCCAGAAGTAGGCGTACTAGAATCCTAGATATTTTATGAAAGATTCTATAAAATGAGACAGCTACGATGTGCTTTTGAGACGTTTTTCAAGAGCGGGTTGTGGAAGATGGCAGCTGCGAGATACTGTCATAATGAATCGTGGGTTTAATATATCCGCTATTATCATAAATTGCCGATATATTACTTTCCACTTTGAAAGGCGTCATACGCAGAGCTCTCCACGGCGGAATCAGGGTGTAGACCGTCGACTACCGTTCAAGTGACCCTTGCCAGCAAGTTTCCTTTCGTCTGTTGTTAATGTTGTAGTACCGCAGGTTGCCACAAAATAACCTATTCTTAATCCTGCTTCTTCAGCAAGTTCAGCGTTATATGTGGCATATATATCGTACCAATATTTAGTCTTTTTTGTTATTTTCTGCACATAGAACCCAATGTTCAATCCGGGCTATATGTACAAAGGTCGGGGTCATGAGGAATATACAGCACCCCTCGACGGATATGTTTTTTTTTTCTTAAGGTTCCTAAGGCAGTTTTTTTTTTCTGCGTGCTTCATAGTTCTAGACGGTGACAGTCGTGATCCTGCATCCACCTTTTTATATTAGCGCCTTATCAGCTCACTGTTTCTGCTCGCATCTTTTTTTTTTTTTTTTTTTTCATAGCCCAAAATCTTTGCGAGTAACCCACGAAGCGCCACGTGGCAAGGAGAGGAAAGGAATGCAGAGCTATACCATGGCTGTACCTCCGCGGCGACGCAAACTTGAAAGCAAATATATTTGTGTTGTCACGAACTTATGTAATACTTATTTCTTGCTACCGATAGCCGCACACAATCAGTTCGCTTGTAACTCGCAGAATGATTCAGGCAATGGCACGAAACTTTTGTTTTGTTTGTGCATGCCCTCGAAGCTGTCCAATCCGCATTATCGTTTTCCTCATCTAGCAAGAGGCGCGGATACGTATCTAGAATTATTGTAGACACTCACGCCTGTTCCCACATTATTTCAGGTTGTTGCAGTAACCTTTGTGGCCTTCTCTAGATGTTTCTTTGCCGACTTGAAAGTGAGCGCTGACGAGTGGAACGGGTCTTTGTAGTTCGACGACCGACGAGCACGATTGCTGTCATTGTCACCCGAGTTTCTTAATTCTTCTGCAGGCGTGCAACACAACTCTTCGTTTGCTGCCTGCTGAATGGCGACATACTGCACCGTGGTGCTTCCCGACAACTGATTAGCAACCGCGGTCCCCGTTTCCCGGAAAGAGTAGTAAATAAATTTCTTCATTTATGTGCTGTCTACCATAAATTCAGTACAGCTTACCAACCCCAGACCAACGGTCTTACGGAACGCTTCAACCGCACGCTCATGCAGATTCTCTCTGTGTACGTCTCAGGTGATCATCGCGATTGCGATGTGAACTTACCTTTTGTAACTTTCGCATATAACCCCACTCGTCACGACACCGCTGGATACTCCTCTTTATATCTTCTTTTTGGACTGATCCAGTGCTTCTCTTCATCACGGGCTTCCCTGCTCCCGATGCCATCCACAGTTACACCCAAGACACATATTATCCGAGCTGAATCCTCCCGTCAAATTGCCCGCTGCCGAATTTCTGCCTCTCAGGAAGCTCAGAAAAGCCGTTACGACAGCCACCATCTTGACGTCCAATATGCACCTGGCTGTCGTGTTGCTGTGGCTCCCGACCCGTCGTGTCGGCCTTTGTAAAAAGCACGCGCCGTGATACAAAGGACCTTACCGTGTTGTTCTTCATGTGACCAATGTTGCCTACGAGATCTATCCTTCAGTGCCCAACTCCAACCAAACTTCAACCAAACTCCTTGCGGATGATATGCCCTGTGCTGACTGGCTGGGAGTATTTCCAGTGATGAAGTGTGAATAAAGGATGTAAACATTTTGATGAAACGTCCAACTAGATGTAGGTGTTCGCCTTCACAGTTTTAAAAAGGTTAAGCATCCTCAGCAATTTTGCAATTTTTTTTTTCATTTGGTCAACCGTTAATGGCGTGGCTTCATTCAGAATAAGGGTCTCTCAAGCCGATCAGAAGATCTGTGTTCTCGAAAACCTAAGTTCTACTGGACGATGGGTTTCGAGAATATTTTAGGAGTTAAAGAAGCTGAAATAAAATCACCTGCTGTTGACAGTGGACACTAGGCATGAATTGCATACATCTGCAGTAATACACCACGATCACAAATTTTAGTCAGCGCACCTACTTATACGTGAACACATAAAGGCACTGTGCTAATCTCAAATACTTGGTGAATGGAGGAAAGCTTAGTAGGCAAGAAAACAAATAAATATACTGATTTACTTTTACATAAGTATTATATGAGCCATCTTAAAATATCAACCCTTTCTATGACGTATAATAATACGAAATATGTTTTTTTTTTTCTAGCTAGAAAATATTATCTGGGCTTTTCGGACCCTTCACACAAGGACTGCAATGCGTTAGGCTTTGTGAAATGTACCCGTTGATTCCGTGAGCTGGATTCGCATACTCACCGAACAATGCAGGCAGAAAGTAGTCCCAAAAGCATGACGCATGGTGCGCTGTTCATCTTCTAAAATACGCTGTGTGCAAGTCAAACTGAAACTCGTTTCTTGCTCTTGTCATTCACGCCGATGGATTGATACGGTCTTATAAAGCAGAGGGGAAATTACGCGTGGCACCATCTCGTTTTTGTTAGCTCTGTCTCTAGATAGATGTTTGCGAATATACTGAATATTTCTCTGAAACGACGAATAATTTTAATTACAGCTACACTTAGCAGGATATTGTGCATTGTTTCAATCTTGACGAATAGCGATATACTGCAGGCGAAGTGAAATACAATTGTTCTGCTCAACGACAGACAAAATCCTAATGCATCATCATAAAGGTCGTCAAATTATTGTATTCACCTAATAATGAAATCAAGCGTCAGGCGCAGCCGAGATTTCTTCAAAATAATGAGCAGCATAATCGCGCGCACCTTCTCCAGAAGACAGAATGCGATGGTCGTTAGTATACAATATGGCTGATGACGACGTTTCCGAATCTTATCTCTGGTACAGGTTTTCAGAAATATTTGAGGTCTTTCGATATGCGAGGTACAAGTATTCGCTTGCAAAGCTAAAAAGCGGCGTATATAGAAACTGTATTGTGGTACTGGTGTTTGTGCAGAAAAAGTTTATGTGGTGGCGCTCGCAAAATTTCATCAAAGCAGTTCAATGTAAGCATTCACATAAAATATTGGAGGCAAGCCTAAAACTGATGAATATATAAATCACTTTGCTAGCTCTTAATCATTCGTACGCTCGCCCGTGCAACGACAGCTTCTTTATTTAAAAATGATAAGAAGATCTTTTCCCAAAGAATGCAGTCTTATAATTTCTACTTGCTATTATTTGCTATTCTAAAGTAGCCGTCCATGGTGATTCTATAATCGTGACGAAAGTCATGCATGCGGATGCTTTCCATGCACGCAAACACACTGCTTGATCATTACGTCAATTGGACAAAGCATGGCGACCGTCGAAAATGTTAAATATAAGATTCCTTGAAGCTGCCAAGACAGCCCAATTAGTATACTTTTTGGGGCAATGACGCACAACTCGGCGCGGCTTGACAGATGGCTCAAACACTAATGTTGAACGATTGATTTCCTATGTGCAGCATTTTAGAGTATTAATTCGGTAGCTTTAAGATCATTAACTCGGTCGCATTGAAAGCGCCGCGTCGGAAAAAACAGTCGGCGTTGGCGATGTCTTTGTGGTTTCAATGCGAAAATCACCAGGAATCTAACAAATGAAAATTCTTGCGCAGTTACCGAATCGAACTTTTCTTTTTTTTTATATTGTGAGGCTGGCGCGCAGCCACTCCACCAAAACACTGCGTTGCTTTTTTTCGAATAAATATGGCGAAGTGTATACACTGATTTACGTCTGTCTGCTAGCGAATAAATGCGTTTATGAAGAAAGTAATTACTTACGTAATATTTAAGCAAGTCGCGAAGTACATTTCGGCTGATCTCCGGCTTTCCTTACCTGGGATTTTAGCGCCCACATACAGCGCTCAACGAAAAACACCGCGACCGTACGGCGCTACCTTAAGAGATGGCGCGCAAGTAGTGGAACGCATCGTATGTGCGGAAGAGAACTTTTGGAACGCGTTGTTGATGAATGCAGTGCCATCTACCTTCTCCGGGGTGCTTTCTTACAGCGCTGTGGAACATTGCACATAGTTAATGAGATGAGAAGTATATATCTGTGATGTTCAAAATCATAAGACGCGAGTGAGAAGGCGGAACCGCGAAGAAGACCCGATAAGCCTAGCGCATTCAGATCTTAAAGGCGAGGCTATAGCTTCCTCCTGCATTTTTGTTCAGGCCACAGCAGGCTTTTGGTCTTATCCTAGAGGTCAGCAGTTATGGCACGCCCAAGATTCCAAATCTCTTCATAGCAATATCAGGGCGCTTCCGACATTTATTCCAACTCTTATAACACTACTGCAAATTAAAAACTATGGCGGGAAGGATTTCTTATTGAGGTGGTAGCTCGCAAACACTTGCCTTTCTGCTGAACAGAAGACTCCATAAGTGCACGCTCGTACACTCTAGAATGTGCTTTGATTTGTATGTTCTATTTTTTTTTTTTTACTTTGCCGTTCTATCGTACGTTTCTTTAACAACTGCGGGATTAATTCTGCAAAAAAAAAAAAAAAAATAAATAGAGGTTCAGCGCTGCTGAATCGGATGTGGAGCGAAAGCTTTCGATGGGGGCAACTCACTGTTTTTATTGGTCTTTACCAGGGTGGCAAATACCGAGTTGTTATCGCCAGCGGTTTCTGGTTTCTTCTTTTTCTTGGCTCAATATCATTCGTGCAGTTGGCCCCACGGCGAAGGTGGGACCACGCTGATGAGGCGAAGTGGCTGGCGTATCATTACTTTCGCAACAAGAAAACTATGAGGCATTGAATCCCGAACGCGACTGCCGCTTTTCGACGGAGACGGAAAACAAGGCGCCCGCGTAACGCAGAAACGGCCGTCAAAGAGCTGCGCTCCAAAATAGCATTGTTGAGCTTCGTATCGTTATCCTGGTCCTTGAAGTCGCATCTGGCCGTTCGTAAGGTGTGAGCCATTCTCCTACGTCATGCTCATCAGTCCCGCTGAAGGTAGCCAGGAGCCGCTGACAAAGAGAGCGGCACAAATAACTTCCGGGTCAGCTTGCACGAGCTGGTGTTGAACGTCCTCGGGCGGGTTTGAGAGAACTGTTTAAACTACGGCGCACCGGATAGTTGCACAATGTTTGTCAATAAATAAACAAATAAATAAAACAGAAGCCATTTACCACCTCCCTACAGCTTGGTGCGAAATACTCGTACAAAGCAGAAAAATACTCTTACAAGACAAGAAAATTGCCATTTTCGGCAAATACTTTACCCAAAAATGTAGCGGATGCACATATAAGTATTACAAGCGGAAATGCGAAAGCATGGCCAGTTCTGTACCTAGTTGTGTTATGAGCTCCTGCGTTTCGTTGCTTTTTGGACATCCAAAACGTTTGCTTTATTTATATTTCTCATTATTTTTATTTTATTTATTTTTATTTAGGTTTCTTTACTATTTTACTGTTCTTCAATTTATTTAAATCTTACTTTTAGTTTTTAGTTTTTCTTTCTTTATATTTATTCATTACTTTTTTATTATTTTTAGTTTTAAAGTGCCTTATTATTCTTTAATTAACTCTTTAACTTTACATCTCATTTCCATCAATTAATACTGTGGCTTTTGTGATCCTATGAGTGGGACCACAACTAGAGGTCCCATTTTGCTCACAGCTTCCGACTTTAGATTAGGTGCCTCATGGACTACCTAAGTCTGTCGCTTAAAAAAAAAAAAAAAGGAGAAGTCTGTTGCAAGATAGATAGATGGATGGATGTATTGAAAGGAAAGGCAGAGAGGCTGGCCGGAAAATTAAAATCTGGCCTGCTATTGCTGCAAAGCTCTGCGTGAAGGTGCTGGAAGGAAAGGAAATAAAAGCAAGATGCAAGCCTGCGAAGAGAAAGAGACCCGGAGCGATTCTGAATTCATCCCATACGTCGCTGTGCACAAAGAAGTGTCCATGACCCTGTTTGTTTTTACTCGTTTTGAGTAAACTGATTATCTCAGAAACAAGTGCAGCCTCTTTTGGCTATGGTCCAACTCATTGATGATTTCGGAGGACGTCGCAGAAAATTAACGTCTCTCTTTTTGTCAAATTTTTACATCCCAGCATTCAGACCAGCCGTTTCGGTGGGAAACACTTCCCCAGGCGATCAAAAAACGTGCATACGCCAGAGAGCCGCTGTGATGAGAAACAAAACAAAACATTCAAATAGAACCCTCTAATCTTGTTTTGAAACCACCGCCACAGGCTTTTCAGTTCCCAAATTGCAAACCGAATAGCATCACTTCGTCTATATGCGCACAAAGAGGAAGCAATGAAATAATTTTTTTCATCCTGTCTCTACATCGCCAGGTAGCTTTACCGGACTGTTTTTGCTTTACCCCAAGGCACGTTCGCAATGCGGAAGCGACGTGAAGCATTGTGATACACTTTGCTACGTCAGAGCAAAGCAAATCGCAAATCACTTTTTATGTTATCTCATTCGATCCACGATTGTGCAGATTGCTTCGATAATCAGCATAGGTTTTGGGAACTGATTATTTTTTTCCGGCTAGTTTGCAGACTGCAAGTGCCTGAAAAAATGCGAGAAGGTCCACGTTTCAAGCCCACATTGACTGGGATCGTTCCTTTTTTTTTTTTTTCTCAAGCGCCTTCTTCACGGCTGCTTCTGAATTTCTCAAATGCAACAATACGAAAAGAAAAAAAAAAGTTTGAATGACTATTGTTCCATGCTTTCGCAGCGGCGGCCACGTTGTCTATACAGAACACGTGTGCCAGCAAACGGTTAGAGCGTAGTGTGCTACGATTTGCATATGCACACCCACCGTGGAACTAGGCCGCGTGCACAGGGCGTGCCTTGAGTACTGAAACCACGGAGCCACGGATCCCTCGATGCAGCCAATGTGAGGATGTTTTAGCTGATTTGTTTAACCTAGTTTAACCAACCTGTTAGCGTCGGAAGGGCGAAGGCTTCGACCTCTAGCCACCGAGATGTCACTAACTTGACAATAGGGGGCTCAAAGTTTGTTGAAGCCGAGAAGTTGCCTGCAGTTTCGTTTACGTTTCTTCTCCATAAATAAATTTCAAAGAGGATAAGCATTTATTTGACGAGGAAGAAGTCAGGCAGCAGGGGCTACCGCTCTAGGTGGCCAGGGGTCCTTGGGCTCTGGCGACCTGGGTTGCACGCTCGATGGCCCTGAGTTGGATTTGCGGGTCGGAACTGAGCATAGCGGCCTCCCACTGCTCGCATGTGGAGAGCTGCAGATCCCGCGGAGGGCTATCTCGTGGCCCACAGTATGTGGTCTAGGTTGGCCCTCTGTTGGCATAATTTACAATATGGGGTGTATAATGCAGGATATGCATAGGCGTAGGTGACAGGATTTCGGAAAGAATGTGTCTGTAATTTTCGCCTCGTGACCTGCTGCGCCTTCGAGAGCGATTTGTGTCCCGGAGGGTATAAGCTACGTGTCGGTCGTTTTTGTCGGTCTCTGCCACGAGGCTAGCGCACGTTTTCTTCTGTACTGCTTTCTGTAGTGAGTGGAGCGAGGGACACCAAGAGCGGACAGTGGCGTGGGGAACACTCGAGCTAAGCCCCCTTATGCGGCTCAAGGTCGAACGCGTAAGCGAATTACCTCGGGAATTGCAAAGGGAAGAGTAGAGCCACGCTCTCAAAGCGCATTGGTCAAGCATACATTTGAACAATTTTTCACATTATCCCGTTATCGTCCAATTGTCTCTGCTTTGTTGCTCTGGTCTTGTAGAGAGGAAGATATGTATTGTGTTTGCGTGCTTTCAGCGTTGACAGTAGCGATGAAACTGCCGGCGCATGAAACTTTTGCAGAACATGGCACTCGTTCGTAACGCTAATATCTGGCTTCGCATCAGTGTCCCTGCACACACTGGAGAAACACTCAACCAAGTAATTATACTGTGAGCGAGTTATTACCGTGAACGAACAGAGCGTCATGCTAGCCGGCTACGTTTGGCGAGGGAGTAGAGCCTCCCGTTCTTCAGAGGCGCGTAAGGCAGCGGGGAAGTTACTCCAAACCTACTGCTTTGCTTCTCTTTCAGGAGTTTATTTCGGCGTATTTTTATTGGCCTTCTTCTTTGATTGACACTGCAGATCTGTCCTCTACGCAAAACGCTGGAAGCGACAGGAACAGTGGGCTAGAACGGTCATCGAAAGCGTTTAAATAAGCACACATATCTGAGAAGGAACACTAAACCGAAAAATTAAGAGGACACATAAGCTCCGTCTTAAGGGTATGATGCTATAGCGGTCTGGAGCCTTCTGAGAAGCTCCTGTGTTGAGAAATCCATGTAGACCTTAAATAGGCACACATATCTGAGGAGGAACACTTAACCGAAAAATTTAGAGGACACATAAGCTCCGTCTTAAGGGTATGATGCTATAGCGGTCTGGAGCCTTCTGAGAAGCTCCTGTGTTGAGAAATCCATGTAGACCATTGCCACCTATAGATCAGAAGGCCATGTCTGTACTCCGGGGACGAAAAAATAATGGTCGGGGAAAATTGAGCCGCATCTAGGGACCAACTACATGACATAGCGACGTAGCTTGCCAGCCTCTTTCTGATGTGACCCGTGTTTTTTCGTACTCGTAGGATTTTAGTTCTTCTTTTACGACGGAAAGATTTGCCAGCTGAAATGGCCGGTGCACGCTTGTTATCATGGACGGACGAGTGTACAGTGCGTGTTGCGGGTACACCTGTTTGGACATTTCGGTCCCCATTTCCTCACAGCAAGCGAGGAAGCAGCGAAAATATGAGGCTTTAGGCCTAATCACGTCGACGGTTGACACTGCTCTGCTGTGTGCTAGTAAGTTATTAGGAAACTGAAGAAACGAGGATGGAGATTTGCTCTGGTGGTGAGGACAAAAGCACACCACTTTCCCTGCAAGGGGTGTCCGTGCAGCAGACCTATGTATATGGCAGGGAAGAGAAACAGACTGCTTGCACCAGCATCCACCCTTCGTCGTCGGCTAGCGTGGACGGCGTAACTCAGTGTAGTATTAAAATACAAGTTTTTCAACGCATTACTAAGGTGTGAATTGTGTTAGGGACATTCCCCTTTACTGTGAATTCTGTGCAGTGCTTGAGGCTTCGAAACCACTCTGGGGTACTCAACTATACCCAAAGAAATTTAATAGCGTCGCCCGTTTGAAACGATCGTATTGCTTTTGCAGTGTGTTGCGATATCTGGAACCCCGTATGTATATCTTTTTCTCATGCGTGTGAAAAATGTTGCTTTTTCTTGCTTTTTTGCTTTTTTTTTTTGCTTCATTTGTTACTTAGACGGTACGTTTTCAAGAATTGTGGCTGCGATATATTAAACATATATATTAGCTCTCATTTATTTGTTTCTTTTCTCAGTAACGCTAAAACTAAACAGTCGTATGATTTGTTTGCGATTTAGTGTAATAGTACGTGTATTTAATCGTTTCTTATATTCAGAACGTCGCTCGTAGTGTATGAGCATATCTGTGAAAGTGACATGCACAGTAATAGCAACAAAATGCTCTTTGATATTAGTATATGAATTAGTGCGAATTCTGAAACAGCGCTGATAGCCCCGATATTAACCCTGCGAAACGCTTCTGCCTCCTAATCACACTTCAACTTGTCATGCATCTAGTTAGCTGGAAGCGTTGGGTTTAAGAGCTATTTCTGAATTATTGGCAAATGCGGCAAAGCTTGTCTAATCATGTATCAGACATTTGCCATGTCGCTGTATTGTGTTTGAAATAGGAGCGATTGATTAACTGGTTCATAACAGTAGATTTTACGGTAAAGGTTGCTGTTATGTAGAGCTCGTGAGCCTATATAATTAAACCGGTGGGTTCACCATGATAACACACAAGGCTTATAGAGGGTGAAGAGTGTTGCTGCATGCACAAACAAGGCAATGGCTTTCTGGAGGCATTTAATGAAAGCAGCAGATTGATATTTTTGGGAGCCAGCACCGTAGAAGTTTCAGTACCTTCTTATTACTCTTTTGTGCGACCTTGCACTTCAACCTGGCCATAGTATTCACTATGGCCAGGTTGTTTTCTTTACAAAACTCTACTTGCCTCTGCCCAGCTTCATTTGACACACCAAGACCGAACTTGCTTGTAATTCCGAATATTTCTTCACTGCCCACCTTAGCATTCCAGTCGCCTATGAGAAAAAGGACGTCTGATGATGGAGTGGGGTCTAAAAGGCATTGCAGGTCAGCATAAAATCTTTCAACATCAACTTCTTGAGAAGTAGTGGTCGGTGCATAGACTTGGATAACTGTTATGTTGAAAGGGTGATCTTGGATCCGAAGCAAACTCATTCGGTTGTTTTGGGGGTTTTACCCTAACACTGCTTTGCCCATTCTTCTGTTTACTATGAGAGCGACCACATTCCTTCTCCTAGATTCGTGCCCACAATAAAAGACATAATGGTTACCGGAATTGAATTCTCCCATTCCGGTCCACTTGAGCTTGTTGATGCCCAAGATATCAATGTTCAATCTGTTCATTTCTCGCTTGACGACATCCAGTTTGCCTTGCGTCATAGATCTTACATTCCATGTTGCTATGTGATATATTTCCTTGCAACATCGGACTGTCCGGTCGCTTCCCGAGACATCAAAAGCTGAGCGTCCTTTTGACTTTAGCCCAGCCGCTTCATTCGTCCTGGAGCTACTAGAAATCACCCTTTGTTCATCCCCAGTAACATGTGGGACGCCTTCCAACCTGGGGGGCTCATCTTCCGGCGAGCTATCATTAATGCTATTGTGACTGGCCATAGGGTTTTCTTGGCAGAAAATACTGGAGTGGGTTGCCATTACCTTCTCTAGGGAATCACATTTTGTCAGAACTCTCTGCCATGACCTGTCTGTCTTGGGCGGGCCTACACAGCAGAGCTCACGATTTCATCGAGTTACGCAAGACCCTCCGCTACGACAAGGCATGTATTATCTGCAATGTATTCCCTTGATAGTCGTATTTTTTATTCGATCCTCTTCCCCTGTCTAAATCCACACTATACATAATTCCTAATGTAGCAGATCAGCAGCATGGCACAAATAATGAATGAAAACTCTTTATTTCTCTCGCAGCACAAAATTTTGGGATGGGATACAACGAAAAAAAACGGCAATAGACTTATTGAAGGCCCATTGTTCCCTCAAGATAACCCTTAAAACACATGGATACAGCATCTACTCAGATTCTCATGTAATTATCACAGCCATTCAAACAAGCAGCCTTCCCTCTGACCTTCGCGAAGAGCTGATAGTCGCGCTGACTTAATTCTTCCCGACACCAGTTATGATTGCATGGGATAGCGGGTAACGAGCTGACTGATAATCTCGCCCAAGAAGGTTTACATCGGGCACTTGTAATCCTCTGGCCGTACACATCGTCCGGATTGGGGGTCTTGATTATCGGACACAAATCAGCATGCACTGCGACACCATACGAGAAAATAAACAGTCTATTCCATCGCCACACTCCCAACTCTCCACCTTATACATTCCTCTCCCATGCAAAGTTCATCACAATTCAACTTAACCTGCTTTGTCATCGGCTATGGCATATTTACGCCGTCATCAGTGCACGCTTAAATGTCCGAACTGCCCCGAAGACTGCAACAACCTCTCTGTCTGTCTGAACGCTCGGCAACTATACAATTTTCCCTCATTACCCCGTCCCCCCTCCTAATTCACAAATTTCTTGACTCGCCTTGGGACCAGCTGCAAGACCAGCTTACCCTCGCGCAGCAAGCCCGCTGCCCTATTTAATAATTTTCAAATAAGGTCTTTCCTCTGTCCCTTCAGGCGGTGTAACCCCCGCCGGCGATCCTGATCTTGAATTAGATTGAACTGCAGGTTGCGGTAATGGAGGAAGTGGGCGTCTCACTGGCGAGCCTGGTGTTAGAGAATGTGAGCCTACTTCTCGCGATCCTCGTACTGGATGATGTGGTCGTGACCCCGCATGCAGTGGTGACTGAGAGTTTTGCCATGCCGCTGTTGGGCGTTGGGGGGGTGCACTTGCAATGGGTGGAATTTGAGGCAGCGGGCGCGTCCCTGGCGATTGTAATCTTGAAGGCGACTGAAACTGGGGACCTGCACCTGGTGATCCTCCCCTTGTAGCCAGCGGACGTGACCCTAGTGAAGCCGGTCTCTTCGGAAGATCGGGTTTCCATGGCGGTAGTGCTTGATGAGAGTATGAACGTTGTGGAAACGGCCCTGGCTTCGGTCTAGGTGCCTGCGAATGCCCTGGATCCTGATGGCTTTGAGGGATAGGTTTACTGGAGCTCCCGCAGGTTCCCATTTGTGAGTTGTCCTCCCTTTGGTAACATACGCAGCCAATCGTACAGTAATGCTCGCTTGAACTGGGGTTGCACTGAAAATTCATAAAAATAAGTACAATTGTCATGTACAGTTCTAAAAGAAATATTCTGTGCTTTATAACTAGTGTAAGCCTACAATAATCCTTTCCATGTAACAGTGAGGTCCCTCGAACATAATATGTCTGTCATAGATCTCCGCAAAGGCAACCATATGTGACATGGACCACCGCATTCTGATAAAGAAGGTTTAACAGAAATGAGATCTTGCTTTATTTTGCACCTTGGAAAATAGATAATTGTGCTAAAACAGCCGCCATTTTTGCAAGAAAAATGTAGTTCTTTCAAGATTTCTTTCTAGGTACGAATGTTTGATGCTTTTCTACACTGCGATTCACCGCCAAACTTGGCGTCGAATTTTGATGGCTGTCGCCTCGAAAATCTAAATTCTTTAACGGGAAAAAAACATTTATTAGAACAGGAAATTTGGCATTGCCAAACTATTTTTTACTGCCCACAATTATATGCTTTGGCGTATTTGGCTCGTAACTACTGATGCATTGGCTTATGCGCTCGACACTTTGAAACACTTAGCATGACTAGTTGAGTAAGCGAGTGCTTTTGTGGCGTATCTTGAAGGTACTCTAATATGTGTACCGGACACTTAATTCCCATGGAAATAGAAAAATGAAAATGCTAGCATTAGTAGAGATATGCTACACTTCTCATGTCGGGTTCACTGGCACAGAAGATTAAAAATTCCTTAAAATCACTTACAGATATCTAGGCTCAGTGAAGCAGAAGGCGAACTATTATGTGTAAAATTGAAGTCAACTAAATATCGCACCGCCGGGCTGGTGCAGTGGTAAGACGCCCAACCACTGTGCCGGAGAACCCGGGTTCGAACCCAGCCTCGGCGGTTGCCTTTCGATGGAGGTGAAACGGAGTGGCGTCCATGTACTGTGCGATGTCAGTGCACGTTAAAGAACCCCAGGTGGTCGAAATTTCCGGAGTCCTCCACTACGGCGTCTCTCATAGCCTTAGTCGCTTTGGGACGCTAAACCCCACAAAACCAAAACCAACACCAAACTTTTCTTGTTGTATGCAACTGTGAAGTTTGTTAAAATCGCAATTTATGGGGTACATTTAAACCCCTTGACGACCCCTGTGCTCCCTGCTCTTAGAGCAATTGAGTCACTAGCGATCGACGAGTAAATTCTGACGACTTCCACGTGTATTGCATTTAATTTTCACTCTCAATAATCGTGCAATTCCTTTTGCACCGAGAGCTACATTTGCCACGGTCTCGCCATTTCGCCGTTGCTGTCCGAAGTGCGAAGAAATAAGAAGAAAAAGAAGAAAAAAAATTAGCTGGCGGTTTAGCTTGTGGTTAAATCTAGAGTTACGCGAGAGCTATCTGCATAGCTACGCTTAGATTCGGATTGAAAGCAAAGACATGGTATTTGAACATAATAGTTTACTGTGTGGTTCCAACTTTAATGCTGAAAAGTACCCACTATATCATAAATAAAGTGCGATGAGGCGAAAGCCTCTACCGCGCGGTGGTCCAAAGTCCTTCACTACGGCACCTCTTTCTCTCTCTTTTCACTTCCACCTTCCGATGACGCGATAGCGTAAGCTTCGAGCAAACATATAAAACCCCACGTTAATCGAGCTGTATTAACGTGCCTGCGTGGCCTAGGAATAACGTTACTGCAAGGGTTTTGGCAGGCTTATTGTGAAAATACCCTCCCATATGAAAAGAGAGGCCCGAGTTGGCAGTGTTGTCAAACGTAATGTCAGGATACGCTACGTCCAGTTAGTGCTCGGCCATGTTACGTACCTGCCAGCTACCACCTTCCACGACTTCTTTTTCTTATTTCTGCGTTCTTCGGACAGGCACTGACAGGCACGGAGAAGTGGCGAGACTGTCTGTGGCCAATGTAGCCCTCGCTACAAAAAGACGAAGAGGAGAAGGAGTACAAGAAGAAGAAGAAGAGGAAGGAGGAGGAGGAGGACAAGAAGACGAAGAAGAAGTAGAAGAGGAAGAAAATAACAAGAAGGAAAAGAAGGAAAAAAAGAATAAGACGGAAGAGAAGGAGATAAAAGAAGAAGAAGAAGAACAATAGCAACAAGGAAAAGAAGACAGATAACTCAGTAGTTGGTAGAGACTGACGACAACAGCGAGTTGCTAGGAGACAAGGTGCTCGAACGTTGTGACGGATGTGTGCCCCGAATTTCTACGTGGGGACGATGTCATACCACTAGAAGTCTACACCCGAATGACAATGGTCAACGACGGCAGGTAAGGGATGCTCATACGTGAAGGGATTCCCCTATGGCATAAATAAAGCAGAAATAAATTGAACTAGAATGTGCAAAAGCCGTGTCTTTACTTTCAAGGCGAAACCTAAGCGTATAACCACGCAGATTGCTCTCGCGTAACTCCAAGTTTAACCACGAGCTGTACCACAGCTAATTTTTTTTTGTAGCGCCCATTCAACGTGCATTAAAAGTGACATCTTAGTTGTTAGAGAAGGGGCCCGAAATCTAACACATGTTTATAAAAGAAAAAGACCTGAAGAAATCCTAAACTTTTTTTTGCTCGCTACGCATTATAGACATCAAACCAACTGTCTATAATTTTCCCTTAATTACTTGCTTCAGTCAAAAAACATTCCACCCGCTTGCATTGCACCAGTCAGGTGATAAGAAATATCTTTATAACTACTTACCGATATCTTAAACTCTATTTTTTCAAGATACTGAATAAAATATTCTACAAACAAAATATGGTATCTCTTATAATCAGGATGCATTCACACAGAGATTGACCACATAAACACAACTTGTCGAGTTCAGAACTAAGTAAGAGATTTCTGATCGACACTAATTCATAGATTTTTCAAGGACAGATACCGTGCTTCGTTCGAAATAACTATCTTATTTAATGCCGTTTATAACAACCCTCATTTACTGAACTGTTTTTTTGAAGGCGAGAACCTTTAATGGCTCATACTGTCGTGGAGGAAGTGTGTCCCACTTTTGCAGCGGCAGTCGCGTGGAGTTCCTTGGCGAGCGTTCAAGTATGGGATTGCAGATGGAAGGAACGCTAGACAAGATGAGACTTCTCAGGCTTTCGCCTTTCACTATTTAGTCGCTACGTCTCTAGTAATTTTCTTTTTTTGTCTCAACGCTCTCAAATTGTAAGCTATACCTCAGTCTATTCTCGAATAGTGAATATATCATCAGGTGTTTCGTAAAGATCCGTCCTTATCCTCCTCCGCATTTGTCCAGCTAGATTTCAGCTAACATCCCACTGTACGCCGGTGGCTGTGTGTTATATAGGAATATTTTATTTCCTCTCGATGATGCATGCCTTAAATATTCATACGTCGGATTTTCCAATTTTTCGGCGGCTGAAAGACATGAAAAATAAAAATATATTTTGGTAATAATGTTATGTCCCGAATAAGCTTAGCGTAAGCATAAACGAGCAAGGACGTTAAACCAAGAAAAGCGCTCTAGTGTCCATTACTGTTGTTGCTGTTGTTGCCGTAGGAAGAAGGAAAAGAAAATGCACGGGCCTGCTACTGGCTCTGTAGCTGAGCCACCTCCGCTTCCTCATGCGGACAGAAGAGCAAATAGAGAAGAAAGATAAAGAAGAAGGAGAGAAAGACGCGCGCTCCAACAGCCGTCGTCCACCACCGAAGCGGTGGTGGTTGCAATGACGGCCTACAAACAATACCAATTCGGCGGCAGGCTAGCCCCCGCCGCACGCGGTGGTGACCTACCTATCTCAGCCCCATCAGGGCCAGGATCAGCCACCCTCCTCCCTCCCCCTGTCAATTGTTCTCCCGTCCTCATTGAGATGTGGGCTAAACTTTTTTGCTGTCAAGTACAAACAAGCCCAAACGTCCACATTGTTGTTGTTGTTGTGGTTGTAGGAAGTAGGAAAAGAAAATGCACGGGTCTGCTAATGGTTCTGTAGCTGAGCCACCTCCGCTGCCTCGTGCGGACAGAAGAGAGAGCGAAAGCCTTTAATGTCTCATGCTGTCGTGGACAAAGTGTATCCTGCTTTTGCGGCGTTCTGAATGGCCAAGGCGGGATGCGTCGCTGCCATCTGGAATGCCACACTTGAACGCGCGCCAAGGAGCGCCACGCGACAGGAATGATGGTGTACCGTTCAAACTCGCACTTGCCGGAGAAAGTGACAGATACTGCGCCTTTCCTTTCCTGTAAACCAATTATAACTATATGTAGCACTGCAACGAATGCCGACAAGAGGCTAACGATGGAAGCAAATTATAGGACAGGGAGGGTAGGCTTTGGCCATTTTCCTCTTAAGAAACATTTAAGAGACCCTCTTATTTTTTAATTATCGTAACAGAACATCTCTATCTACCAACCACCACGAATTTAATGACAGTCGTCTTCAACGAGCTTTCTAATTTTTATATGGCCACATTTTTACCACTAACTTGTCTTGGTAAAATAACAATAGTTCTGCTACTGAAGCGCTGCTGCAAGAAGCAGGCTGTTTACGTCGTACGCTGGTTAATTATCGCCGAGACACTAAATAATGCTCATATAAGACACTGATCCGACCATTATGGTTGAAAATGCTATTATCATCTGAAACCGTTATAACCAACCCGAAACAGAGTTGAAACCAACCAAAAGAAAGTCATTAGATTTGCATTATCTTTAATTGTTATGATAACGAGTACTAGGCGTCGCCACTCGATTGTGTCTTCACGTAAGCTAGCGTCATCTCAGCGCAGCGAATTGCGACATATGCCTAACTAAACATTGTTCTCCTCTTCTTGCTTTCAATCGTTGCCTCCTAAAGTTCAGGTTTACCCGAAATGGTAACTCATACAAAGGAAAAAAAAAAATGGTTTCAACTACTTCCAAAAGCAAAGCCGAGGCCGACATTTTCAGTAATCGCCTACGGTCAATTTTAGTTAGGAAGCGGATTTTATTAGAGCACACAAGGCAACGCATGTCAAACGCCATCGACAATTTAATGCTAATAGTATGATCACACAGAGCTGCCCAGGAAGCATCAGTTTATACATACACACATAACATATATTTTAAAAATCCGGCAATCTGGGAAACAAGCTCACATGGCCCTAAACTGCATCCTGCTTCACCTCCTCCTCTGAAGTTATGAAAGTTATGATCTAGCGGTGGGCTTATTACAACTGCCGTGTAGAGACTGAAGTTAGTAAGTTAGTTTACTTCATTCTTTTCACAGAGATGCACAGCTGAAAATTAATTGGCCGTCTTACCGGGCCTCCACAAAGAACCTGGTATTGGTTCGCGTACATAGCCCTGAAATGGAAAGCGCATTTAGCTGGTGTATGATGTCTCACTTCTGCAAGTGACTGAAGGAACTTCAATAAAATGTTAAAAAAAAACAAACACGCGCCACACTATTTCTCAAACAAAGAGAATATTTCCCCTTCAACCATAGATAGCAACCATAGATATCTTCCAGTGCTTTCACATATAGCTCACCTACACCCGATTTCGCCATGCCTGCATGACAGCTAAGGTTTCGACCGAGTAAAATGCTTTCTCATAGTCATTGAATGCTGCGTATAGGGGCTGCCTGATTGATAGTGTGGATGTGATCGAGAGTCGAGTACCCTCTCTGAAATCCTACTTGATCCTTTGGTTGATTAAAGTCGAAGGTTCTCGTGATCCTATTAGCGATTGCCTAACCAAATATAGTGTACGTAACGGATATTAAGCTGATTTGTCTGTAATCTTTAAAGTCCTCAGCGTCTCCTTTCTTATGAATTAAGATAATTTTAGCGTTTTTCCATGAATCTGGTACTTTCGATGTCATCAGGCATAGCATATACAGGGTGGCCAGTTTTTATAGCACGATATCCTCTCCATCTTTCAACAAATTTCGTTACCTGACTCTGCCCAGCTGTGTTCCCCCTTTTCATAGCTTCTAAAGGCCCGACCACATGGCAGCGCTTCTTCGGCGTCTCGTCAGCGTCTCGTCTATGAGCGTCGTCGCTCGGCGCGCGCCGGAAAGGGCGACCAAACATATGACGGCGTACGAACTGGCGTCTGCAAGGCAAGGCGTGGGAGAATCCTGGACGTTCGAACAATTGTCCCCCGTTTGTAGCTAAAATCGTCCTATTCAGCGACGGCGGGAACTTACTGGGGAGGGTGGGGGAGGCAAGGGCATCAAAAGGCGCAGGCATGCACGCGGACAAAAAGAGGAGCTGTTGCTTCCGCGGAAACGAGTTGAGCCTGTGGCGGTTGGTGCCGCAGCTGCCCATGCGTGGCTTGTCGTTGGTCCCCACCTGCGAATAATTTTCGGCGTCGACGCTGAGATCTGGCCCCTCCAGATACCTGCGTCTTTCAGCGTCGTCTCGCTTCAAGGGCCAGAATTGCACCTCCGGCGACGCCGATATCCGCGACGCCGACGCGGCGCCGAAGAAACGCTGCCATGTGGTTCAGCCTTAAGGCTTTCTTAAACTCGTGCTTCGTTACTGGCGTAACGTCTCATTTCTCTTCACTACAGCCAATTACATTTCTGTCCTGCCTACTTTAGCTACTGTAGATGTCCGTATAGGACTCCTCGGCTACCTTGATTATCTTGTCCATATTAGTGATGACATTGCCCGCCTTGTCCCTCAGTGCATAGGTCTGATTTTTGCCTATACCTAATTTCGACCATTCTTTTGAACTTGCTTAATTTTCCCCATATTATATTTCCTTGTTGTTAATGAGGTGCGCACACATAAAAGAAAAACACAGGAAGAGAACAAATTTCCTTCGTTCTCGTCCTGTGCTTGCCTTTTATGTGTGCGTAACTCGTCAGTAACAACAAGTTATGCATCAATGCATCAAGTTAGTCCAACAACAAGAAGTTTTTCTGAATTATACTTCTTTATGTCGGCCACCTCGCACTTATTGATTAGCTTTGTCCGCCAGTTCTTTCCGGTCTGTTGAGAAGGAGGCTTTCGCAATTTGGCGTTTCTCAATCAAACCATTCGTCTCCTTGGACAGTTTATCATTATCATCTATAACAATTCCACCGCTTATTTTTACTGCGCACTCAGTAAGGATGTTTGAAATTGTTGTTCATTGATTCTAAGCTAAGTTGGGCTTCCTCGGTGAGCACTGGATGTCTACTCTGCAGGGAGAGCCTGAATTCTTCTACTATTCCCCTTACCGCTAATTCGTTGATGGACTTCTTCCTCACTAGTCTGTTCCGTTCCCACTTCAAATCCGAATTAATTCGAGACATTCTAACATTTCCGCTTAGCTCTAAATGCTGCACAATTTCAAGGTTAGAACAGAGTATAAAGTCAATTTCATTCTTAGTCTCCCTGCTAGAGCTTTTCCATGTCCACATCCGGTTTTTGCGTTTGCTGAAGAAAGTATTCATGATTTATTTGCAAGTTATTTCGCTCAGAAAACTCAACTAATACCTCCCCTGCTATGCCTTAGCCCAGTGCCATGGTCGACCATTGCCTGGTCTCCAATTTGCTTTCTGGCCACTTTGGCACTGAAGTCGCCCATCAGAACAGTAAACTGTGTTTTTACTTTCGCCATTGCCAATTCTACATCTTCGTAGACGCTTTCGACTGTCTGGTCATCATAACTACATGTAGGTGCATAGGCCTGTACAACCTTCAGTTTATATCACTTATTAAGCTTAATTACGATGCCTGCAACCCTCTCGTTCATGCTATAGCATTCATCAATACTACCACCTATTTTCCTATTGACAAGGAAACCTACTCCAAGTTCTCGTCTGTCTAGAAAACCTCGATAACACAGTACATGCGCGTCCTTCAATCCAGTATATGCCTCATTCAGCCTCCTAACCTCGCTGAGCAATATGATATCCCATTTGATACCCTCTAGTTCCTCTAACAGTATTGCCAAACAGCCTGACTAGCTAGGGTTCTATCGTTAATTTCAATTTACGGCATACTACACCACTGATGAAGCAAAATTTATTTCAAGGTACTGCATACTATACCACTGATGACTCATCATTTTCAAGTGTATGACATATTAAACCTCTGATGAAATAATTAATCACAAGGCACGCCATAATACACCCCGTCATCCGTTATTTCTAGGTACAGCATAGAGTACCACTGATGACGTCATTATTAATTTAAAGGTACGAAATACTACACCACTGACGACGTCATCAAACTAAAGCGCTATGGACAGTTGGACACGATCGCGGCAGCGAGCATGAGCCATTAAAGGTTTTTTTCATTAAAAACTGTGGTGTTTAAGCATGGCTTGAACCTCGTGATAGAGCGAAAGCTGTGAGTGTGCCAGCGATAGCCTCTTCAACACCCGCTTTGCAATCCGCAGTTTTTATATGCAAATATGATCTTGACCTAGTTAGGTCTGGGCGTCCACAATTTCTTAGCCTAAACTCAAAAGTAGGCCTCTTAATTCTCCTTCCTTTCCCGACAACCTAATCTAAATAAAGATTATGGAATAATAATATTATTAATTATTATTATTTTTACAATTATTATTATTATTATATCTCAGATCTGAGCTCCCTTCGCGACCTCATTCGCACTGTGGTTCGCGAGGAGCTCCAGCAACTTCATGGGACATTTACTCCTGGCGCGGCTTCTCTGGCCAGCGTCATCCGTGAGGATGTCCAGAACGCACTCAAGCCACCGATAAGTGCAGTCATTTCACCAGAACCCCCGGGCCTCACCCAGCCGATGACATATGCTGATGTCACATGCCGCCCAGCCCTGCTTCCTACCCTTCGCCTTACACGCCACCTCAGGTCGCTGTGCACGCTGTGGAACCGCTGCCCCTCTGGGCAGATCGGCGCCAAGCGCCCCGGAAGACTGATCTGTGGCGCGCTCCAGATAACCGCCCTCTCTGCTACCACTGTGGCGAGGCCGGTCACCTCTACCGGCGGTGCCCTTATCGCCAGGTGAGCCTTAGAGGACTTTCTCCCGACAGCCCTTGTCCACGGCCTGGTCAGCGGCCTCAGGACATCGCCGATTACGTCACCCGCCAGCGTAGTCTGCCGCATTCTCCTCGTCTTGAGTTGCGCTCGCCTTCGCCTCGTCGCTCTTCGCCCTCTGGGTCACGGTATACCGTTGGACACCATGGTTCCTCGAGCCACTAGCTCCGGAGACCTTTAGGGGCGAGGCCGCCGCACACCGATTCGCCGCAAAGCTTCCACCGCCGCACCGCTCGATTAGCCCCGACGTCGAACGCGTGGACCTCCGTATGCCACAAAGGCTTGTGCGAGAAACTTCTTCCCCGGTATTTCGGACCCTATAAAGTCCTGCGCCGCTTAAACAGCGTTAATTACGAAGTTATTCCAGATGGAACTGCGACCGTCAGTGTTCGGCGTCAGTGGTCTGAAATTGTGCATGTGGTGCGCTTAACGCCGTACTTTTCGCGTGACTGAGCGCTGTGTCAACGTCCCGTTTCGTAACATTGACGCTTCCTGCAAGTGAGACCTTGAGTTCCTGTACAGTTCACCTCACACTTTTTTTTCTCCTCTCACCTTGTCATCGGGACGATGTTTTTCTTACACGGGGGGGGGGGGGGGGGGGAGGGGGGGGATAATGCCACTTGCCTAGCGCCGCGCGATTGCCATGTTTGGTGCCGCCGACGACGAAGCGGTTGTTGGCTCGAGAGGCGCTCTGGTGATGACCGTTGTTATAGGAACTAGAAGCAGACACTATTCTCGGGTCTTCGCCTACGTGTACCTTCACGGCTCTCTGTGGCTTGAGTCGTGACAATATGAACCTTCTTAAGACATCATCCCCTTTATATGACCTACAATAATACAAAACATATTTGTTTCCTCTGATTAGCGAATACTTTAGTTTTTCTGAGTCTTCACAGACGAACTACAACGCGTTAGATGCCTTGAAATGTACCCGTTGACGCCGTGAGCTGGATTTGCATACTCACCGCACAATGCAGGCAGGAAGCAGTCCCAAAAGCATGATGCACGGTACCCTTTTCATTTTCCTAAGCGCGCAGTGTGCATGTCAAAATGAAACGCGTTGCTTGCTCTTCTCTTCCACACCGAGGGGTTCATACGGGCTTATAAAGCAGAGTGGAAGTTAAATAGGCACCATCTCGTTCTCTTTATTTAGCTAGATGTTTCGGAATGTGAAAAAACATTTCCCTGAAACGATGAAAAATCTTTGTTGCAACTACTTAGCAGGATATGAGCATTATTTTAAGCTCGAAGAATAACAATATACTGCAGGCGAAGTGAAATTCAATTGTTGTGCCCAACGACAGACAAAATCATAATACATCATTATAGAGGTCACAAAATGCCTGGATGCACTTAATAATGCAACCAAGCGCCAGGCGCAGCCCAGATTTCTTCAAAATAATGACCTGCATAATCACGCGAACCTTCCAAGAACTTAAAATTCGATGGTCGTAATATAAAATATGGCTGACGACTACGTTTCCGAATCTTATTTCCGGTACAGGTTTTGCGAAATATTTGAGATCACTCGATATGCGTGATACAAGTATTCACTTGGAAAGTTAAAAATCGGCGTGCATTGAAATTGTAGCGTGGTTGTGGTATTTGTGAAGATAAACTTTATATGGGGGTGCAGGGAAAATCCCTTTAAAGCAGTTCACGGTAAAAGTTGAAATGAAATATTGGAGGCAAGTCTAACTAAAAGCGGTGAATATATAAACGAATTCCTGGTGCTAAAGCATTCGTACGCTCTGATGTCCATTGCAACAAGAGCTGCCGTATTTAAAGGTGATCAGAGGATCGCAGCAGGGATGCAGTCATGTAATATTTTATTGTAATTTGTATCCTTTTTTAAAGAAACTATCCATTAGGATTGCATAATCGTGAGGAGAGTGACGCGGGTCCTTTCCATAAAACCTTGCTTAATCATAACGTTGATCGCACAAACCATGGCGACCGTCTGAAATGCCAAATGTAAGATTGCTTGAAGCTCTCAGGACAGCGCTTCACTCGCTTTTTTTTGTACGATGGCGCAAAACTCAGCCCGGCTTGAGAGATTGCTCAAAGAGAGATGTTAAACAAATAGTCTCCTATGTACTTCCTTTGAAAGTATTAATTTAATAACCTGATTAACTCGGCAGCATTGAAAGCGCCGCGTCGCAAAAACAGTCGGCGTTGGTGATATCGTAGTGCTTTCAACGCGGAAATCACCAGGAATCAGATAAACGAAAATTCTTGCGCAACAACTTAATCATGTTTTTTTTTTATTTTCTTTTTAATATATTGTGAGGGGGGCGCGCAACCACTCTATCAAGCAACTGCGTTGCCTTTCTACGAAAAAATATGGGTGAAGTGTACGCACCTTTTTACGACTGCCTGTGAACGATTAAATGTGTCATTAGGAAGAATTACTTCAGTAACATTTAGGGAATATATCACATAGCAACATGGAATCTAAGATCTATGACGCAAGGTAAACTGGATGTCGTCAAGCGAGGAATGGACAGATTGAACATTGAAATTTTGAGTATCAGCGAGCTCGAGTGGACCGGAATGGGAGAATTTAATTCCGGCGACCATTATGTCTTTTATTTTGGGCACGAATCCAGGAGAAGGAATGGGGTCGCTCTCATAGTAAATAGAAGAATGGGCAAAGCAGTGCTAGAGCACAACCCCAAAAACGACCGAATGATTTCACTTCGGATCCAAGGTCACCCTTTCAACATAACAGTTATCCAAGTCTATGCTCCAACCCCTACTGCTGAAGACGCTGACGTTGAGAGATTTTATGCTGACCTGCAATGCCTTTTAGACCGACTCCATCATCAGACGTCCTCTTTCTCATAGGAGACTGGAATGCTAAGGTGGGGAGTGAAGAAATATTCCGAATTACAGAGGAGTTCGGTCTTGGTGAGCCAAGTGAAACTGGGCAGAGGCTAGTAGAGTTTTGTCAAGAAAACAACCTGGTCATAGCGAATACACATTTTCAACAGCACAAGAGGCGCCTGTACACAGGGACTTCACCGGACGGTCTGTACAGGAATCAGATCGATTATAGTCTTTGCCGGCAGAAATGGAGAAGCGCTGTGCAGGCAGTAAAAACAAGGCCTGGCCGATTGTGGCACCAATCATCAGCTTCGTGTTGCCAAAATTAAGCTTCGATTGAGGAAAACGCAGAAAACTAGAAGGCCTTTGAGGTATGATCTGGATCAAATTCCATCAGAATATGCTAGGAATCAATTTCAAGAATTAGATCTAGAAGACAGAGAGCCTGAGGAGATGTGGACTGATGTTCGTGATATAATACAAGAAGTTGCTACTAAGGTAGTTCCGAAGCAAAAGAAATGCAAGGAATCAAACTGGTTATCTGAAGAGGCTTTGCAAATAGCAGAGGAAAGGAGGGTGGAAAAAGTTATGGGAGAAAGAGAAAGATACAAGTTTCTCAATGTGGATTTTCAGAAAATAGCAAGGAGAGATAAGAATGCCTTCCTGAACATACAGTGCCAAGCAGTTGAGGACAACAGCCAATTAAGCAACACAAGAGCTCTGTATAAGACAATCAAAGATATCAAAGGAAGCTTCTGTGCTAAGCTGGGCGTGATAAAGGACAAACGAGGCAGAGGCCTCACTGAAGCCTCAGAGATAAAGAAGAGGTGGCAGGAATACACAGAAAAACTGTACAGGAAGGACACGAATGTGCAAATCCAACATAAGACGGTTGGGATTACTGATCTCGAGCCGGGCATCCTGAAGAGTGAAGTTGAATGGGCCTTAGCCAGCCTTGCTAAGAACAAAGCTAGCGGAAATGATGGCATTCCAGCTGAGTTGCTTCAAAACCTCAACCATGACGATGCTGTTCACGTTCTGTATACATTATGTCAGCAAATTTGGACAACCCTGCAGTGGCCACAGGATTGGAAGTGGTCAGTTTACATCACTATTCCAAAGAAAGGCAGTGCCAAAGATTGTTCCAACTACCGCACGATCGTGCTTATTTCGCATGCTAGCAAAGTGATGTTGAAAATCCTCCAAGGTAGGCTGCAGCAGTATGTCGATCGCGAGCTTCCGGACGTGCAAGCTGTGTTTCGCAATGGCAGAGGAACTAGAGACCAGATTACCAACCTTCGCTGGATCATGGAATAAGCAAGATAGTTCCAGAAACTCATCTACTTCTGCTTTATTGATTATGCGAAAGCGTTTCACTGCTTAGATGAGTTCCAGTTCACCTCATCTGTCTCCTCAGGAACCTGTATGAAGGGCAAGAGGCCCCAGTCAGAACTAGGCATGGCCTTACTGATTTGTTTCCGATTGAGAATGGAGTCAGGCAAGGCTGCATACTGTCGCCCTCCCTATTTAACCTATATGCTGAGTGCATCATGAGGAAGGCCGGTCTGGACGAGTCTTCAGCTGGAGTGAAGATTGCTGGGAAACTTGTCAACAACCTTAGATATGCGGATGATACCACTTTATTGACAAGAAGTGAAGTGGAACTCAAGAGACTTCTGCTGTGCGTACAAGCAGAGAGTGAGAAGTTTAGGCTTAAACTGAACATTATAAAGACAAAAATCATGGCGTCTTGCCCTATCAAGTCCTGGAGCATCAAGGGACAAGAAGTGGACGCTGTGACAGATTTTGTCTTCTTGGGCTCCAAGATTATCCCAGAAGGAGACTGCAGCCATGAAATTAGGAGACGCCTGCTTCTGGGATAGAGAGCCATGGCTAACCTGGACCGCCTAGTAAAAAGCACAGACATTACACTGCCAACCAAGGTCCGTAGAACTGGTGCTATGGTCTTTCCAGTTGTGATGTAAGGGTGCGAGAGTTGGCCAAGGCTAGCCATGGCTCTCTTTCCCAGAGTTGGACTGTGAAGAAGGCTTACCGCCGAAGAATTGACGCTTTTGAATTGTGGTGCTGGCGGAGACTCTTGAGAGTTCCTTGGACGGCCAGATGATCAAATCAGTCGATATTGTCTACCATAAACCCTGACTGCTCATTGGAAGGTCACATTTTAAAGCTAAAGCTCAGCTACTTTGGTCATCTGATGAGAAGAGAGGAGTCGCTGGAGAAAGACTTGATGTTGAGAAAGGTTGAGCGTCACCGGAGAAGGGGTAGGCAGAGAACGCGATTGTTAGATGGCATCTTCGAGGCGCTGCAGATGAAGTTATGTGATGTTAGGAGGATAGTGAGAGACCGGAAAGCGTGGCGTGATATGGTCCATATAGTCACGAAGAGTCGGACACGACTGAACTGAACTGAACGGAATATTTAGGGAAGTAGCAAAGCACATTTTGGATGATATCCAGCTTTGCTTACCTGTGAATTTAGCGCCCGTATTCGGCGCTCAATAAAAACTGCAGCGATCGTACGGCGCTGCAATAAGAGATGGCGCTCGAGTAGTATAGCGCATCTAATGCACGGAAGTGGAGTAGACGAACCTTTGGAACAGCGTGTTTTGGGACGCGTCATTGATGGATGTGGTGCCATCTACCTGTCCGGGCCGGTTCTTTCGTATCATGCTGTGAAACATTAAATATGTTTTGTGAGATGAAAACTCTCGTTGTGATGCTGAAAATCACTAGAAGCGAATGAGAAGGCGACACTGCAAAGAAGACCCGATAGGATAGCGTGTTTAGATTTTAAATGCGAAGATTTATCTTCGTTCCGCCTCTTTGTTCAGGCCATAGCCTGCTTTTGGTTTTATCCTGATAGGTCGCAGTTATGGTACGACCGCGATTCCAACTCTCCTGTTAGCAATGTCAGGGTGTTATCATCATTAATTCAGACTCTTATAACATTAATAGTACTGCAGCTTCCCAAAAATTGGGCTGAAATTAAAACCTTTGCCCGGAAGGATTTCGTATTGAGGTGGTACGTCGCAAGCACTTGCCTTGCTGGTGAACAAAAACCAGCATTCCCGCTTATACACTCTAGACGGAAGGAAAACTTTATTTACCCCTATCTTACGTTTCGGCGGTTTTTGGGGGAGTCTTCAGAAGTGTCTCCTTGTTGCATACCCATAGGTCTTCTCCGTCGACTTCGTCCACTTCTAACAAATGGTCGGTTGCCCTCAGTCCAGAGCTCCACTAGCCACTGCCCAATCGTTGAGCTCGCTGTACCAGACCTTGCTGGTCTTCGCAGCGGTCGCTGGAGAGCAGAGTCTCCCACTGTTCAGCAATCATGTTTCGAATTTTGGGGACCACGTCTATAGTGATATAGTGTAGGTTTTTCTTCGCAGCACGGACATCTGTCCGAGTATATGGTAAGGTGCATTTTGTTTAGAATGTGCAGGTTTGGGCATGAACCTGTCTTAACTGTCTCCAAAATGACAGCTTTTGCTCTGTTGAGAGCAAAAGCTGTCGCATCGCATTTTTCTGTCTCTATAGGTTTCCAGTATGGCCGAGTATTTCTTGGGTACTGGTGAAAGGTCCGTGGTCTCGTCGAATGTTAGGAAAGTAGCGTATGCTCGAGCCCTCCTGCCGGCCCCTTAATTGGTACCCTGTCACCCCCACGTGCACCGGTACCCACATAATTTTGTGTGCTTTCTTGTTGTTTTCTTCTACGTGATTTTTAATTTTGTCGCTCGCTTCGAGGAGTATACGGAGCGCGTGACTACCTATCCTGCCATTCACATAATTCCGACAGGCTAATTGAGAGTTCATGAGTATCGTTAGCGACCGCACAGTTCTATAGCCCTCCACTTCCTCGGCATCTTCTACCGTGCAGTGTTGTATAAACGCGCGGGTCACTTCACGTAGAGATGAATCGACCACCGTGGTCACTGCAATTTAAAGGTGTCCTCTTGTCGAGGATACGTCTATCATGTTTTCCATCTGCGACTCCCTGCTATTCCTTACGAACGTGAGGTCCGGGCAAGTGTCCGTGCTTTCACTATTCCCGATTCTCGTGGGGGTGCGGGATCTGTGATTAGACTGCAGCCAAAATACTCAGCTACCTTTCACTAGTTTTCTTTCCTCGATATCTTGTTTCTGGTAACTCTAACTCCTATCCATGACGTGTAATCTCCTGCAATAATACGTACATTTTCTTTGGCCAGCTTGTGCGTTTCGTGGAAAAGTTCAAAAGATATGGCTTTTGTTGTCTTGGTGAGTTGCACACGTTCAGTACGAATGTGCTCCCTTCCTGTCGGTTTTTCGGAATGATTTCGACAAGCGCGTGCTCGATGTCTGTGTCGGCGGTAGTATTGTGCCTGATGGCACACTAGAAAATGCTTTCCTTTTTATATTGGAATTTGTACCCCAAATTTCTTTAACAACTTCGCCATGAATTCTGCAAAAAGAAAAGAAAAAGTGATGGGGGATCGAATCTAGGACACGGCTGCCCCTTTTAGAAGGGCACGAAAAGCAAGGGGCCCGTATGCTGTGTGATGTCAGTACAAGTCAAAGAACCCCAAATAACTCCCGGTGGTCGATATTTCCGAAGCCATCCACTACGCCGTTTCTAATAACCTGAGCGGCTTTGGGACGTTAATCCCATAAATCAAGCCAACCATTATGCGAAAGGCAGCAAAGGTACAAATGACCTGCACACATGATTCGTTGTGCAATGCTACCTTTAAAAATGCTTAAAAAGCCGCAAGTAATGCAAAGTATCACCACCTTTCTGAGCAGTATTAAAAAAACCCAAAAGCTGCGATTCCCCTGCTCTAAGCAAGCAAGCAAGCGAAACCTCGAATCACTGGAAAACCAGATGAACTAATCTGAAGGCCTCCTAAATATATGATTAGGCACCCAGAAGTTATTCTCGCATTTAGAGCACAGTGGGAGGCGTCAAATTATAACAGAAATATGCTTTCAAAAAATAAATAAAACGCCTAAATGAAGTGAAGAAACAGGAAAAAAGATATGCTCGAGTATGTTCAGTCCTGAGTACAAAGCACGTCTCCGGTGTCTCGGGAGATGGCCGAATTTCGATCACGGAAAATCAGTATGTTGGATCTCGTCCTAACGTCTGTCAGAAACATTTTCACATATTCGTACGGTCGAAATAAAGTTGAAAGCCCATTATTTGCCCTGAGCGGAATTCAGTTAGGTGCTTCCAGAAATAAATAAATATTGTTTTTAATTAAATGGCAAGGAAGCTCACTTGCAGATATTGCTCAGTATTGTACCCTGCATTATTGCCCTGCATTGAAAGCTTCATGTATTGTCAACAAACCTCTGCACGGGGCCTTAGCACTGTGATTGTAACGCACGGTCTTTTCATGCTCAGCCTTCGAGACGCGGATTTATCATTTGCGTTCTCGCACAAAATACACCGAGATGTACCTCGAATGTTTCCAGCCGTTCCAGTCCGTTTCCGTAATGTACCAGGGTGTTCTGGTCATATTGTTACGGGGCGGGAAGACCATGAACAGAGAAGAGATAAATGATGTTCGATGACCGTGAGATGATTTAATGAATCGCGGCAAGCCTAGCGCGAGCGCTTCCGCCAGCGCCACTGCCCGCTTCTTCCTCGTCCGTAACAATATTTTGCTTGTATATCTGAATGCGTCGCGTTCAACGTGACGTCATACGGCATCTGATCCGCTCCGCACCAGCGATGTTTCGACGAGTAACGGACATTATGCTAGCGGTCTTGAGAAGTGGCAGCTGTGCCTGGTATACTTGGATGACGTCGTTTTTTCTTGAAGGTTTGAAGACCACCTGAAATTGATTCGAACAGTATTTGAAGCGATCAATTTATCAGCACTGGCTTTGAAACCAGATAACTTTCACTTCGACTAGAAGGAGCTGTTGCTTCTATGTCACATCATTAGCAAAGATGGCGTTCGCCCAGACCCGGAGAAAAAAAGCTACGATCGCACATTTCCTGTCGTCAAGAAAGCTTCACGCAGATTTGTCAGACTTTGGTCATCTGATGAGAAGAGAGGAGTCGCTTGAGAAAGATTTGATGTTGGGAAAGGTTGAGGGTCGCCGGAGAAGGGGTAGGCAGCGAACGCGATGGTTAGATGGCATCCTCGAGGCACTGCAGATGAAGTTATGTGATGTTAAGAAGATAGTGAGAGACCGGAAAGCGTGGCGTGACATGGTCCATAGGGTCACGAAGAGTCGGACACGACTGAACGACTGAACTGAACTGATGAACTGCGCCTATTACCGACGACTCGCCAAGAACGTTTCGCGCCTCGCCGAACCATTGATGCCGCTGGCATAGGCAGACTTACCATTTCAATGGAAAGTATACCTCAAGCGGACGCCTTAGAGGAATTTAAGCGCCGCTTACAGTCACGCCTGTCCAAGGGCTCGTTGATGAAAACGCTGAGACTAAATTTTTTACCGACGCAAGCAACGTCGAACTGGGCTCGTACTGAGGAATATCGGAGTGGGAAAAGTTAGGGCATACGGTAGTAGGTTTAAAAGCCGGAACCAATTATTCGACGACCGATAATGAATGCCTCTCGATTATCTGGGCCACGTCAAAGTTTGGTCCGTACCTATACGGTCGAGCATTCAAGGTGGTAAGCGATCAGCATGTCACAAATTCATAGGTTACACAGCACACAGCCAGCATCAAAATAAACTGCACGCATATACAAATTACGGCAATGCTTTAAAACCCGCAAGGTAAGCGGAGTCGCAAATATATGTTTTGGATAGAACTGCAATACAGGGAAAAGGAAACGCGCAGTATCTGTACCACTTCTCCGTGGACGCCTGAACCACATTTTAAGGAAAGAGAGGAAGGGAAATAATGGGAGCCCTTCTTTAGAGCTCCCCTTTTTCTCTCTCTCCTCTTTACCCGTCACCTTCTTCCCTTCCTTAAAAACGTGTTCAGTAATTTATGGCAAACTGTCGCTTCAGCAATTATGTCGGCGGCTGTGACTGTATCGCCGCGCCTATTTTATTCAATAATCTATTTTGCATCTCTTTCTTTCAACTACTATCTCTCAACATATGCCGATGATAGAGGCTCAATTACCATAGTCATTTTCTCACTCTCTGGACGAATCCACAAAGGAAGGAGAAAATGCAGGCTTTAACTTTATTCCTGTATTCAGGCCACGCGAATCCCATAATTGCGGTCACTGGAACATTATATATGAATAGGTGGGCGCTGCACGCATATGTATCAGGTTAAAAATGCAAGGCTCCTCATTAGCCAGGTTTAATAAAGTAAGGGTTCTGCCGTACTCTGTCTGATAACAAGTACCATCATGTTTTGCAGTCTTGAGACAATCATTCTTCCTTAAAGATTATAGACTCTATTTTAAATTGTACCGTGAGGTGAGACAGGCATGCAAACGTTGTCTAGCCTCTTCTTAAAAGGCTCCTGTTTCGTTCAAGTCTTTGTGAATATGGTTCCGATATAAAGGGTGTTTCAGAGAAAACCTTACCTAAATAAAAAAAATATAGTTCCATATAGAGAAAATATTTAAAGCATAAGCCTGGATCTTTTATTCTGACGATAGATTAATTTTTTCATTGGTGTTTTTATCACTGTGATTCCATAGCCATTTATTAAAAATTTATTTCTCACTGCGCAAGTATTTCTGGATTTAGAAACATGACGTCAAAATCTGTTTTTCAACGCGGAGGATTCGCAAAGCACTTTGATTACTTTTCGACGGATATATCGATGCAGCGCTAGTCGCAAAAATATGCACATAGCTGTGGCTATATTCCCTTTTCCACAAGTATTGTTTCCGCTAGGCTCTCGTCAAGACAAACGAGTCTCAGCTGATGATGCCTAGGACAACAAACGGCTTGTAAGCACTTTCAGGATTTTAGGGGTAAAATCCTTTCTTGGCTCATGAGTGGCGTGTACAGAAAGCGACTGTCCACAGGATGCGTGACCAAGAGAACTCCAAAGCCAATCCAACACAATTCACATAACAAGCTGGAAGAGACAAAATACCGAATCCAGTAATAATAGCTTGGCTATAAAGCCTTAATTACCTAGAAAATGACCAGCCACATTAGTCGTAGCCCGAATCCAAGTCATAGCTGACAGTGCAATCTAGAATCCACATAACAAGCCAACCAAACACAACACAAGACGCAAATACGTGCTTTCGCTTTAGTGTACGTAAGGTTAAGGGCGCCCCTTGAATTTTCTGGGAGGCTATAGTGATAGAGACTTTCGTCAAATCTGCGTTGCCGCCTTGCACAAATCTTAAGGTACCCCATTAGTGATGCTTCTTGGAGCCTAACACATCGAAGTGTTCATAAGGTACGAAGCACAATGCAAAAGTGCCCGAACTGAGTGTGACTGCACCCAGCTACTGTGCCCTTCCTTGGCTCGAAAATCTTCTTTCCTGTGCTCATTTATGGTTCCATCATTTCGTTTCAATCTTTAAAGGAAATAACATTTTATTAAGCAATGTGAAACGATCTGTGCTGCTCGACCTCGTTATTTCAAGACGTGATGGATGGTTTCCTCTCTGCTGAATTCGATAAGTTGCCAGAGATTTATTGCATGGTGCAGCCGTGCACTACAGAATATAATTAAGGGTGTTGCGGCTTATGCTTATGGCTAGTGTACTCTGTCATGCTAACGGCAAGCCGGCTAAGCTGTCTCTCTACTTGCTTAGATACTTTCTCTAGTGATATCGGGAATTCGGAGCCTGCTGTTTATATTATTTTTGTGCGTACAACAACTGAAAAGGCCGAAATGATCGACGATGCACAATATGAACCTGAGGCGTGCGACGTGTGGTGTTGGCCGGGCGAGGCTTGTCTGTTGATGGATACGTTAATAATTAAGGGAAGTTTGGTGCCGAATAAAAAAGGACTATCGTGCAAGAGGTGCTAACTTTGAGTAATGTTCGTTTTTTGAAGCTACGCAGAACTTCTTTTATAAACGCTGCAGCCCTTCTGAGATGCCTGCATTTCAATATTAAAAATAACTACAAACATGTGTTGCGTTATAGATACATAACTACGTCTAAATGCAGAATATTATCAAGATAAAAAGCTATATGAAAAAAGTCTATTTATCCGGAGAGAAACTTATTGAGGTAGGATGGATGGTTCTTGCTCTGCTGTTCCGACAGCTTATATACGCCAATTACGTCGTGCAAAATGAGATCTCAGCCTTATTCTTCTCCGAAAGCATATTTGCTGTGAGCTGCGCTTTTTTTTTTTTATGGCGCACTCCAATTAATCAGGTTTATTCTTACCGCCTTTGATTCGTGCCCCAACTGCTTTTCGTCCCCATAGTGTTTCCGCGCCCTAGGTACCGAGCCCGCGGAGGCTAGCGCAGTAAAATAACTGAACCACATTTAAGATAACCTAATTTACCGTAACTTAACAGCCTTAACAAAGGTACTTAATTTAGCCTGATAACCTAAAGAGCCTATCCTACCACAAGGAAGAAGGTCAGGTATCCCCCACTCCCTCTCCCCCCCCCCCCCCCCCCCCCCCCTTTCGTTCTACGATGGATGATAACTACGCTTTCCTTCCTTGGCTACAACCTTTGGACGCTGCATTGAACTGAGCGTTTTGGCCGATTCCTTTCCTCCTCTTTTTTTGTGCACCTTCTTTCTCTATGCAACGTGTCACAGAAGAATGAGGGTGGTTTTTGCCTCCCTACCCACATACAGCACGAATCTTGCTTCTTGCTTCAATCGCTCTTCTGGCGATTTCTGCAAAAAAAATCTAAAAGGCTGACAAGTACGTCCACGTAGAAAAAAAATAAACTTGAAAATATTGTTACGGACGAGCGAGGACAAAGAAGCAGGTAGTGGCGCGGACAGGAGCGCTCGTGCTAGGCCCGGCATCAATTCATTAAACGTCATCTCACGGTCATCAAGCATCTGCTCTCTGCCTTCTGTTCTCCTTTTTTTGATCGGCTTGCCGCTTTATAACATTTGGTCGAAGTACTGGATTCTTCAACACCACCCCCTAATCCTGGTCTGGAGCTTCGGCGCCCTGCAACTGCTTGCGCCTTAGGCGAAAGGTTCGGAGGCATCGCATGGCTGTTCCCCATCCTTCCGGACCCAGCATGACCTTGCCGTTCCTCCGCCTCGTCCCCCCGCCCCGACCACAAGACACGACATAGGAGAGACTGGCGCGAGACGCCATACATGACCGCAAGACACAAGAAGAGACCCGAACGACCATATGTGACCCCACTGTGCCGACCAAAGACCCCACGACCCAAGACACCGCTACACTTCAGTACATCCTCCCCTGCTTATGTCATGTGGTGCGTGCCTTGGCCTCCGTCATCGAGTCGTGGCAACGCGTGGCTCGAGAGTGTCCTGGGCCAAGGTTCATCGGGAATCATCGTGCCGGCAAGCCGTTCTAATCGTCCTTCTTCCTCTCCTTCTTCAAGCATCCAGACATGCCCATCATCATGCTATGAAATCATCAGCATCGGCAAACGTCCTCGTCCACGATCGGGACGATCGCTCGGTGGCCCAGGGTCATGTTACGGACGAGCGAGGACAAAGAAGCGGGCAGTGGCGCGGACAGGAGCGCTCGCGTTAGGCCCGGCATCAATTCATTAAACGTCATTTCATCGTTATCAAGCATCTTCTCTCTGCCTTCTGTTCTCCTGTTTTCATCGGCTTGCCGCTTCGTAACAATATATATGACACTTTGAAAATGTGGGCATGTGCGCGCTTTGTGTTTAGCTTGGTTTACAGGGGTCTGAAAGTGACTCCGCCTATCAGGGATTCCGTTGTGGAGGACTCCAGAAATGTCGGCCGCGTGGAGTTCTTTTACACGCACTGACATCGCACACCACATGAGCGCCTGTGTTTTCTCGTCAATAAAAAAAGCGGCCGCCGCAGCCGGGACTCGATTCCGCGTCCTTGGGTCCAGCAGTCGGGGGCCATAACCACTGCGGCACCACGGCGGGCTTTGCCTTTAGTGATTATTTCATAAATGCAGTGTATTGCTGAACAACTGCAATCGATTTTCGATGAAGAATTGTTCAACGGAGTCGGACAGTCTGCATCGCCGCCTGGTGGTGGACTATACCACAACGGGCCTTAGAATGAGGACGTTGAGAACTTTCATTTCCACGTGTCATCGTTTCAATCCAGATGAAAGCCACAGCATAAGAAAAAAAAATATTTGTGAACTTTCCATGTGCATTTTTCGTTGATGGAGTTGGCGTGAAGTTCAAGCAGCCGATCATTTGTTAACAATTTCTTTCAATTTCTTTTTTGTTCGTCCTTGTGGGCCACGTGAAAATATTTCGAATCGGAAATCCGATATGAAACTGGCAGAGAAAAAAAAGTTGCGGCCTAATTGGCCAAGTAATTGTAACGCTGGGAGAAGGCGATGACAACGGCTGATATCATGACCAGGCAATCAGCAAGTGTGTCAAATAGGACTCTTATCATGTTAGCGCCAGGGATTACTTGTTTGGATCCGATCGAAGATGAAGTGTCGGTGCTTGTATGGTCACTGACACCGAAGGGTATAAGCAGGCGGTAGAAGTCGTGCGACAGATTCCGGCCCACGTCACGTTTCCACCGATGCGTCTCGGGACGACGCCGACATACTTCAGGAAAACGGCGACATGCCTCGTGAAAGCTGACGCACCCCGTCTTCGCGAACAGTCTATGATTCGTTGCCGCTAAGAGGAGTTGTTGACTGCTGGCGTCAGCTCAGAAAGCGACTCAACCTCAGCTTGATGCTGAGGTTGCTGCAGACGAACCAAAACCTTCTGCTTGCTCAGTTCTTTGAAGTTCTGGAAGAGTAAGAACATTGAAAACGATGCGCATTTCCCGCACTAACAGCATCTGGATGGCGTTCTCTTTAGTACTCTTCAGGACGTATTTGATCTTGTAAGCTTCTGTCATGTTGACGTTCACACGTTTGCTTAAGTCTACCACATCTTTTCTATGTAGTTTGTGAAGCTTTCATCTACCGGATGCGGCCATTCGCGAAAGCACTGTTTGGCGCGGGGATTCCTAACTGGCGGGCGAGAAGACACTTCTGAGAAACGTCTCTTGAACGCAGCCCAAGCGCGAATATTCCCCTTCGTTGTTCCTATATCAGTTAGAGACGCCGGCATGACAAAAAAATGCGTTAGAGCTTTGTCACATCATCCCACTTCTTCACTGCTCAGCCGGCCATTCGTAAGGTGTGATCCAATCTTCCACATCATGCTCATCAGTCCCGCTGAAGATATATCCAGGTCCCGTTGGCGAAGAGCCGGGCCCGCTTTCACGAGTTTGATTTGAACATCCTCGGCCATTTTTGAGAGACCTGTTTAAACTTGGACGCATCGGACAGTTGTACAATTTTCTGAATAAATAAATAAATAAATAAATAAATAAATAAATAAATAAATAAATAAATAAATAAATAAATAAATAAATAAATAAATAAATAAATAAATAAATAAATAAATAAAACAGAAGGGATTCACGATTTCTCTTCATCTGGACGCAAACACTCGTAAAAAGTTTTCTAAAAAAACTAGGAAAGTTCCTTTTAAGGCAAGTGTCTTATCAAAAAGTACATTGGGTGGACTTAAGCCTTCTTACAAGCGGAAATACGAAAGTATTGTGAGCTTCGTGGCTGTGAGGAGGTTCTTTAAAACCCAGCAATCGAAAGGCTGATTAGGTGGGATCACACAAAAAAAAAACTACCAAACCGGCCTTTTATACTTAAACATTAGACTGGGCGAATAACCTAAATAACGAGCTTAACAAATAAGATGAAGAACGCAAACTATTAGAAGTCACCGGGCCATGGGAGTGAAGTCGATGCGGACATTGCCGGCCTGTTGGCTCAGACTGCAAGGCGCATAAAGCCAGGCCAGCAGGCGCTCGAGTTAAGACAGCAGGCAGCTAAGTGACTGGAGGAAGCTCGGCTTAGGCAAGAGGCCTCAGGTTACCGTCCAGCACACCGAGCACGACGCCGAACCCATGTGCCGGCTACGTGCTCCAGTCCAAGAGCCCAGCAGGAGGCGGCCACTGCCAGGCATGGTCACCCGGGTCGTAAGCCTGGCGAGACGCGATCAGCGGGCTATGTGCTCCTGTCCAGGAGCAATAAAGAAATCGGCCACTCCCGGGTCTGGTCACCTGGCTCGTGGACCAGGCGGGTCGTGATCAGCAGGAGTTCCGTGGCCATCTGTCCTCCAGCGATGCTCCTCCGCCGCTCTCCCTTCCACATGCCGTCGTGTTGCATCTGCCCTCCTCCCGTTGACCCTCGTGCTGAGAGTTGCAGACGCCGTGTGGCGCTATCTCCTTACAGTGGCCAGTTTCGTTACGTTGTTGTTGCGACTGTAGGAAAAGGAAAAGAAAATGCACCGGCCTGTTATTGGCTCTGTAGCTGAGACACCTCTGCTGCCTCGTGCAGACAGAGGAGAAATATAAGCTCGTTCTGCGTTTCATTGATTTTCTGAAGTCCAAAAAGTTCGTTTTAATTTTATTTCTCTCTATTTTTATTTTTTTTATTTGCATTTAGTGGTATTTACTATTTTATTATTTTTTTATTTTATTTAGCTGTTACTTTTTATTACTTACTTTTTATTTTTATGTATTATTTTTAATACTTTTTATTTCTATTTTTTACAGTTTATTACTTTTATGTTTTTATTAACACATAAACTTTACAGCTCATTAACACCAATTGAGTTTCTGGCTGTTGTGGTCGCATGACCAGAATCCCTTCCGGGGGTAACATTTTGCGAACAGCTTCCGGCTTTAGATTCGGCGCCTCATGCGACCTTTAAGGCTTTCGCTTAAAAAAAAAAAAAAGAAAACAAAAGCCAGTTTGCAAACATCTGCGCGAATGTGCTAGAAGGAAATAAAAACAAAGCGCGTGCAAAGAGAGACAAGACGCAAGACTGCAACGAGACCGAGGTCTCAACGCGAAGACAGAAGCAAATCTGAATTCAGCTCATTCGCTGTCTACAAGAACCGTTCAAGCCCCTGTTTCGTTTTACTCGATTTGAGTGAAGTGGTCATCTCAGAAACAAGTGCCGCTTCTTTTGTCGATGGTTCAGTTCACTGACGACTTCAGAGGACGTCGCAGAAAGTGGACGTCTGTATTTTGTCAATTTTTACGTGCCAACAATCAGAGCCGCCGTTTCAGTGGGAAACACTAAGCCACCAAAAACTGCAAGGCCGCCGCGATGAAAAAAAAAAAGTTAAAAGGGAATCCTTCAACTTCGTTTTAAAACCATCGTCACTGTCCTTTCAGTTCACAAATTTGAAACCGAACCGCATCACTTCGTCTATATGCGCACAGAAAAAAAAAAAAAAAAAAAAAAACAAAGAAATTATTTCTTTTTCATCCAGTCTCTGTGTCGCCATGTAGCTTGCCGCGCTATTTTTTCGTTACCTCAAGAGACGTTCGCGCTGTGGGAGCGACGTGTTAAGCATTGTGATACACTTTGCTACGGCAGAGCAAAGGAAATCGCAAGGCGCTTTTTTATGCTACTTCATTCGATCCATGGCTTTAAAGCCTGTTTCTGCTTTTTTTTTTTCATAAAAAAATTATTACAGTAAAATATGCACTAAAGAGAAAACAAGGAAAGCGAACACGATAAACGTTTCTTCGCAAAACAAAAATCACGCCATAGCTTCACATGTTGACCAGGAACGTTTTCAGAGACTGCAAAAACAATTTGTCTCATTTTAATGTCATTAGCAATGCCATTCTAAATCAATATTCCGTTGGACTCTATCAATCGTTGCCTATAACTATTGCCACATACTGGCAAATTAATGTACTTGCCACTAGCTTCTCTTGTCTCTGTTTTCGGTCGTACAAATAGACTATGAGGAAGTGGTTCATTAAATTACAGGATTTTGTGGATTGTCTGCGTCACCCTAAAAGTGTACATGAAGTGAAAAGGAAGAATGCAGGTTGACTTAAAGAGTGGTTTACTAAAGCCAGACATTTTTGAGTTAGTGATAATTTTAACCACTCTCTTCTGCAGACGGATAACCAGTTTGAGATATATTGGATATGTGTTACCCCATGATTCTGCGCAATATATTAATTGGCTCTGTATAAAAGCAATTTAAAGCATGCGGAGGATAAATAAATCGAGACTTTCTCGCGCTGACAATAAAATATGGCAACCATACGCTAACCTTGTGCAAACTGGTTTTGCTTGATTTTTCCAGCGCATGTCAGAGTCGAAGTACACACTGTATCGTATCGAACGTGGCACAAGCTACGCGTCGATAAAGCGCGTGACGTCAACAAGGTGCGTTCAACGCACAGGAATCACACCCTCTACCAGGTGCGGTATAAGCGATTGATGAATAAACCATCGTCTGGTTGTTCTCCTTGCTCACGGCCTGTCTGCGTTTCTCGACGATACAAACCCCAAGATATCTGAAATTGTTTACTCTTTATATTGGCTCCTTATTTAAATACAAAGAAACATGTTCGTAGTTAAATTTTTTTCCCTGGGGCTGAACGCAGTGTATTTATTTTTCTTAATGTTAATGGAGAGATTGGGGTTAGCAAACCAGTTAAGTATAATTTTTAATCCTTCGTTTATTTTATTGTGAAGCTCGTTTAATATCTCCCCTATAAATAATAAAGCTGTTTCATCGGCGTACATTAACGCTTAAGAGTAGTTTATTATTAACTTAAAGTCATTTAACGAGAACAAAACTGGTTCTAGAACTGATCACTTTGGGACACCGGTTAGCACGACCTGTGCCTTAGAGATCACGTTATTCATAACGACATGCTGTATGCGGTTTGAAAGGTAACCATTTAAAAACTCTGATATTTTCCCTCGAAACCCCTACATCGAGAGTTTATCTACAAGGATTCTATGGTTAACCGAAACTAGTGCCTTGTTAATATCTAGGTACACAACTATGGCGATCTCGTTATCGTGGAGGGCTCTATTTATAGTCTCCTTTAGGACAAGAGCAGCGGATCCTGTTTATCTATGCTGTATAAGACCATGCTGACTAGGACATATATTATATTGTACTTGCTATACATTGTTTTGTGTGTACACATATTGTTTTTAAACTATTGATAATACTGAGGACTGAAATTGGCGTATAACTGCTTGATTCCGACTGGTCTGCTTCTTTATAGATTGGTACGACTTTAGCTACCATTAGGTTCGCAGGATATATTGTGCTCTTTATAGAGTGCATGAAAATATGTAATAGACGGCTGACTAATAGGTCAGTCTTGCATTTGATTATTTTTTCAGGAATCAGGTCACGACCTGAGGCTTTGCTGACTTGCAGTGCACTAACTACTTTTATATTTTCGTTTAAGTCAAAATTATTCATAACAAAACTTTTTATAATTGGGCTATAGAACTGCTAGTTTCTGATGTGGACGTGAGCTGCTGCGCTAAGGAATGCCCGATATTTACAAAGTAGTTGTTAAACATGTCCACAATATTTTGATCCATCAGATCAGGCTGTACATTCTGTTTTGAGCGAAGGCTGACAGCATCATTTACGGCATTACACATTATTGCTCAAACACCGTTTGCTTGCCGGATAAGAAAAGAGTAATGTTTCTTTTTTTTTTTTTTTCTCAATATGGAGACTGCGCTATTCCTAATACGTTCAAAGTGGGCTAGGTAATAGTCGTTACTTTTATTGTTTGCATTTCTTATACCAAAACTCTTATTTCATTAAGTCATCAACAATAGATCTCGTCATCTACGGGGAAAAATATTTCTTACGTCTTTTTTACACATATACATTCAGTACTTTCAGTACTTTTCTCTATTACACTCTGAAGAACATTGATGAAATTGTTGAATTCTGTGTCAACATTACTGTCATATATAGCAGAAAAGTCATGTAAGTGGAAGGATTAGAAAGGGATGCGTAATCATTTTGCGTGCTTCATGTCATTTCAATATTTAAATACAAAGTCTTCAACAATAACAATTCTATTCTTTTTCCCATAGGACAATAGGGCTAGCGATATTTCAAACTTATCTGTGAAGCACGTTAATTGCGAACTGGGGAAAGGACAGTACACTACTCCAAAGTTTAGGTCAAATGCAAGTTAGATAAGGAGTGCTTTTATTGCATGATCACTGACAGATGCTGTAGATAAAACCTGAAATGTAATGTTATATATGACAAATATTACTACACCACCTCCCCTTGCACTTGAATCACGTAGAAGTGAGAAAAATTTATACCCTGGAATGGAGATAATCTCGTTTTCTCTAAACCATGTTTCGCTAACAGAAATTAAGTCACGCGTGCAGCTATGGCGCGAGATATACTCAGTAAACTCATGGTGTTTTTTACATAGGCTTCTAACATTATTACAATGTATAATCGAAAATGCTTTCCCATTTGCTATTATTTGGTCTATTAGAGAAGTAGTGTGTCATTTTGTTTTCGAGAGTAAGATACTAGTCATTTACTTATTCCACTTTCTATAGATGTTTTTCGAGGTGATTTGAAGGACAGATGACTTCTCAACTTTTTTTTATCAAGATTTTCCATTTATCCACCCAGATGAATTTCCAGCCTTTGTGTTCCTTGAGCTGACAGGCTTTACTACACAGAAGTGTTCATTTATATACACTGGCTCCTCTCCTTCAAAACCAAGTTCCTCCGTACTGAGAATTGTCTTCCTAGCCGCAGCAACCAACTTCTATCGGGCAGACTTTGTACAAAACATCACAATAACTTCAGGTTTACCCTTGTCCTTCGACCGCACGCGATGCACCACGTCAATGTTCTCCTCTGAAACAGAAACACCGAGGTTGAGCGCAATGGAGTCGACCATCTTCCGCTGGTCTTCGCTTGAACCACCGGAAGCCCCCACATTTCACCGCTCATACTGCTGCTATACTGATTTAGCTCCACGATCTCCTTCCTGATTTCTCTAAGCTCATGGTTGAGCCATTCAATTTCTATTCTGTCATCGGCGCTCTGATGCTTCACTTCATCTAGCTCTCGGCGGAAGCCTTCTACATTCTCTTTGAAATCATGAAAGGTTTCATTGGTGTGGTTCATCGACTGAGAGGCGTCAACAAGTTATTTCCGTATCTCGACATCCGAGCTCGTCAAAATTGTAACCTCACACTTCATTTCTTTCGCAAGCACATCAAGCCACGTGACAAGGCCCAAGTAATTTAACAACTTCTTTTGTGCTGTTGGACCGCTTCTCTGCAATAGTTTCTGCAAAGGCGCCAAGCTATTCTTTTCATTCATGTTACAGTACAGCTGCTACAGCACAATACCATGCAACCAAACCATCCAAGGAATCAATGAAGACACCGAAATGTAACACAATTTCTGGCAGCAGCAGCATGAGTGGGCCGTGGGTATACCCTATTGAAAGACCAAAAGGTACACCAACCTTTACATAATCAGCATAGGATAGTCAGAATACGTTTTAGAAACTGACTCTTTTTCTGGCTAGTTTACACACTCAAAATGCCTGTAACAGTGCGATAATGTCTACTTTTTAGGCATACAGTGACTGGAATCGTATTTTTGCTTTAATTTTTCTGATTCATATCTGCTTCTGAATTTGTCGAGTGCAACACTCTAAAGGAAAAAAAAGTTTGAAGGACTATTGTTCCGTGTTTTCTCAACAGCGCCCACATTGTGTATACAAAACACGTGTGCCAGCGAACAGCTATAGCCTATTTTGCCGCGATTTGCATATGCACAGCTGTCTTGGAACCAGACGGCGTCCACAGGGCGTGCCTTGAGAACGAAATTCGCGGAACCACGCACTTCCTCCAATGCACTCAAAGTAGGGAAGCTTTCGCTGTATTGTTTAACCAACATTTTAGCGTCGGATCTGCGAAGGCTTCGAGCTCCAACCGCCGAGGGTCCATAGACAAGGGCGCGAGAAGATTGTTGATGCATAGAAATTTACTGAAGTTTCGTGTACATTTGTCCTCCATAAATGCACTTCGAGCTTTTAGTTCTTGTCGACCTATACCTCGAATCTATCACGCGTTTCCTTCAGTGCTGCATCTCAGCGGGCTACATCGGCTGGATGATCAGACTCAGTGTGAGGCCTGCGCAGAAACACTGACGCACTCGGACCGGCATGCGCATAATCCATGGAGAGACTCGCGTGCTGTGCCACGGCCGCTCGATGGAAGCGCACTCGGTGCGGCCTGCTGCGTCGCGCCGCTGTCAATGGGCAAGCGCGTCCTTGGAGAGTTTACAGTTGCGCCCGCTATTTCTGCTGAGGGCGCCACTGTTCGGGGGCACGTCGCCGCCGGGGTCGCCGGCTCTGAGCGCGCGGTTTCCTTCCTTTCTGGGCGCGTTCGCCTCGCGTCTGCGTGGTAAACTTTTTTTTGTGTGTGCGCGTGTGCAACCACGTTAACGTTGAGACGGGATGCGTTTGTTTTCTAAGGCGAACGTCGTTCTAGGCTCTTGGAGCGAAAATCTATACGCAGAAGCTGTGCCTGTTATCTGTGCGTCGCATCTGTGCACTGGTGTGCCAGCCGCAAAAGCGGACGTGCAAGGAGGGAGGTTAAGAATGAAAATGATTGATAGTGATAGGTAATCAATAAAAGTTATAAATCGACATTGATAGAGGTAATGACTAATGCTAATGACTAATAATGGTTAATAATGACTAAAATGATTTGTAATGACCAGTATATCAAACTACGACATGTAATGACCGCAACTGATTAGAAATGAGAAAGTGCTTAGCGATGTATGGTAATGACTAATAGCTAGGCATGACTCATTATTACTGTTAATGACTACGAAATGACCAATATATGAAACGACGACATGTATTGACCACTGCTGTTTCTAAATGAGTAACCTGCTTAGTTATGTGTAATAAGGACTACAATGACTACGCAGGTAGACTCATGATGACTGAGAAACGACCAATATATCAAACGACTTGAAATGACGAACTGTGGCAAACGATGAGAGGCAAAAGATAGGAGAACAGTAGGCTTTCGCCGTCCTCCGCTTAACAGACATCTAAGAGACCCTCTAATTTTATCTGCTGAGCTCGCTTCAGGCAAAGACAGCAGCGAGGAGTGGAAATGCACTCGCTTCCTCTGAAATGAAAGCGGCGCTGAGGTTAAAAAGTCCAGATGCTGAAGCATAATGCCCTATCAGCTGCCATTGAATTTGCTACAAGGGACAGAGTAGATTGAGATCCTAAGTGGGATCTCTCCCGCATCACTAATGTATCGCGGGTTGCTACAAGGGACAGCAGATTGGACTTGTTGGGGATTAATTATAGGTTAACCGTGCCAACATCGTGACGGGAACACAGTAGAAGAAGACGGCACAACCGCGCTAGTTGTGTCGTCCTCTTTTCCTGTGTTCCCGTCACGTTGTTTAACCTATTTAGTTATCAGGGAGCTGGCCAGTGAACTAGGATTTTTAACGATGTGTTGTGAAGCAGATGAACACGATGAGGTAGCACCAGAAGCTTTTCTCGCAGGTTATGTTGTGAGAACATATAAGAAAAAGCTACGAAGGTTTTTTTTTTATATAAACATGCAATTTGTTCTAAATTTTGCCGCGCTAGTCTGCGTGGCCTTGCAAGTAAAGGAGCCTGTGCATACAACATTTGTTTATACTCTTGAGACTATTTGAGCCGATGCGATAAAATGAAAAGCCATGTTCCACAGAAAATCCGGCGCCCGCTCTGTGGGCGGCAAGTCGGAAAACACCTCTCTGGTTGATTGATTGATTGATTGGTTCATAGGAAGGGAAAGGCGCAGTATCTGTCACACTTGTAGCTCTGGACACCTGAACCGCGCCGTAAGGGAAGGGAGGAAGGTGGGAGAAAAAGTGGATAGAGAGAAAGAGGAGCCGTAGTGGAGGGCTACGGAGTAATTTGGACCACCTGGGGATCTTTAACGTGCGCTGACATCGCACAGCACACGGACGCCTCTTCGTTTCTCTCTGGTAAGAGGAACGTTAATTGGTGATATAGCCAGAAACCTTTGGCGCAATGAGAACACATGTTCAATGTGGCAGAAGCTGCCAAACCAGACAGAGTCAATAAGATGTAAGGGTGAAATAGGAATTATTGAAAGCAGGACCCTTAGATCCCAAGTCAGGTACACTATACTCCTATGGGGTACGTTCGTACGGCTTCGGTAAACAGGGGTTTTATATAGCTATGTGTAGGGTGCTATTTCATATAATGCGGTGGCTTAAGGCTGCATTCTAATGATATGCGACAGAGGCAGTAATTACGGGATACGGTGAATAAGCAGGTAGCAAAGTGCGGGCACTCTAACGATGCTCCTTAAGGAGACTTAAGAACCCCAAGTTTTGTTTATCACTACCAGGTTGTTGCTTAATTTATGCGATATTTAGTAATGGTTTTGAGGCGACATGTGAGTCGAGCAAGAGCCTGTTGCAGGAAATATGAGTCAACTGGATCAGTTACAGGTTAATGAAAATCAATGTCAATGGAGGCTTGATGTACCCCGCAAAGGAAGTAATCAAGCTTTGTTAGCTTACGAGCACCTTCATTAACAGGATGATGAAGTCTGAAGAGGTCCGGCGAAGTAGCAAGCTGTGTAAACTTTTGGTTTCATCATTGTTTTCTCACTGTACACAGTACCTGCAGCTAATCTATAAAAACAATGATTGTGCCCATGCTGAGGCCCTATGCAAGATATCGTTAAGTTGCTGCCCCCACTGATAGCGAGCTGGGCTGGAAATGTCAACAGTGGAGCGATGTTTATGGCTATGGGATAAACTTCTCTCAAGAAAGGTTTTCCGTATGCAATTAGTACTTCCTTTTTTTGTGTGGCCATTAAATAAGCGTACTCGGCTGCTCGCTGAATCTCGGCTGCAGTTGCACTCTGACGCGTGAACTTTCTTGTGATCAAAGCTAAGAGTTTCACAACAGCAACACTCGATGCGCGTTCTTCCATTGAAAATTACAAACCAGAAAAATTGTATGGGTTTGCGAGCAGCCAATAAAAATAGTAATAAAAACTCTCGGCGCATATACGTGGCCCCTTGAGGCAGACCGGCTCTATTAAGCGCGCTTACTTTGTCCGGTCATTGAAAATGCGGGAAGCCATGACGGATAGCGTTCTGGCGTACAAAGTTTAAGGTCTCCAACTGAGTCGAAGATCCCAGGTTATCATCTAGATTTAACCTGATAAACGTCTTCATATTTCCACCGTAAAATTTGTCACAATGAGATAGAAAGGGGTGTTGCATGTCGCATTTTCGCAGAGGTTGCTCATAATAGCACATCTTTTTTATTGGATAGCGCTGGCAGCTTAGAACAGGTTGACATCAATTTGTGTATAAAAGTTATATGCAGGAATGTGTAAATGGTATGAAAATGACACGGAATTCGCGATATAGTTAATTAAGTGGTTATGCATTAGGCTACCATGGCAGCTGAACAGCATCGAATTGTTCACAGCCGGGTCACATTTTCATGTGACAAACTGAATCCGAATGCAACATCACGGTAATGCGAGCTCTCCAATCGCGTGGCCTTGAACCACCGTCCCTATAAGTTTTTCGGGGTACATTCCAGTATATACACCATTGCCGAGCAAGCTCTAAGTGCTGACATGGTCACACTGGACATGACAGTATATACTAATTCTTGTGGCCAAATTGTGTGCAGCGGAGCTCTTATATCCTTAAAATAAAAGGCTTTCACGCCGACGCCTTCCTCAAAGCGCAGCCAGGAGCAGCTCTCCGCGCGCGACTGTCCCCGAACGGTGGCGCCGCAGCGGTGGCGACTGGAAGTAGGCGCCTCCCGCCGGCTTCGGGCGACGTAGCAGGCCGCACCTAGTGCGCTTCCATCGAGCGGCCGTGGCTGTGCGCTGTCAGTGTACGTGAAAGAACCCCAGGTGGCAGAAATTTACCCAGTCCTCCACTACGGCGCCTCTTCTAGCGTGAATTTTATTGGGACGTTAAACCCCGCCAACCAGACCAAACCAAACCATGCGTTCCAGCGTTCAACTCACCAGTTTATGCAGATGAACAAGATCAACGTCGATTATGTTGACAGTGAAGTGATACGAAGCCACAACAACACCTTCGTGCCAAGGAGCCGGGCTCCAACGAGCGATGTCATTCAAGCAGCTGAGTGAACCCTTTCTCTCAGCGCGCATGTCACTTGGAAGCAGAGCAAGCAGTGTCACAGCCGATACCTGGAGATGTGTTCAGGTGAACAGTTGCAACCACCAGGTGGACCACGACGCGAATCTGAAGTAGATGCTAGACGAGTGCCAGCAGCTTCCGATGTACAATAATAATAATAATAATAATAATAATAATAATAATAATAATAATAATAATAATAATAATAATAATAATAATAATAATAATAATAATAATAATAATAATAATAATAATAATAATAAGGGGTTCATAGGAAGGGAAAGGCGCAGTATCTGTCACACTTGCAGCTGTGGACACCTGAACCGCGCCGTAAGGGAAGGGAGGAAGGTGGGAGTGAAAGTGGATAGAGAGAAAGAGGAGCCGCAGTGGAGGGCTGCGGAGTAATTTCGACCACCTGGGGATCTTTAACGTGCGCTGACACCGATGTACAACTCTATGACGGCATTTCGACGCCATTGATCAGTCGCGGGCTGTCATCATAAGGGATGCCACAGCTGCAGGAAAACTACCCCAGGTGGTGGCATAATACATACTGGACTCCTACACTAACCAAAAGACTAATGTTGGCTTGCTCAGTGCGGTCATTCAGCCGATGAATCTGAGCAGTCTGTTACAGGGAGTATAGCAGAAGAATGCTAAAATGAACTTGGACAGAGTGTGGACTACAGCATGTGGTTCGAGTCTGTGCTGCCACGCCCCTGCGGATCCATCTTGTTCTGCACTGTCGGTGGTCTTCGATCTACGTCTCACCTCAGGGCGCGGAGTGTGTTGCAGATTCGCACGGGAATCTTCAATCAGAAGGAGGAAGAAGAGGTTTGCACGGAGCGCGCGTTAGAGACTGAGCGCTATGCTGGCACATTGGCAAGCTTGATGGCAGCCGGGAATTAAAAATAGTCCGAGGCGTCCTGGTGCCTGCCCTCCTTCTTCTATCGGCGTAACTGTATTTCATTACACGAATTTCTTTCCCTTGGAAATGATGGTATGCAAATTGTTATTGTGCTGCTTTAGAGTGCTGACTGCCAAGTTTTAAAAATTAAGGATATGACCAGTCATACTGCATCCCGCGTGGTATTTTATACCGTTAGCTCTACTTCATTCATTTGCGGGCGGGTTTAGCATTATTCGTGGACCTTGTACCTCATTCGTTCCGCAGAAGGCGCCACCTACTCGTGCGCTGCGCACCAAACATCGTCATCATCATCGTCATTCCCAGGCACACGAGCACTATACTACCGCCGCAGCAGATCACGCCTTTCGTAAAACTAAAGCCCGCTTTCGTGCTGGGCACGTAACATTGCCATCTTCAGCAAGTCTTTTTTTCGAAGAATTTGCCACAAGGCATAAGTTGAGAAAGGGGGAATGGGATGCAGGAGATAGAAAGTTAATTATGATCTTCAGCAAGTTCGAAATGTAAGACACTCGCGCTATGCATTGAACATCGTCGTCTTCCGCTCCGCTCCTTCATTAAGGGTAGGTAAATTCGCCACACATATATGCTTTCGCGCTTAAGGCAGAGACCGAAGCTGCACCAGACAGACTACCGAGACCATCGACTAAAGAGAAGCCACATTAGCCTGCTTCCGAGAAGCTCACCAAGCGCAAAAGCGAGCCAATATGAACGTAACAAGAGCGACTGAGGCTGCGCCCGATGGTTTGTCAAACTTGATTCAATGATTGCTGAACTATTATGTCACAAGCTGCCTCACCTATTATACAGCGGAAGTTGCAGGACCTTCTACCTCAGAAATAGCGCGAAAATCACGGGATTCCGCTGCTCCTCTGAGCAAGATTCGACAAGCCGAGGGGCAGCGACCGCACGTCCTTGACGCGGGCTCTGCGCAGAAGCCGAGTGTATAAAATGACAGACCTCAGAACTCCCGCGCCAGTGTGCTCTGGGAAGATTCAGCCTTCCGGGCCGCTCTCGCGGACGCTCCGGGAAAGCGTATTGTGTCTCCTCGTGCTCGCGATCGACGCATCGTTCTCCTCACCTATACGGCCGCCGCCACCGATGAACTCATCCTTCGACGCCTCAACTAACAAGAAATACGTGAGAATTTCTTTTGCCACAGACTGTTTATTCGAACATTATTTTCGCTTTTGTTAGCCATTACCTGACTTAGTTATATTTTACGCTGTGTTTTCTGTGACTTTTGACCATACTTATTATATCTAGAATACTTGCTTTGTTATCTTTATAGCCTTTTCATTGCAGTGTTTTGTTCATTGTCGGGGTTTTCCATTTGTTGTTTAACTAGTCCCCTTTTGTCTCTATCTCGACGTGGCGTTTTATTTTTTTTTCATTATACTCTATTAATATGCAGTGTAATTTGGACTACTATTTATAAACATTTAATAGTTTGTAAAAAAGTGACCTTTTTTGAACTTATTCCTCAATCGCACACCGACACACGTACTTCACGGGTTGACCGGCCTAACTTTTAAATGTTTTCTCAAACATCTTAGAGGGACGACGGGTAACCGTAAAGGGGATCCCGCGCCTCTTTTGACCGTAAAGACGGGGGTTTCTGACATGCTATAATTTGCCACCGCTGTCCTCTGCATATGTCGTACGTTGACTACATGAGTGGTGAAACAACTTCTACACAGAGACAGTTGAGGGACATATCACTGAAATAGGGCTGAAGGAGGAAGTGTATGCAGCATTTCGAAACAGATGGCCGGCAAATCTCGGTGGCGATGGTTGGTCAGCTTGGAAAAGAGGCCGAAAACACCGTTTCCGATACTGTGCAACATTACCCGATGTACTTTATTTTTGCTCTAGTGTATGGTCTGTTTAGTTTTTCTTACCTTCTTAATGTAAAGGAGAAAAACAAGAAATGAAGTCTCCCAAAAATCTAATCAATTAAGAAAAAATTCAGCAAAAAAAAAGAAAAAGTCGCTTTCAAAAAACCAAAGATAAACAGGCGTCGCCTTGAAGCACGTAATCGCGAATTTATCCCCGCACTTCCGCGGGCCTTTCGAGATTCTGCCCAAACAGTGACAGAGGAGGCGGAAAGAACGGGAAGAAGGTAGGACAGCAATTGTGACATGAAAACAGGACGCGAGAGTGAAGCGTTCAGTCCCCCTCGTTTTAACGTCTGCCGACCGCTCAGAGGCTTTCTGCTTCGTATTTTTTCTCCCAACCGGGGACAATCACTCTTCCGTCTTAACGGCATTGTCGGCGGTGCTCCAGCCACTTTGTCGCTTAGTCCCGCTGTTGTCCTTCTCAGCGACACTCGCCAAGCCACCTTCGATCGACTCTGATGACAATTTATTATTCACACTGCTGCAGACACCGTAAACCACATTCATTATACTGCAGTAATGTGAGCTCGACAAAGAGACAAACACACACAGAGTGAGAGAGAGAGACAGAGAGACAGACAGAAAGGCCTTATCTGTATGACCTAAACAGAAGACAATGCAAAATAAAAGTAAGTCAACACTAAACCCTATATCACCGTTTATATTACACGGGGAGGCGGCCAACAAGAAATGCGTTGTTCTCTATCTTGCGCGCCGTCATATAAATAAGAAAGCAATGTTTTAGCCGGTTCCTCTTCCATGTGTCCTGCCTTAGTGCTCATAAAGTTGACATATAGGCTGAAGCGGCTTCCCTCTTGCAGTTTTTGGCCTGTTTTGAACACTTTCAAAGCTCTCGCAATATTGAGGACACTCCCCACCTACCTTTGTCAAGCTCGGTCATTTGTCTCCATCCTCCCTTCGCCTGAACGTTCTCTCCAGATTCTACTTTCTTCTTTTCCGCTCGCTGACCCTCGCCGCATCCTTCCTCTGCTTCTGTAGTTCTCTGTCCTATATCTGCTTTCTCCCCTTCTCATTCTTTTACTCACCGCGGCGCTCTCAGCTTTCCTAGCGGAAGTGAGAATGCTCCGGAATAAGGGGAACATTCGCCGCGCCGTCGGTCGCATCGGCTTCCGCAGAGCGCGGAGCTCTGGAACGACGGTTCCGAAAGATTGCGTCACCGCGCGTGCTTCTTATCGGTGTTTTCAGTGGATGCTAGCCCGGCTGTACTCGCAAGCTACGCAGGTGGTGCCACAAATTTACTGCTGAGGACAGCTCGGCTGCTGCGCAGGATGATGTGAAGACGCACTAAGAATAAAATTCTGAGCTACTGATTGCATTTCGTGGAACTTTGTTTTGTAGTTGTTGCTATGGGTGTCGCGCTAAAGAGATGGAGGCAGAGTGTGAAGCAGGCTACTTAAAAAAAAAAAAAATGAGGGGGAAAGAAAAGGGATTATCAGCCCTATTGCGGTGAGACTTTTCTCGCTGGAACAGGGCTCTTCTTGTACTTGCAAAACAAAGTTACGTGTAAGAGGCATATGCGAACGTATGCAGCGAAAAAACAGCGCAGATAATTATTGGAAAAAGACCATAGATCATTGGCGAAAAAAAAGGACTTCACCAACAAAGCATGAACGAAAGTGAAGCGGGTAGTTGCTATAAATTTAACCCCAGCCGTCGACAGCGTCACTACTTCGCGTGAGACTTACTTATGATGCACTGACTACATGAACGTCTGGGAATACGAACAGGCCAGATGATCGTGAAGTTAGATTTTTGCGCGATAGGTCAGAGGCTACTCGCGCCAGTATCTCGGGAGGCACAGGAGCCAGGTTGGGGTACGGACGTCAGCCAGCTAACTGTGTTGTGTGGTCAGACAACCAAGCGAAAAAGTAAAAATACTGGACAGTGCTCATTTGATAGCGATTATCAACAAACTGTTTAGTAGAAAAGGCAACTCAGAGGATTAATGCATTAAGCCGACAGCGTCATACCGAAGGATATGTTTTGTACTTCAAGCTAAGTTCAACCTGTTAGTGTTGCCTTCGGAACTCCTCAATTTTTCATCCAGACGTTTTTACCTTTTTTTTTTAAAATAAATGACTCTGATAACATTAGTAAGTGTCGTGATATTTACATGTGTCGCTAAGGACACGATATGGATTCGACATCTGTTCATTCAGTAGTAATCCCTAGAGCAGACAATTGGCGATTAAGAGCATCGCATTGTTATCTTAAATCTATACCCCCCGCAACCCCCCTCCCCCTTCCACAGAAAAAAGTATAAATAGCTTGTATGCGCCAGAAGTGCTCGTTTCAAATTGGACACCTTTACTTAACAAGCTGCCCAAGTTTTGGAAGCAGTGAAGCTCTCGGTTGCTAATAGTATCTGTGACGAGGAGCATATTATAGGAATGAGGTCGTTTCTTGATATCAGCTTATAAATTAGGCTTTGGTTGGCCCAAACTCAGAGCTTGACTAGCAGCCCGTGGGCAGTGTCCATGAAAGGATCAACAAGGAACTTTCGATGGTGCAGGTGGCTCACATATACTGGTGACACGCCGAGGTTTGTGCATATTGCCAAGACGAGAACAAGGAAATGGGAATATTCGCACAGGCGTGGATTACGCAAGGTGTCATCTTTAAGGAATGGTCCGTCTTCAGCAAATGGCATCTGAAGAACAAAAGCAAAGTTATAGTTGGAAAGGAACTGGTGTAAATCTTTCTATATCGAATACATTCGTTGGTTGGATGTCACCAAGCACATGTTATCTACAGAAGTCGAAAACGTAAAGTCACGACAGGCAGTAAGGCATAAATTCTTGTTTTATTGTAGGTTCAAGGAGGACGCTTCAGGCGCTAATTATTGCGCAAAAAAAAAAGTGAACAATACCGATTGTGTCTGGGTGGAACGGTTCTCAGGGCTGATCGACGTTGACTGATGTCTTGAAAACACAACGCCGCCATTTCTTGTTAAAAAGCGCTGCAAGCTTCCTCTATGTTGGGTAACGCTCCCATTGAAACACCACATGGACCGCCAGTATTGACGTCCAGTCCGTCGGTTAGCCGCGAAAGGGTGGGCGCGTAAGCATACATGTCTATCAGTGTGCCTGTGGTTCACCCGGAAGTGTTTTCTCTACTGTGAGGCTTTATGTGAAAAAGCACTTTTTTAGAACACAAGCCGAGTCTCAAGATCATGGTCGCAAACAACTGTGCTTCTAGTCCTGGACCTGTTCCAGAGTGTTTGAAAAGCAGAGAACAGTCTCTACAGTGCTTTTGCAGGAAATAGCGATGGCTCATACAGTCACAGGCTTTGCCTCAAAACGATCATGAAAAATCTGTGGGTATGCGAAGCAGAATCGTGTATACATGCACTTCCAGTCAACGAGATTGTTAATTTCTTTCCAGGAGAAAAACACTTAGGAGTTGACCGTATAAACATATTTCTTTATTCAAGTCGCCAAAACACAGCATTATACCCTCGTCAAGTGTGATGTAAAGAAAAATTCTAGGGGGCACTTTGGACCACTAAAGCGCGATGAGGCGAAAGCCTTTAAGCGCGGTGGTCCGTAGCTTTCCACTACGACACCTCTCTCTCTCTTTTTCTTCTGTCATTCCTACATTCATTTCATCCCTAAGTCACCATCGATGGGTGTTTCCTCGTGTCTGGCCTTTAAGTCAGGCCGCCTTTAGTACAACCGGATGCTGGTTCTGCTCGCGAACCTTCTCATCACGGTGCACGGTGCACGGAAACGGCGGCGCTGGGAGCATCGTTAGTGCTCTCCCGACATCTTCATGACGTCACCTGACGTGCAAGGACGCCATGTAGGACTGCATCGGCTGGCTTGCCTGCGGCATGGCCTTCCACAGTCATCTGGACTGCAGGCGAGAGCTGGCAGGTCACTCGTCGGACCTCTGTTCGGTTCATTGCCGCTATTACGCGTAAATCGATTATTAGCACATCTCTGATGAGTTTTGCCAAGCACCGAGACAGCGGCTCGCGCTCAGCTGGTGGAGGAAATCTTGCGCTACTACCGCCAACGCTGCCAGCAACGCCAGCTTGGGTTTCCTTCCCGGAGGCGGCATGACGTTGATCCCGTCGGCCTCGTCGTATACTTCTTTCTCGACATCCATATCCTCCTTGCGTCCTCAGGGCTCATGACTTGCTGAAGACTGTCTTGGACCCGGTGTGCTCGGTGGCTTGGGCTATGACGGACACTTCTGTTACGAGGTGCTCTACAGTGTCGTGGAGAACTGCTCAAGCTGGCGCCCGAACAGTGTCCGCATCCTTTTGAGGATGAGAAGACTGACAGACTCCTGGACTGTGCATGTGAAGGGCACCTAACGGGAGTGACGTGCACCACAGAGTTGAAGAGGATACGCAGGAACTGCTTCTGTATGGCGAGCACTGACACGAACTGTGGCTCCTCCGGAGCGTGGAGAGGTTCTTGTTTTGGTACCTTGGTGCTAACAATCGCCATCGTGTTCTTGTGGCGCATAAAATGACAGTAAATGATGTGCAATGAATATTGCGAAGAGGATATTACAGGTCACGAAGATGTCCAATCGAGGAGCTTATGTTCAAGTAAAAAAAAAAAGCATTCTCTTCAATTTAAGACAGCAAAAGCGAGGGTGAATATGTGTGTCGTGAAAATTACGAGAATCCTGGTTTATTGCGAGCCAAATGATATTCCTGTGTTCTTCCTTTCGAGGCTAGTCGAGTACCTTTAGTGGCATATGTCTCTATGTCACGAGCATCGGTTTTGTGAACAAAAGGCGAGAAAGGCCCTCAAAATAAAAGGAGAGAGGTGACAACACACACACATACACACACACACACACACACGCACGCACACACACACACACACACACACACACACACACACACACACACACACACACACACACACACACACACACACACACACACACACACACACACACACACACACACACACACACACACACACACACACACACACACACACACACACACACACACACACACACACACACACACACACACACACACACACACACACACACACACACACACACACACACACACACACACACGCACACACACACGCACACACACGCACGCGCGCGCACACGCGCACGCACACGCGCACGCACACACACACGCGCACGCGCACAATCAATGAAACCTAGGGTACGAAATGCCTATCTGTACCGTCAGCTTCCAGATTAATGGCACTATTATGGTAATAACTGAAGGCTGTGGTCATTGACACTGTCAGGATTATGCTTTTAAACGAAGAAAAATGTTAATGCAAGGAAATTTCAACGCATTTGAGATATCAAGCAGAACTTGCAAAAAGGATCAGTGTTGCGACATCTAGAACATACTGTGCAATAACACCGATGTTTGGGCCAGTTGGTAAAGATCCATATTAAATCCTTGTCATTGTTTTATTCGTGCGGCGAATGGGTTTTAATATGAATCTAGAACATCATAACTCCTTATATCATGAAGGAAGAGGTTAAGAAAAAAAAATAAAGAAATCACCCTGCAATAACGCTGAGTGTATATCATATTTCAGCTGAAATTTTGTTGCTTCAAACATTTATGTTCTTAATTAGCACCGATGCTGAGGAAGCCATATTTGTGCAAGCAGTTCATACACATTAAAAATTCTATTTGAAGGTCACTGAAAACTAAGATGTTTCGTCTTTCATTTAGCCAGCGGCAGAGCAAACATTTCAACACAGAGGGGAATGCAAACGAAATCATTTGGTAGAGTTAAGTCTAGTTGAGGATGAAAGTTTTTACAGGCAATGAACACCAAACAACCTCTTTTCTCAAAACATGGAATTTGGAAATCTGTTCTGTACGTTCCACGATCGTATCTTGGGGCGAGTTGGAGCTTAGCTTTTAAAGATTAGCATAGGCGACAACCGGTTCGCTGAGCTTGCATCATGTGCTTAGGAGGAGGCGATTAATGTTTTCCCCACGTGCGCTCAATGCACCCCGGCTGAAGCAGTAGCCTTCTGTACAGATTTGGCTCGGTCTCCGAGGAGAAACTCACTTGCAGGCACACCCTAATGCAGAAATGAAGTATATTTCAACACGCCATGTTTTCTTCGAAACCTAGCTTCGCTCTTCCTCTCCTGCCTCAATTTAGAAGTATAATGAGACCCTGCTGTACTCAATTCCAACGTGATGGTATGGAGGCATTTTTCGAGCAGCCCGAGCCGACGACTGTCGACTGTCTTTCAACAGAGTAACTTTGGATAACTGCACTAATATATCAAAAACATTTAATATATTCGGCACGTACAAGTTAGGGAACATTTACGCTCGTGCATGTACTGGCGTGGGTGAAAGCTCAAAGCTAAGATTTCATAGGCCCCATGTAAGCCCTCTTCCTTTATTCCTCTGTGCGTCTGTGATGTATGAAGTGTCGACTCCGATTGCTTGCTCTTCCATGAGAACCTTTTTCCTTCTTGTGTTAATGCTTAGGGCGCCTGAAGGTGAATTCGCGCAGTCGACGGAGTGTAAGTCCCACGCTTTCTTTTTACCCTTTACGGAGTCAAAAGCGACGCACGGAGTAATTCGCGAATCGTGTCGAAACTTTCTTTCGCTTCAGCGGAGTCGAGGGGTTGCGCCCACGTGTTACGGTCATTTGTTGTTGTCAATGGAAAAGGCTTATTGGCTCTTAGTCTTTTTTCTAAAAACTTCTTTAGGTTCGGCTTCGTGGTCTCTTCTGTCAGGCTCTAAGTTCACTGGTGGAGCACAGAAAACAGAAGCGAAAAGCAAGCCATGGTGTACAGCATCAGCAAAATTTTACATCTGCACAGCAACGTTCTTAGAGACAATTGGAAAACTGCGCGGTGCGAAGTGGGCCAAAAATAACACCGATCTGGCGTTAGGTGATCGCAAAGAGACCGCAGCGCCCCTCTCTCCGGCTGTGGTAGATATGTGAGGCCATTGAGCTAGTATACAGGAAGAAATTTTAAAATACTGCTAATCGTCTTCTTTCAGCAATGCAACAGAAAATAAAATTGTGCTTGCGTTTTTTAAACACATGTTTGTACGAATGAAACGCCACCTCGTTTGCAGACGTATTTCGAGCAGGCAGGTAGCAGACGACACTCTTGAGCCGCGTCTGCCATCTCCTTGCTTCTGACGCCTCAGTAGATGTCATGGCTTTTATATGGGTACGAAAGTGTGCTAAAAGAGCAAACGCAATTTTATTTTCGATTTTTTTGGCCCACTTCGCAGTGCTGCGCGCCAGCACAGTTTTCCAACGGTCTATATCTAGTAACGTTGGTGCACAGTGACCTGCAGTATACTTTTGCAGTCTACAATCTGAGAGAGCTTCTGCAAGGACAGGAAGTTACAAAGTTTGTTACACAAAATTAAACAGCGTGCTTTGAATGTTCTGTCAACTGCTACCGGTGCCCTATATTCTCCATTGAAACTAGAAATGAGGTTTCGCTGCGGCCAGTACATTCTATAAGACTGCCCTCTAAGCCGATCAAAAGCGGAGCGCAGCCGTAGGTTCCACAGTGACACCGCTCGGATTCGGTTGCAGTTTTGTGCACACCGTGCTTTTTGTGGTTTTACATTGGACATGCATGCTTCCTGCGGAGGGCGCGAATGATTCTGCATTACTAATAAGTGGGACGGTGTAGCAATGTTTTTACATATATCTGTCCGTCCAACTTACATCGCACTCTTAGTTACAGTTCAGTGATCCGGCATTTTTTCCGTTGTCGAAGCACCAGCTTTTCCAGGAAGAGCTAAAAACAAATGACAGGAGGTTCGATGGATATTAAATATGTTACGAACCCTTGGATCGCGTGATGCGAAAGAAATTTCATGCCGGTGCCCAACTTATTTTTCAGAAACGTAAAAACCAGAGTTTGTTTTCATTGGGCCAGCTAATTATGCATAATTCTGGGAAGTTTTTCTTTCGCGTGAGTAATGAGACACTATTAATTCGCATTACCCAATGAGAAGAGAAGTGTACGGTGTCATTAATTATTCCGACTTCTTCAATTCACCCCTGCCTGCCGACGGAGCAGAAACTTGATTAAAAACGTTACGCTGCGCACTCGTCGCGGCGCACTTCTCGCTTGCTTGCATAAATACGACCCTTCCTGGAAGCGAACAACTGTTGCATTACACCCGGTCCCATTACAGTTCCCACGTTTTCCTTCGTTCTTAAGCTCCCGATAGTTGCATGAGCAGAAAGAGCAAGGTTAATATCATCAAGACGAAAATGAAATACGAGGTGTCCGAGCGAATAAGGAAGTTAAATGAGCTAGCCGCTCCCTCAGTGCTGGCAAGGAAGATTCTTCTCCTTTCTTTTCCAGTGTGGCAGCGGAAAACAGCAAAATGGACACTTTATTTCGCGTTAAAGCTGTACGCGCTGGAGTAATTGGAATCGGAGCTTGGTAAGCTTTTACGGGCGTGCTGATCTGGCAGTTCACATGTTTACATTGTTAGTTGGTTGGTTGGTTTGTGAGGTTTAACGTCCCAAAGCGACTTAGGCTATGAGAGACGCCGTAGTGAAGGACTCCGGAAATTTCGACCACCTGGGGATCTTTAACGTGCAATGTTTACATTGTGAAATTTGGTTAGCATGTTTTTTGGCGTGTGTGTGTGTGTGTGTGTGTGTGTGTGTGTGTGTGTGTGTGTGTGTGTGTGTGTGTGTGTGTGTGTGTGTGTGTGTGTGTGTGTGTGTGTGTGTGTGTGTGTGTGTGTGTGTGTGTGTGTGTGTGCGTGTGCGTGTGTGCGTGTGTGTGTGCGTGTGTGTGCGTGTGCGTGCGTGCGCGTGTGCGCGCGTGTGTGTGCGTGTGTGTGTGTGTGTGTGTGTGTGTGTGTGTGCGTGTGCGTGTGTGTGTGTGTGTGTGTGTGTGTGTGTGTGTGTGTGTGTGTGTGTGTGTGCGTGCGCGTGTGCGCGCGTGTGTGTGCGTGTGTGTGTGTGTGTGTGTGTGTGTGTGTGTGTGTGTGTGTGTGTGTGTGCGCGCGCGTGTGTGTGCGCGCGTGTGTGTGCGCGCGTGTGTGTGCGCGCGCGTGTGCGTGTGCGTGTGTGTGTGTGTGTGTGTGTGTGTGTGTGTGTGTGTGTGTGTGTGTGTGTGTGTGTGTGTGTGTGTGTGTGTGTGTGTGTGTGTGTGTGTGTGTGTGTGTGTGTGTGTGTGTGTGTGTGTGTGTGTGTGTGTGTGTGTGTGTGTGTGTGTGTGTGTGTGTGTGTGTGTGTGTGTGTGTGCGTGCTAGAACATCACGATATATTGCTATAAGCACTGAAAATGCTTTACAGGCTGATATTTCTATCTGAATACTTATTATTGCCATACTTACAATCTGTTCGTTGAATGCGGAACGAATGGCCAGCTCAGCGAATAGCAACCACGGGGTATGTTTTAATACGCGCCTAAACTGGTCTGTGCTGAGACAGAGCAAAACCACACCGAGAGGCCACACTCAAATCAGCCATTTTACAATGCTTTGCTCGGGTCACCGCCCCTGATCGTTCATTACGATTTATGTCGCCCTCTTATGTCGGTTTATTTCCCCTCTCCCTCAAGTTATCGTTTCTGAAGTAGTTGCGCTACTGGTGTCTTCTCAATGACATGCTTGCCTCTCGCTTTTTAAATGGCGAAGGCGCATCTATTTTATGTATTTCCATAATTTCATAATATCCATATCGACTGCTACCTATGTATGAGGAAGTCCTGCTTAGAAATGAAGCAGATAAACCAGAGCGATACAAATAAATATCTAACCAAAATGGCATTACAATAGGAGTTATCTGCACATAGTTGTAATGGCGAAACAGTAGTTACGCCAATAGGGAATAGAAATACTAGTCGTTTGCCTAAACTTATTAACATACGCAGGTATCTATTTCGTACGAACGCTTTGCTTTTCACCTATGCGTCATCCGGGACCGAGCCCGCGTTATTGGGTCCAGGAATCGAGCACCACTACCACTGAACCACTGTGACGGAAGAAGGTTTGAGAGTATAAAATAACAAACACGGCATAAGTTCTCGACAAGTTTAGATATTCCAGGTGACGAGAGTGATATGTTTTATTTGTGAGCATATGCGTTGTGACATTTTTTAAATATATCTTTGCGATTATGGTTTAGTAGCTTAGAAAGTAGGCTTCTAAATGACAGTGCACCACGTATTGTAAATTGTGTGCTGTAAAGGTTGTTTGCTTGTAATAAATTCAGGCATTTTCTATGGACGTTTGGCGATTACTTCAAGCTACGAAAGGATACGGCACATAAAAAGAGGCAGTGAAAGGATGAGGTAAGTGTCGCAGAGAATTGTTGCCACCATCGGCACCGACAATTGGCTATCGCCTTATGCAGGCAGTATTCTGCTCATACAACGCTCGAATAAAGAAACACTGCAAGTTCTTCGCTGTCCAGCGGATTCATATGCATGAGCAGGTGTTCTAGAAACACTATGTAGGCATTTCCGCTGCTGCTGAAAGAACAGCACAAGCAAGCAAAAAATCGAGTGGGAGTGGCAGCGCTTGTTGTGCAAACCGCGAACTCAGGAGAAATACGGTATATGTAAATGTTTTTTGAAATAAGTGCCAATATTATGTTTGTCTACATTCTTTGATTATTCCGCTGTGCAGTCCAGGGTCTTTCCACAGTATGACTGTCATAGACCGCCGTATAGCAATCTAACCCCAGCGGAGACATTATTCTATCTTGCAGTTGCGCCATGAAAGGTTAAAGTATCCTGCATAGACGTCTGTGCGAAGCCTCCACCTGTCAATGGTATAAGCTGGTGGGTGAAGAGAGGGAAAGCAGCTCCTCCTCTTGCAAGCAACAGGAGGCAGAGGCCGGATTTACAATAACACAGAAGAAACGAATTACAAGCTAATATACGATTAGAAATGGAATAAAAACAGAATCAAGTCGGAGTAGCATTAGCATTATTATATAATCAGAATTAGAATAGATTGGTGCGTGAAATAAAGCATAATCAGAGTTCGGTTGATTTCCTTTGCAATGATCATATCGAAAACCCCCTAATCTTTTCCCATGACAGAAAGCCTTCCGCCCTCGACTGTTGCCCTAGTTGGTACATCATAAGAGTGGACACATGGCACAAAATGAATAGGACGAAGCATAGAAGTACAGTCGAGCGCGATTTGAAGGTTATCGCGCGAGCGTCGACCAGCCTAGCACTCCAGGCACCTGGCGGCCAGGTTTGGAATAGAAAAAATCATGATTTCGTAATCTTCTCTCCCTCGTTCGCTGTTCCATACAACAGCCATCACCCCCGCGACAAACTCACCACCCTTTCTCTCTGTTCTAAGCTTTCCATTTGTTGCGATAAATTGTCCGATTTCAGATAATACCGAAAAATACGTCATGTGCACAACGATCACTGCCTCTTCGCAGAACCAAAAGAAAAAAAAAAAAGGAAGTGATGTCCAAACAGGGAGTGACGGCTGCTGAAGGAAAAGCAAAAAGAGTGAGGGAAGCTGGCTTTACACCTCCCTCGCCTCGGCAGAGAATTCTGGGCCATGGCGCTGTTCATGCTCCCGCTCGATGCTCGCGTGATAACCTTCAAATCGCGCTCGGCTGTACACTGACAGGGGGCTACTGGAACTGAAATTTATTGTGCGAACTCGGCTCTTATAGCAAGGTGCGAGCTCAAAAGAGCACAAACAAAACAGTTGACATGACTATGTGGTGACAAGCTTGTGCAATCATTGCGTACGCTCGGTGATGAACGTAAGTTAGAAAAACGGAACGCGTGCTGGCACAATCTTCGCCTGCTTTTTGGATTACACATGATTCAATGAACTCTCTCGTCTCTTTTTATTTGTACTTAATGATGACAAGTGCGTCTGAAAAGGTGGGAAAATATTCTTTGCACCCTCAACTTTCTCAATATCGCTATGATGCTCAAGCAACCTCTCATTAAAATAACTTCCAGATTGTCCGGCATATACCTTGCCGCAAGATAGTGGAATACTGTAAACCACTCCCACCTCACATGGTACAAAAGCCTCCCGATGTTTGTGCAGCACCTTTCCAGAATTTACCTTTGCTCGCAGCCTACCACGCTTTACAGTGGCTGAGAACACAACTCTGATGCCGAACCTGCTTGCAATCTTTTTCAGGTTATGGCTATAGTGCTTTGCATGTAAGGAACGACGACAGTCGTTTAGTTCTCTCGTTGATCAGTTCCACTATTGTGAATATAGGGCCTAAATGTGTGTACTTCTGCTAGTATTGCTACTCTAGTGACCTCAGCAGCCGTGACCGTATGACGCTGTCGGTCCATTTTCCTCCATCTTCGCCACAAGTATCTTCAACCTGATGTGCTACTTCTGTTTTTGTGGCCACTTTACTTCTGCTAGCCACAGAAGAAGGGTATGCAGCATCCTTAAGGATGAATTTAAATCAAATTAAATCCAAAGAGAAGCTCGACTATACAGCAGTGCCTGTAAGTTCAGGTTCCAGAGGAGATGAGCCCTAGCCGAGCTCACGGTGAATAAGCCATGTACGTACGTCTCCTGGATAACGTGTGTGAGTCGTTGTGGGAGGTAGCTCGCCGAAGGCTACACGAGTGCCTTTCGAAGAAACCTGCTACCTCCATCTCCCAGGACGTAGTTACGTGAGTGGGAAACGTGCACCTACCTGAACGCATAAGGAAGGTCCTAAGCCAGGGAGCAAAGTTCGCACTTGCACCTAACAAGTCGGTGCCTGGCCTTAACTACTTGCCTTCGGGAGAAGGAATGCCCAGAACAGCCAAGGCAGCGAAGGTGTCAGGTGCGTGTCAGCAGGTGTGAAAGTGCTGAAACCAACCTCATCTCGCGCTATTCAGAAAGCTTGGATTGACACTGTTATGTACCTCCAAAATAACTCGCTGTCATTAGTCCCGTCAGATAAAGAAGGGGGCTTCTGTGTTATGTCACAAGGAGAATATAATACCAAACTACTGGATGCCATAAACCAACCTTCTCAAGGAAGCCTGTTTCCCTACCTCAGGTTAAAAAGAATGCCATGAACTTGTGCGAAAATCTGGAGTTGAACGCCCTATACCGCAGTACTGACATCTGTAGAAAGCTCAGCTTGAACATGTTTTTTTTTTTTTCGAAAAAAAAAAACGCGTAATCAGGATGTCTCTTCAGTATCATTGTTTCAGGAAACGGTTCCTGGCAAAACCTGGGCGCTTCGGTCCTATAGTCAAAAGTGAAGGTTTTACCCATTGACGATTTTTACAAGACTAGCAGCTCTAAGCAACCGATCACTTTTTTTACTGACAACTACCTATAATAGAGGTTTTCATGGCTTCTCATTGGACATTAAAGACCTTAAATTCTTTCTCCAGCACAAAGAACTACTGACCTGTGTAGAGGATGTCATTGACAACTACGATATCACAGGGTTTCAGAAAGAAACTGGCATCATTGTTATTTTTTTTTAATTGTTAGTGCTTTACCTGTCGTCTACTTACACAGAGTGGAGTTGCTCCGTTTATTTACAAAACGTGAGGTGTGCATGGGCGCATGCGCAGCACCAGTTTTGAACAACATCTTTCTGTCTTTTTGCAACCGGAGGCTTCTTATCAGCCTAGCAGGAACTGCCGTCGCTAGAATGTTTAGATATGTTGACGATTATCGGCTATTTCTTGATTCTCATATTGACTGTTCTGCTTCCACTGCCACTGTTTTTTTCTGCGTTTAGGAAGTGCCTCCAATCTCTAGTTTTGACATTTGAGGCTCCTGAAAATGACAGCATATGGTTTCTTGACCTCACCCTCCGTTTCTCATCGCATCATGCCTGCTGGTGCTTTGTGCCCAGGGATAATAAGCCCCTCCTGGCTCTCTAAATTATGAAGTAGTAAAAAGGGTATCATCAGCCTGTGCTTTCGGAATGCAATTCAGGACTCATGCTATCACTTTGAAACCCACAGTTTTGATATTCAAGTCTAGCGCCTTCTAGCTGCTGGTTACGAAAGAACGTTGCCGGCCTCTCTGGCCGTCAGTATGATAGAGAAGCGTCACAGTAGTGGAACCGATCAACGAGAGAACAAAACGACCATCGTTGTTCCGTACGTGAATAATGCTAGCCATAACCTGAAGATTGCAAGCAGGATTGGCGTCAGAGTTGTGTTCTCAGCACCTGTAAAGCTTGGTCGGCTATGCGCAAAGGTAAATTCTGGGAAGGTGTCGCCGAAGTGCTGCCGCATAAAAGACCGTGAACGTTTTGTGCCGTGTGAAGTGGGAGGGGTTTAGAGTATTCCACTATCTTGCAACAAGAAATCTATCGAACAAACTGGAAGTTGTTTAAATGAGAGTTTGCTTGAGCATCATTACGATATGTGGAAAGTTGCCTTAAAAGTACACGTTGCTGCGCATGAGCCGCCATGCGTTATAAACATGGCGGCTCATGGGCACTCCAGCGCCCTGTGAAATCTGGGGGGTCAACTAAATTTTGTGACCTTGAATAACGTCAGGCCTATGTACAATATTGTCGCAAATTATAAAGTGACAGTTTTCTGGATGCACCCTGCCGTATTTTTGATGCCGTCTGTTTGAAGCGGGCCTTTCAGCGCTCGTTAACCTTGATCATTTAATTGTGCTTGAATCCTGCTGCTTGAGTGCTGTTGGCAATCAATCCTGACAAATAAGACGGCACAGGAAGAGAGAAAAACAGCACCTCTTCTAAAGTAACCGGATCAGCCCACATAAATATTAGAGTATTAGCTGCCAACCAATGGCGTTACCGTAACATTCGCAATATAGCGTCGGTAATGTATGGCTTTAACAAGGTGACTATTTGGGCTAGTACGCTCAAATCTAACCTATTGATTCAGAGAAACATACAGAATCACAAGAAGCGAAGTGCACGGGACAGCGCTGTAGCGTATACTTCTCTTCTTGTGTTGCTGTGTTTTTCGCTGTTTCAAAATGCTAGATTTGCACCAAATAGCCCAAACGGTCACTATGCTAAAGTTCATTCCTTCTTTAGTGGGCAATTTTCTTTGGGTTCGGTCTACAGATGGCTAAATGTTTGTGTGTCTGCCTCATCGCGCTCACGACTTACTGAGCCCGTTACCTCTCTTACTGCAGCAACAACGGTTTGTGCTCATGGGAGATCGTCGCGTCCGTTGGGTTCATTGCGCCTTCTACAGGTCATTGGAAGCTGATTTGCAAGGTGTTAAAGTCTAAGTACTATAGGTAAGTGAGACAAGCGCTCCTCCGTGCATACTTCTCTTCTTGTGTTTCTGTGTCTTTCGCTGCTTCAATATGTAAGTATGGCTTGTATGTATACTCGTACTTTAATTATTATACCACACTGTACGGAGTTCCTCAAAGCTATGTCCTTGGACTCGCATTGTTTCTTATCTTTATTAGTGATATTACCGCCAATATCAGTGACATATATCCAATCAATAGAAATGACAGTACCCAAGCAAAAAACAGTCTCCTAATTTTGTGTATCAAATGAATGACACTCCACTTACCTTTGTAAACGAGCATAAATATCTAGGTGTCACATTAACTACACATCTTACGTGGGGTGAACACATCACTGATATTACTTCTACTGCATTGCGCAAGCATATTTTTTTTTTGAAGATGTCTTCGCTTTGCCTCTGCGCCAACTAAACACTTAGCCTAAAAGACTTTTATTAGGCCTGTACTAGAATATGCTAACACAGTTTGGTTTCCCCAGACTCTAATATTTCAAGGCTTGAAAGAATATAGCGTAAATCACTAAGATTCATTCACAACAAGTATAAGCAAACGGGTTCACCGACCGAACTAGCTGTAATATCCGGGCTCGAAATGCTGTAAGCAAGAGCTAGGTTCGCGAGATTAAAATTTCTCTATCAGCTACTACATAATACATTTAACATCGACTTATAGCAGTGTGTTTCATTATCACCTAAGCGAGACTTAAGAGACTAGCACGCGTGTACGCTGCCCGAATATTTATGTCACAGTGATGCATTTAAACATGCTTTCTTCACTCTGGCAACCAGCGAATGGAATCACCTGCATGCACCTGTTGCTCACATTGATTCATTTTCAAGTTATTATGAATTTTTTTGTTAACAGTATGCCATGGTTAGAACAGAAGTGACTCGGTTACGAATTTCGCTTTCTTTTCGTTCCCTGTTTCATGCAGTCGACAGCCTGTTATCTCTTTCTCACTTTTTTTTTTAACCTTGTATGTCTTTAATCTTGCATTGCTTGCACAAATTTCATAACACGTTTTCAGTTTTCCCGTGCTGTGTGTATTCCGTATACCATAATTCTGTCGAGTTGATCTGACTCTTTTCATCACCCTTTGTTCGATATTATGAATGTATGCCCAGCTACAATGGTCTCAACTAGAGACTGGAAGTATTACAAATAAGTAAAAAATAAAAATAAACCGCACAAATATAATCCTAAAGCGTACTAACAAAATGTTTATCAGTCAAACACATATAAGTGGCCAATGCGCATACCACACTGCAGACGGAACCTCACGTGTGAAAGTCCCGGTGGAAGCAATGTTATCTAATGTGTGGCACCGACGGTAGGGTCCTCGCTGTAGCACGTTGCAGCAATCCTCGCTTGCCACGAGCTCAGCCTAATAAGCAGCAAACGCTTGGAAAGAAACGAAAAGAGTACCACAGCAGCGCCACAAAACTTAGCGCTGGCCGCACGTAGAACTACAAAACGGCCGACTTACAAAACTCGCAAGCATCCTATCTAATAGCAATAAATGAGAAGCAACTTGCATGCAAGACAAAAACTTCATCATCATCAACAGCAGCAGCAGCCTGACTATACCCACTGCAGGGCGAAGGCCTGTCCCATATTTCTCCAATTAACTTCGTAACCGGCAAATTCTGAGACAAGCAAGCTAACTTCATACCATTCCCAGGAGCGCCAGAGCAAACAGCGTGACGGTAGCGTTAAGAAATATTGTTTCGTTTCCTCCTTCACAAGCACCTAACAAGAGCTGCAAAGTTTCACATAGGTTGATGCGACGTAAAAAAGGGAGCGCAGAAAGTGTGTTTCAAAATTTATAAAGATAGAAATTTTATTAAAGTAGCGTAGCTGTTTCACAACACAAGGTATCAGAATGTTTAATATTCTTGTGTTGATGCGAGGCATTTTAATTCTTAGATTTATAATTTATTCATTTGAATGTTTGGCTCCTCTGCCTTTGGTTCCGCTGCAGTCGCGCCAATCTGCTTTCTGGCCCAGCCTTTACCACCACTATACTTCTGCCATATACCGTATGCACAACCACGGCTGATCTCGAGGGAGAGCGCGCGCTCTTTCCTAAGCGCGCTCTACCTCGAGACCGGCCGTAGCTCAACGAGTTTTGGAACAATGAGATACAGCCGGAGGCGCTGCTGGGGATTCCTGTTTGCTGCCTTCGCTCCGGAGGACTTTGGGTGTCTGCTGCGTGTTGATTTCATTCTCTTCATTTTTTGTCGGTGCGATACACAAACAGCTTGTCACAGTCCCCCTCGCGAGTAAAATATATTTAGAACCAGCAGCATAAAACAACAGATTAATTTTTACGCTATACACGGTCGATAGAAAAAAACACACACTTTTTTAATAAGAAATGCGCTCGCACTGAAACTGCTCCCAGAGCAGGAGTTAATCAGTCGTCGTTTACGAATGCCTTCTCATTCAATACATACTTGTCAAAACTTTTTGCCATAAAGCCGATTTCCTTGTCTCAGTGGCGAAATCGAAAAATCCTTCCGATTTCCTCGGTAAAAAATCGCTTACGCCATCCATCATCGTAGCAGGAAAAAGACACTAATCAGACAGTGACTTTAATAATTTCACCGCGCTCACATTTACCGCCTTTGATACGGTGACCACTAAAAATAAAAATGATGAATTGATTGATAGGTTGATTGATTGATTGATTGATTGACTGATTCGTTGATTGAGTGGTTGATTGATTGACGGCTGTGACACTGTCTCCACAACTTGGCGTGCTTCGTCATCTTTGTCTTTTGCGCCTTACACCTCGGAAGCATCTGCAGCACGTCACTCCACGAAGTGACATGCCGACTGCTTTTCAATGTGTGCTGTACGGTTACAATGCTGGTTATAGCGCTTTTATGCCATCACAATCCGAGTTAACAAATCAGCTTCAACAGAGGCTTCATGTGTCTTCACCAATGGGGCTCAAGTGCATTTGCGATGATTTCCTTAGAGCCTGTGAAGTTTCCACGCTCACGATAATTGACATCTGAGAGCATGACTTCGCTGAAGCCACTGTCAAGCCGGCAAGCTCGTTGGGCGTGGCCCGACCATAGCATGCGCGCGCGTAAAATTTACAAGCTACGGCCGGGGCATGAGTTATAGCTTTGATGTATAGGCGAACTCGTGCGAAACGCGTGAATTTTGAAAACTCCCGAGTACAACTCGGGACTGTCATGGCAGAGGCCACACCAGCACAGCTTCAAACTGCGCCAAACGTCAATGTGAGCAACGTAGAGTTTCAGCGTCAATATCGCCGTTCGAAAAATCCGTCGCAGTGTCTATGCGAGGAGCTAGACAACGACTAACGTCTGCGAAGGCTAAGTGACCAGCCTCATACGCTCAGAGTGGAACAGCAGGTCTTCTGCCTTCTCGGATTCTATAGAACAGATAGATTGCCTGAAAGCGTTTACACGTCCAGGTGCATTGGACTCTACCGGTCTCCTGTGATCCGTAGTATAATTACGTATCTGATGCGCTTAGTGATGATGTGCACTACTATAGTAATGCACAACATCATCACTAGCCCCGTTTACAGGCTACCGCCAGAGCATGTTTCTATTAGGCAAAATAACCTTCTTCTTTGCAGCATCACGGATGTGCCGGCGGCACGTACACTGAACTAAAGGTTCTTTTAATTGAGAGATTGACGCGGTCAATGAAATAACGAGAGCACTAGTGTGAGGTAGCAAAAATTTTTAATGTGACCAGACACGTAAGCCTTTGTCAAAAATGTAGAGCCCGGGGGGTCTACTTCTGAGCCGTGTAGTAGAGCTGATTTAGCATTAGTGGAGGGCCTTCCCATTGGAGAAGGTAGGGCAAAAATATTCTTACTCTCAAGAGATTTGGAACATTGTAAATACATTATAAGCCGCACGAAGTGGCTCAGAAGCAGACCTCTTTGGCCCTACACTTTTGACAAAGACTGTACGTTAACTCGCTCACCTTTGTTCTGTACGCGCAGAAACAGGCAGGTATCCACCGCTTCTCCTCCACCGCCACACAAGATGGGGAAGAGCAGTTCGCACATCCCTCCACAAAGTTGAGTTTTGGAGCCATGGCTTCATTCAAATCCCGCGTGCATTCAGCCAGACCGCATGACAAGGGAAGGCTCCGTATACCCCGTCAAATTTTTGCGCCAAATAAAAGGAGCCCCAGCTGATCACCCGGCTGTTTAGCGTTGTCTTGAGGACAAAGCAAATTGCAGTAAATTGCAAGTTGTTCTAAACCACATGCAGTCCACTTATTGCACATTATAAAATGCTTGTAAAGTACCGCGACGCGCCTAATGAAAACGCGCTAGAAATGTTTTGTCTACGACTCGTTTGCACAAGTAATGCACTCAGCAGAACTACAAACAAGTGAATGTCCCAGATGCATATTCCTGTGTGTCGTACTTTACTGACTGCCTGGAAAGCCCATGAAACGATGCTCAAAGGGTGATAACCCAGGAGTGACTTTAGGTAAACCAGTGAAGCTGGTCGACATTCCAAAGGTTGAATTTCGTGTCTTAATAGCAGTAGACCATCCACCAGAGCTCGGTGAGATCCCCAGTTTAGTTAAACGCGGAGCATCCTGCATATAGCTGCACTATGCTGAGCATGTAAATGTGACGTCGAAATTTTTAGAAATAGGGGAATGGAACAGAGTTGAGAACAGGAGAAATAAAGTTTTAAGCATGATTACAATGCTAGGACATAACGAGAAAACGACAAGGGGAAAGAAAAGCAACAGACGAAGAAGAAATTAAAGCATAAATAGGCTGAATAACGATAAGGAATGTAAACGTGGGGCGCTTGACGGAAGCGTTTCTTAGGGATTAGAATAAGACCATTTGTACGACCCTATGCAGTCGGGTAGAACCCAAAGACGAATCGGGAAGTTTCCCTCGTAGGAGGCCCTAAACCAAAGGCGTTGACCGATATTGATGATGCCATATACGAATTATACGGTTAAGCCACGATGAACAACTTTTCATATGTCACATATTTCGATGCACATATAATGTAAGATGTAGTACATAACTATCGGTGTAATTGCATTATCTAAGACGTCACAAAAATCTGTAGACTCCATTGAGTGGAGGGTCTCCTTTGATCCCTATAAGCCGATTCTTTCTTGCGTTGTATCTGACTGTAGCTGATCATGTCTTGTCTGAACATTAGAGATTCTGCGTTGTCTTTGGTGACGTTATTCCTTGTATATGTGTTTATTATACTATAGCGTAAGAGGAAACAATGAAAGATTTACCTCATTTAAGAGACTTTCTCGATGCATGTGAGCTTATAAATCCAGAGGTGTATACTCCGTAAACGCTCTTGTTTTATAAACGGAAGGCGCTTATGGTATGCCATCGTGTAATCGTTGAATGCAGCATAGCTCTAAGCACATGCTTTAATGTACTGCTACTCGTGTGTCTAGCAAAATATTTCCTTGTACGTTTCCACTGTATGATGATCATTTAAAACTACTGGAGTTACCAATTATCTCCATTAGCATCGTATTTTTGTTGGCTGCAATTGGCATGTATGCCACTCTGTTTTGAAAATGTAATGATTTGTCCAGTGTATGTGATTCTGCGCTGATGGCTTCCGACAAAATGTAACTCTGGGCACGGCGGACCGCGCAAGGCCCTGGCTTTGAACATGCCACCTCTCTTGTTTGTACAGGCCCTGTTCTTCGGTTTCGCCGGCATAAACTTCGATGCATGCAGCAGAGAACCATTGCCGCCGCTATCAACTATCTTCTCCGCCTGTGAACATGACGCACCAAGACTCAGCTATTCCCCTGCCAGCCACGTTGGTTGGGGTGTGACGTCACCATCTGCTGCAACTATAAAGGAAGAGCTTCACCGCTTCGCCTTCACTGGGCACGGCGGACCGCGCAAGGACCTGGCTCTTAACATGCCACCTCTCTTGTTTGTACAGGTTGGTTGCTATTCTTGCCGTAGTGACGATCCGATGTTATTGGTCCTACCGGCCCAAAGCGTTGTGTTTCCATGGCGTATGAGTGCTTTTTCATATGCAAACTTCTTCTGAGTGGAGACATAGAAACCAATCCGGGTCCCAACGTTCAAGACATGTTCGATAAAATCATAGAAACGCAAATTCAAATCCAAAAGGATCTGTGCGATCTAAAAAATTTTCAAAATAAACTGGACATACCCCTTAACTCCCTGTCTGCCACACTCGAGCGAGTTGAACAGTGTCGCCAATTTTGCAATCAGTATAGACCGAATAACGCCTATCGAACAGCACGTGAAATCCATCCACCAGTCATTTGACATGCAACAGAGGAAGGTTACTGATATCGAAGACCGTAGCCGTCGCTCCAATCTGATTGTGCATGGAATTCCTGAAGACGAAAATGAAAATGAAAAAAGCCTCAAAGAAAGTTTTCATCGATATATTTCAGGAAAAGTTGGGTGTGCAAACATCCTCTGTGTCTCGTATTCACAGCCTTGGAAAAAAGAGCGATAAAGATCGCCCGGTAATTCTTTATTTCCAGGACTACGTAGAGAAGCAAAATGTATTTGCAAACATGAGCAAATTAAAAGAGTCAAAATATTTCATCACGAATGACTATTCTAAAGAAACCTTAAGAAAGCGTAAGCTACTATGGGAATCTACCAAAACAGAGCGAAAAAATGTTCGCAAAGTAAAGCTCGTAAATGACAAACTGACAGTTGATAATAAGACTTACATATGGAATGATGCTACAAGAGAACGGATTCAGCTTTATTCACGTCCTCCACCGGGCTCTGAGGCCTCAGACTGACGCATTACCTCTGATTGTCACCGTCCTTCTCAGTTCATCATTCTAATTACGAATGCCCACAGCATAGTTAATAAAACTGAGGCACTTGAAATAGCTTTACTTAGGCACAGTCCGCAGGTGGCCGTCGTAACTGAGACCTGGTTACACCATGAGTGATGGCTGCATTTTTCCTCCTGCGTACTCGGTTTTCAGACGTGATCGAGGCTCACGTGGGGGAGGTGTCGCAGTACTACTGAAACGGAACACTGTGGCTACACTTCTACACCAGATTGAAAACCATGAAAGCCTGTTTCTGAAGATAACCTACCATGACCACACTTTTATTCTAGGCGCATTATATAGGCCTCCAAATTCTGATACTGGTTATCTGCGCAAGCTGCACGACCATCTGCATTTGTTTGGAAAGAAAAACATAATCCTTGCAGGTGACTTCAATATCCCTGGCATTGATTGGCGCAATGAGAATTTTGGATCTACACATGACTCGGACGTTCTTTATGATATAATGTTTGCCCATAATCTGAAACAGGTAGTCATGGAACGAACTAGGGTACGCGGGTCTTCGAGCTCTATTCTAGACCTCGTGTTCATAAATAATTCTTTTTCTAATTCCTTCACCACAGTGCACGAAGGAATATCTGACCATAAGATAGTTGTATCTTTCCCTCTGTCGAAAAGTCGTCAAAAGAAAGCAATCAAACACAAAATCATAAAAGACTATTCAAATGCAAGGGATGAGTCAACGCTCGATTACTTAGAACTAGCGTTCGAAAAGTTCTCAGCAAACCATGTTTCAGAAATGTGGGCAAAATTTAAGGAACACTGTCAGCACTGCATTGTCAATTTTATCCCAGACAAAAAGATACGCTTGAAGAAGATAAATCCTTGGATCAGCCGACATATTATCCATTTAAAAAGAAAAATCAAGCGCCTAAAAAGAAATAAGTCTCCAAAATCTGGTACCTTATGAACACTGAAGCAAGAATTATCTGTTAGCATCCGGTCTGTCAGGCAGCGTTACTTTACTGAGAGCCTCCCACAGTTCATAAAAAAAAAAAATCTTTGGAACCACATCCGGGACCGCAGGGAGCCTATCCAGCAAATAGTTGTGCATGGCAAAGCCATCATATTTCCAGAAGAAATGGCGGTACATTTTGATTCTTATTTCCATTCTGTGTTTTCCACTAACTGTCATGAAAATGTTAATGTGAACAATATAAAAATGTGTCGGCCGTAAAGATAGGGGCGAAAGTTCATAGTGGCCCACACGACCGCCAGGCATTCCTTTTCCGAGGGGGAGTAGTTCGTTTCGGCGCGAGAGAGTGTGCGGCTAGCATAGGCTATTACTCGCTCAATCCCGTCTTGATGCTGAACAAGGACCGCGCCAAGACCGATACTACTGGCGTCAGTGTGCACCTCTGTGTCAATATGCGATTCTTCAAGCGAAAATGTTGTGTTGTTCTCTTATGAGGGGGTTGTAGAGATGCTCCTTAGACTCGATCCTAAGAGTTCTTCTGGCCCTGATGGTATACCCAATCAATTTTTAAGGAGTTATGCAGAATCTCTAGCTCATGTCCTTGCGAAAATATTTCATGAATCATTGTTGTCTGTTTCATTACCCCCTGACTGGCTCACGGCCAGAGTTGTACCTATTCACAAAAACGGAGACCGTTCATTGGTGGAGAACTACCGTCCAATTTCGTTAACTTCCAATTCCTGCAAACTCATCGAGCATGTAATAGCGAATCATATAACGGAGATTCTAAATTCAAATTCAGCTCTTAGTTCATGCCAGCATGGCTTCAGAAAGAAATTTTCAACTGTCACGCAATTAATTACAGCCATTCACACCTTTAGCGAAATACTGGATACATCCGGACAAGTTGACGTCATATACCTCGATTTCAGCAAGGCTTTCGATAAGGTTTTACATAATAAACTACTTCTGAAGCTTAATACACTTGCAGTGCCTGCACCACTCATCAACTGGATTTCTGCTTAATTAAAACAGAGAACACAGTATGTGGAGATTGACGGATTCTGTTCCCCCTCACTTGATGTTACCTCCGGTGTTCCGCAAGGGAGTGTGTTGGGTCCTTTAGTGTTTTTGATTTGTATAAATGATTTGGTCTCTTTTATTGATGAAGACGTTAAAATTAATCTTTTTGCTGATGATTGTATGCTATTTAAAGAAATTCGCTCTGGTTCAGATCAAGCCCTGCTTAATACAGCTTTAAATGATGTTGCGTGTTGGTGTAACCAATGGGGAATGTAACTGAACCTTGAGAAAACTGTATTTATGCGTATTACGAGAAAGAAGATGCCTCTGGACTTTGTCTACACCCTTAAAAATATACGTGTGGCTAAAGTAAATAAATACAAGTATTTAGGCGTAATAATTAATGACCAGCTAACATGGAGTGATCAGATTTCCCATATAACTTCATCTGCAATGAAAAATCTGGGTTTTTTAAGACACAAGTTGAAAGGTGCACCAAGTAACGTAAAAAAATTAGCTTATGAATCTATTATTCGGCTAAAACTCGAGTACGCTGCCGTGGTGTGGGACCCTCACACGGAAAAAGACATCGCGCGGGTAGAAAAAGTTCAAAGGCTCCATCTATAACAAACACCGAAATTCTGATTCTCCATCTTTCCTTATGGAAACGAACAAAATAAAACAGCTCTGTACCCGACGAAAGATAGCAAGATTAGAATTTTTATACTGCTTAATTCATGGAAAGCTCGGAATATCGGCAACACTTTATGTCACACCATCCCTCACTCGAAAAACAAAACAAAACACACACACACACACACACACACACACACACACACACACACACACACACACACACACACACACACACACACACACACACACACACACACACACACACACACACACACACACACACACACACACACACACACACACACACACACACACACACACACACACACACACACACACGCACACGCACACGCACACGCACACGCACACACGCACACGCACACGCACACGCGCACGCGCACACGCACACGCACACACGCACACGCACACACGCACACACGCACACACGCAATTATAGCTTAACTCCCCATTTCGCCAGAACCAACATTCACAAATTCTCCTTTTTTCCACGAACTATCGGGGACTGGAATGTACTGCCTGGGGAGGTTTTCACTTGTGAAAATTTCAGGGAAGCCATTGGCAATGTTTTTGACCACTGAGAGAGTTTTTGTCTGGTTGTTTGCAATGCTTTTGACCTCTGAGAGAGTTATTGTCGTTCTTTTTTTTTTTTTTTTGATAGCGACATAATCAAAATGGCTATCTGTACCAATTCATGCTTCCAGGTTATTTGTAGAAGTGTATCTGTGCATGACACGCAAAAATTTCTCCTTTTCTTTGTTATTTCTTCTTAACACTTATTTTGCCCATCCTGCTTGAACCAAAGAGGTCTGCAGTATCATGTAAATAAACAAAAAATATAAATCACACAGTCTAGCGGCCGCACGGCGAGAACTGGACGGGCACGTTTCATATAACATAATGACATGCTTGTCTTTCCGTTTGACATTGACACTGGCGTGGTCAAAAACAAAAAGAACCTTTCCATCCTCATTGCATTTCTATAGTAGTTCAAATCATATGGCAGTGGAGAATGCTTAAGCACGTGAAGCTAGTCACTAGTCCAAACGAGTACTAACCGTCCCACACACAAACAAGTTGTGTAGAACAGCGCGAAAAAAAACGACAGGGACGAAGGAAGACGACAAGACGAGACGTCTTGTCGTCTTCCTTCGTCCCTGTCGTTTTTTTCGCGCTGTTCTACACAATGGATTACCAACATGCCCAAGCTTCTGTTTTAACACAAACAAGCTTTTTTCCGCGTTCAGTGAATATTGTTTCTGCGTGCATATTCAATTCCGCTGTCTGTGGCCAACGGAAATGAGTGTGTTCGTACAATATAAAGGCGTCCCTATATTCGCTCCCTAGCTGTTTCCGTCTTCGTCAGAATTCTCGGCTTCCACGGGCGAACTGCATCCCAGAGGACAACGGCGGGATCGGTCCGAGCTGGGCATGACGAATACGTGATCAGGCCTAGACCGAGCATTCAAAAGATCCTTGCTGCTCCCCCCCCCCCCCCCCTTCCCCATCCATCTTATCCCTCTACCGAAAGGATATCCTTCTAAGCTAAGCCTGATATCTGAACCTTCCATTAGTTGGCTTCCATTGGCAGTTGCTTTTATTTGTGCTGCCTTGCGATGCATGCGACTTGTCCGAGGCCCGTTCCAATCAGGGGGGCTAACGTTACGATCCCTTGTGATCGCAACAAATCGTTATTTAGGACAAAATGACAAGTTTAGAAGGGCGAAGGTCTAGGTGGAGAGCCGGAAATACTCAATTTTCTTTCACTGATTATTATAGGTTCACGTTACGGTCAAATTCAGCTTGACTCTCAACTCTTAATTATGCTCACTGTGGCGTAGCTCATTGACCACGCGGAATTTTGGGACGTTAAACTCAACATACCAAAGTTTTCGAATTTCCGTCGACGTGCGCGCTTCTCGTTGGTAAGCACAGCACAGCAGTTATACTTATCCTAACGGCCATACATGGCAAAATTACTTTTGAAAAGGAATTAAATTACATTACTAATTACTTTCCTGAAAATCGCAGAAAAGTAATTAAATTACATTAGTCATTACTGTTCCGAAAAAGTAATTAAATTACATTACAATTACTTTGACTGAGTAATTCCATTACTTTTAAATTACTTTCTAGTTTTCATCCATGCAAAAACTAAGTAAAGCTAGTAAACTAAAACTAAGACGCACTATTCTGCTCAATTTTGTCTCCTTTTGCTGATCCGTCACGCTGGCTTCGGTTTGCCGAACGTCATTCCTGCTTTCGCGGCACTCTACTCGTTGTCTATTGAAGGAGCAGTAGCGCACTTTAGTAAAAGTAATTTCGAAAGGAATTAATTACTTTTCATGCGAAATTACTTTTCAAAACGTAATTCATTACATTACTAAATTACCAAACCAAAAAAGTAATTCATTACATTGCCAATTACCAGGAAAAGTGATTAAATTACAGTAATTTCATTACTGTAATTCAATTACTGCCATGTCTGCTAACGGCTGCTTCGTGGGCGTGTCAATGTCGCTCGCTGAAAACAGAGCCTCCCCCCCCCCCCCCCCCCACCCTTCCTTAAGCGCTTGGCGTTTCAATGCGGGCACTGCTTTTGAAATTTCCACCCGTCCGCTGTCCTGCCCACAGGAAGTGACAGCATGGCAGCTTCCGTTGCCAGTCCCTTCAAAACGGGCGGTTATCTCTCGACACCTCAAGTTTTGGAGTTTCTGTAATATCGAGTAACAAAACAAGGAAGGAAGAAAATGGAGAACTGTGTAGGGTTGCTTGTGCTTTACTTGTGCGATATAATACGTATGTGCTAAAATGAACTTTAGCAGTGAACTGGGTAAGCGGATATAAATTTCTAAATGCAATAAACTCACAATCAACCGCCACCATTTAGCTTACATTTCACAATAATTAAAAACGATGTCCCTGGCAAACATTCTTTTAATGTGCTGATTTGGAATAACGTGCAAGCGTGTTTTAATGAAAGATGTTTTGTAAACCTGGAGGTATTTTTGAGACAGCTATGTAAGAAACTGCCCAGGCACAACTATTACTTGCAAGAACGGTAGATTATTTATTTGAGACAGGCTTGGCAAAACTGGCTTTGCACAGCGGCGTATGTTATTTGCTGATATAGTTGTGCAAGGTTTGTGCCCTTAGAAATAAGTCAGCTGGTTTTAGTAGTTCGGATGACTAAACAAAATAAATACCAGACAGCAAACGAAGTGTGACATGTTCAAAAATAAACAACCTTCATTTTTAGACACAGTCTTGCAGATGACGACGTAGGCCATCAGTATTCCTGTATTTATTTCCCGATTGCTAGAACCAAAACAACAGCTTTTCAGTGAAAAAGTTGAATGCAATGCTCATTTATTGCGTTTCTTTTTTCAGCTGCGGAAGCGAAATTTACGGGTTATCGATGACGGAAGCTTATGTATTCATTCCACTTTTTCGTTTTGATATATACTTACGATGCACCTGATCTGTTGAAGCGGGTTTCTTCCTCATGAAAAATAAAACCTATTATGTCTTCGTACTCAGTGCACACACGCATAAAAGCCCTGTCTAGATGTCATTTATTTGATATCCTCTAACAATTAATCAGGAAACGCAAAATAATGAATGCAACTAGTCAGTCCTGCTCTTTTGTCCTCTTTTCCATTGCTCTCAGTTTCGCAGCCTGTCGCAAAATCAAGGAGGCTGTGCGTCCTCCGGGTTGTGTGTCATTCCTTGTTTCGGTTGACCTTTCCTCTCTAAAGAGGGCGAAGGTTGTTTTAATAATGCTCTCGCCTCTTCATAGGAAGCTGCCGCGCTGGCTTAATTAATATCAGGAGAAATGCGATATTCCCAGAGTCAAAACTGCTGCCGCAAATACGGGCTAAGCATATGGCGTGTGGCGGCTTTCTTTCTTTCTTTCTTTCTTTCTTTCTTTCTTTCTTTCTTTCTTTCTTTCTTTCTTTCTTTCTTTCTTTCTTTCTTTCTTTCTTTCTTTCTTTCTTTCTTTCTTTCTTTCTTTCTTTCTTTCTTTCTTTCTTTCTTTCTTTCTTTCTTTTTTTCTTTCTTAGTTCGTGGCAGCGCTCGGCTAACTAACAAATTCGTCGAGATTCATGACGTCCGTTCATTTCTCTCTCCTCCTTCGTTCCTCTTATTTTCTATTTTCTATCTTGCATTACGTTGCTAACATTTATGAGAACAATGGACTTCGGTTGCATGACTACGGTATTGGGCCTCCTATTATAGCGATATTGAGAATAGGAGGACCATATAGGTTAAGGAGATAGGGGAGCCGCGGATAGCTAGCGCACACGCGCAGAATGATGCGCGCTTAACGGGCGAATGATGCAGCTTTCATTCTGGGCATTGGCACACGTACTCCATTGTTCCATTATCCACCTAACCGATATGTTCATCCTATTCTCAAACTCGCTAGTAGCTCTCGCCACTACTTCAAGAAATGTCATGGGCAGGTTGGGATGAGCTGATTTATCATTTCGGATCTCAATTTTCAACAATTTGGTGGACATTCCACGAAAACTATAACGCAGTCTTATTGTGTCTTTTTTTGTTTAGGTGAATAGAGAGATCTAACATAGCCAATACCTACTTGCATAAGCGTACACCACATTGCTTGACGTCTTCTGCTTACTCTCTGTGGCATGAGTATCCGCCCAAGTGGATACACTGCGCCTGCTCTGCTGGCGTACCATGATGAGTTTGGTGCGTTTCCGAAGTCAACGTAAGGGGTCTTTGTAAAATCATTTGTTACCGCTACTTCCAGTGCAAACCCTGCTTCAGTGCACTCTTTGCATTGGCGTTGCTTATTCTGCAAATGTATTCGTCCCGATTGTGTTGCATAATCGAAAAGTCAACGCACGCGTCCTCTGAGCAATCCTTCGTGACGTAGGCACGAATTGCGACATGCAGTGCAAACAAGGTTATAAAATGAGCTGACACTTAGCAGGCGATGCAGTAAGTTAAGAAGCGCCGTGTACACAGCGTAATTTTGGCTCATGCACTTGCGACGTTTTACAGGCGGCAAGAAAAATGCCTATGCTGCCACTTTAAGTCTATAAGTTTCGGCCCTTCACATTGTGGCAAAAAGTGATTAAATGGTGATTAATGCTAACAGTTAAGCTCCTTTGAAACTACGTGCAGATGTCTGCCGCACATATGCGCGACAGCTAGTTTAAGCTGGACTAATACTGCCACGTGCCACAGCCTAACGACGACGAAGCGGCTGTTGGCGCGTGAGGAGCTCTCGGGCTAGAATTTGGAAGACCCTTGGGGCCGCTCAGCTCGTTGGGCATTACGGCTGCAAGAATTCGATTTCGCCATCGCCTATAAGTTTAACTCGAGCGCTCCCCACGCACCAACAGCCACTTCGTCGTCGTTGCGACCCAGTGCGGAGGCCGTGCCGTGCTAGGCACGCGGCAGTATTCATGATAGCGTGCGCTTACTTTTTGAGGTTGTCCGTTTTTGAGCACATATCACGCAACATGCGCTTATTTTGCAATTATGTACTGTAGTCGGCGATGTGAAAGCAGAAAAAAAATGGAGAGGAATTCATAGAAAAAGCTATACAACACAACGACTAGAATAATATAGTTGGAGGAAAGAGTTGAAGCCAGAAATAGCTTTCAGACGAATATCCCCCCGATTCTTATCATCTAGTTCCGAAATGCCCCTCACCCAGTCTTCGCATGCCTGCGTACGGCTTTTGTATGTTATATGCCTCTGATAATAAGGCGATAGTGTTGAAGTCCCCGTTCTTTGGAAACTTATTCAGCGCCGGCTTTGTCCGCGTTGGCGTCGTGAGTGAAAAGTCACAACATACATCTGGAAGGTGGCCGGTGACATGGCCTTGCGATTGTTGTTCGGCAGTCTTTGTAACGGCTCGTGACAAGATGAAAAGACCCACGTGGCAGGAGCTGCCTACATGGGCTACTCAGGTGAGATGGGAGCGTGAGATTGTAATCGTACCCGACGCTTGGATCCCGACCCAGCCAAGTTACTCCAATATAGATCACGCTGATCCACTTGTGCAGCTTGGTGAAAGCGTGGCTTTATGTCTGTCACTTGGAGTTTCTCCTGATATTATCTCTTAATATTTCTATGGTATTCACATGTATTTCAGAGATAATAAATACATGTAGGAGAGTGGATGTATCCAAAAGTGGATCCGATTATCAAGAGGAACCGGCAAACGGAAGGCATCAACGCTATCGCGTCACACGCTTAAAGGAGGACCATTAGTGATCCCCACATGTTTATCTTCTACGAAATAATCACCGCGTTTTATTTATATTTGGACGTTATTGAACCGTCATAAATTAGGTTACATCCTTGCTGTTTTCTCAATCCGAGTAATTGTTTTATCACAGATTTCTCAAAGATATTGCCACATTCGTGGACAAGAGTTCGGGCCTACAAAATAGTAGAAAAAAATTATTTCTTGGTCTAGTCGCTATGCTTACCGTTGACTTTGTATTCCCGATCATACAAAAAACTGCAAAATATTTCTGCCCAGTCAGGCAAAGTAGGTAAAAAAAAAATCTGCGTGAGCACCAATTTGCCCCAGCCGCTGGGACGGATACCAGCTGACTTGCGTATATATGCCCTGGTTTTTTTCACGAAATAAAGTTGTTAGCCTACGTTTGTGTGCGTCCTGCCTTTCCTTTGTCCGTGTCTCATTAGCGCAGCTTTTTATTGCATTGAACTGTGAACCAACTAGCCCGACAAATTTTACTATTGCTAGCGAGGTAAACCAGAAATAGAATTTACACCAAACTGGCACCCAAACATTTGTTCATGACTGTACGTATACACCCATGCTTATAGAAGGGAATTTCTCCATTAGGAAATAGTAACGGAAGACTACTGATGAAACCTTCAGAAATATACGCAGAAATATACGAAATGCACTAGAATATCTGCCAGTCGATGTCTGTGCAGCACATCCGTGGCACATCCACATCCCCCTCATGCACAAACCTCAGAACTCTTGCAACAAAGACTCCCCGATGCCATACACGAGCTCCTTGAAGCCCACAGACAAGCTCAATATGCCCATACGGGTCATTTAAACCGCTACAGGAGCACACACACTCGATACCTATCCTATTTCCGAAAACACGCGCAGTCGGAAGTATTTCTTAATTTCGGATTATCATATTGTAGCTGCTTCGTTGGTCTGGATCCAGGGAGACAACGACGTGGGCAGAGTGTTGGCGACAGCAATTGAATTGCTACTAAACCTGCTGCAACTAGAACATGGCACTTTCGGCCATTTTTGCCGCAAGGCTTTGCGTCGATGTTTTTAGGTGCGGAGGCATAACCACCAATCAGCAACCAGTAACCAGCAACCAGCAGACAAAGAGCTTGACGAGAACATACAGCCTCACGGTTTACAGGAGCGCGTATGGTATGGTAGTGTGAATATGCCTGCAAGCGCGTGCACTGCACTACCTATAGTTCAACTGTAGGACTGTGCCAGTCCGCCCCAGGTTTCCGAATACCTTGTTAATCGCTTCTTTTGATTGGGTGGGAGCTGTACTCCCAAGCTAATTAGCCCTTGTATCAACGACACTGACCTTCTTTTGTTGAAACCAAATTTAAAAATTGAGTTCGGCTTATATGCATTTCTTTGTTTTCAGTTTTAAAAAAATTAGGCCCTCAGCGATAATTGCCCAGGCAATATTGATATTCACACCGATTGGCCACACGACCGGATGCACACAGTATTACACGTGTCGCATCATCTGTCGCAGTCTTTGATGCAGAAGTACGCGGAATCCAAACCGATTGTGCGGCGAAATTTGGCTCCACCTCGGCAGATCGGCGCCTCGTGAGGCGGAAGTCAACGAAGCCACATTTGGTCCAGCGCCAAATTATCGACCAAGAAGAGGCAAACACTGTCTGCGAAAGAAGTGGCTTACCATCACGAGCGTTGTTTAGTATTTTCCTATCGATCCACCGGCTGCATCGATATTACTACGTGCATTTAACAGCGCTGGCGCAAGAAGTCCATTTCGCTATTTTATTCTACATTAGAGTGTGATAAAGAACCTATTCGTTAGAAAGAGCACGAACACATCAACAGCTGACTTTGATTACACAAAAAATAATACCCTGCCAATAGAAGGTCCGCAAAAGCCCGAAAGGCCGGAACAAAAAAAAAAAAAAACATACTTTACCCAGCCTTGAGGTAGAAGTTTCTAATCCAAAAGAAAAATCTGTCGATGGTGGTGGTCGAGCAGCGAGGCCCAGTAAAGATATATATTTTACTTCAAGTACGTTAATTTGTTAGTATAGCTTTTATGTGTTAGGAGAGGACCATGCCCATGAGGTAAGGCCCTCGCAAAGTCCTACTTCGGGTACAAACTTGTTTCCGAACGCCCCTCATAAAACGCCCATGTTGTGGGTGTCCCATAAAGAGGATTTGGTATCTAAGAAGCACCACATGGGAACGCGCCGTTCGATAACGGAGGAATATTATTCGCAGTTACACTGAGCTGTGAAGCTTAACCCTCCATCTATACCTCTCTGAATGGCTGCCGCGCTTCTCAGCAACATGTATACCCGTCCTTTAGTTCAAGTACTCCTTTGGCATTATACAGCTAACTTGGGAAGCGCGTGAGGCTTGGAATTTTACGCAGATTGCCAAGTCTAAAAGAATAGCGAGATGAAAAGGAGTGAAAATATCCGCTGATATTCCAGCGAGATAAAGAAGAAATAGATGCTTGTACGTTCGGAAGAGTTGTTCTACATCATGTGCCTTGTGATGCAACGTAGACATAATTTAAATCTATAGTCCACTTCAATAGTCCAGATAGCTCGCTTCTACAGATAATCAACTTCGACAAGAGAGAGTGCTTGCCACAATATTGACGCCTAATAGCGGGAGAGATGTCCTCAAAAGAGTGCATTACAGACGGCGCGATTGGGCGTTGCTCAGAATCGGTTTAGCTATAGCTAATCGATGCTTAAACAAGCATATCACGCTTTGCTGACAGGTTATGGAGCGCCACGCTAACAATGGCGAGCAGCAGCGGTGGGCTCGAAGGGCGGTACCTGTTACGTTCTATCTGCAGACAATCGATCACCGATAAATTCCGGAAACGCAAAGCGCATCGAACCGCGAATGCAATTTCGCGCACGGGGAGTTGAGCCGGCGTGAATCGATTTGTCGGGACAGAGTCGCGTGAATCGGCGCAAGCCGAACCGCAAGATTGCTTGTCGCATTCCGATTTGACGATTCTCTTAATTTGCTTGTTATGCAGAAGACAGAAGCGATTGATGTCAACCGCAGAGTAGCCGTAACGTCGCGGTGGGGCAGTGGACGTCAGGGCGCTGAACTGCTTTTCTCAAGGATACGGGATCGAATCCCGGCCACGGCGCCCGCTTATCGATGGAAGCGAAAAGGCAAGGAGCCCGTGTGCTAAGCGATGTCAGAGCACTGTAAAGAACCCCGGGCAGTCGCAATTTCCGGTGCCCTCAACTACGGCGTCTTTCGTAGCCTGAGTCGATTTGGGGAGTTAAACCCTATAACTATAAACGAGACCAAGCCATCAACCAGCGAATATATGTATTTAAAGCGAAACTCCCAAGAGTGTGCGCCTCGTTTTGAACACTTGACCTTCGAGAACGATAAAGGTCAAACAAAGCACGCACCCCAATGCATAGTTGCAGTAATCAAGTAGAAAGTGGAGCAGGGTGTAGCCTTTGGCCCTGAGGGTACAATAAATAAATAAATAAATATCTTAACGAAAGCTAATAAATACCGGATATCCCATTGTGCCTCACTCCACATCTCCCGTGGTTAAGGCGCATCACATCTGCCATAGCAACTGTGACGCCATCCGTTGTCGAGCTGCTGTAGCGGCGAACGGGGCAACGACATTTACTGAAGATACCCCTGGTGCAGGCCTGGTGCCGTTAAAACATGCCATGTTTCGCACGATACTGCATTGGTTGGCGAAATCGAACAGTCGCTCATTTTTTTTTTTTTTACAACTTTGTGAGCACGGGGAAGATCCGGGAGACTGAAATGAATAAAAAGCCCGCATAAGACTGAAGGAAAACAAAAATGCTTCTTTGGCAACAGTAGCTATTTGGGAAGCACGTCGATGAAATGAATGCGCAGTTATGTTAGCTAAGAGCTTCGACGCGCGCATTTAGAATGACAGGATTCACTGAAATACACTGGGATACTGTAAAATTAAAAAAATTAGGAAAGAAAATTAAACACAAAAAAATGTTAAGATAAAGACAGGAAGAATAGGTTAGGAAAAAAAAAAAAGAAGAAAAAAAGAAAGACTGAACTGAAAAGCAAGGAAAAAAGAAGCAGTAAAGATCGAATGGAAAGAAAGGAGGAAATAAAAATAGCGAAAGGTTACATGTTGACCTCCCTACCGCGAAATAATCCTTAAAGTACAATCAAATTCACGTTTGCGCAGTTCCTCCCCGTCAGAATATTTGTTAATAAATCGAACGCAGCTGTCAGCCCACACGAGACTGAACTGTTCGCTTTTCACGCAGCCCCCCTTCACCGAGATGTCAGCCACGCGCAAACGCAGGCATATTGATCGCACGCTCCAGTTACCTTTGCGCCGGCCGGAGGCGCGTCGCGCACGCGACACTCCCGGATGGTACAATGAAAGCTATAGTAAATAAAGAAAGAATATTAGCTTCCGAAACCTTTTCTCACATTTTCTCGATGAGACAGCAGCGGAAAACAGCAAGTAACCTCTATTATTTTCCTTTCTTTTGTAGGTGCTTATACTGAGTTATTAGAGCTTTAATTAGTAATTTTCATCTTCCTCATTCACATCGTGTGAACAGGGATGTCAAAGGTGCTGCAAAAATGAAACAGCTACGCTTTGCATGACCGTTTCCTCAGACTTTTCATGGGTGGAGTCATTCACCTTGTCTTTTATTTTTCATTTATTTTATTTTATTCTTTATCTTTCGGAAATTATGCCTTCTACATTTCGGTAATATGGGCAAAATTGTTATGCGACAGAATCCATATGAAGTTTATGAGCTTATGCGGTGTTCTTGATGTTGAGGCTTTAATGTTAGGAGTGCCTGAAAATCATTTTATTCCAATCACTGCTCCCAAGCTGTCGTCTGTTGTACAAAAATACGGTACCAAAATTTAGGACAGTCAGTTCGATTTTGGATAGCAAATGCGTAAGGACAAGCTCTACCAGGGTATCTTGAAATAGACCCTGTCGTAATTTTCGGCTGAAATGAAACATGGAAAAATATCTTTAGTCATTTAGTCAGCTACGGAATGCAGAAGTTAGCGAACATTAACAGCTGTGAATGCGCAGAGCAGGAGCTGTAGGCGTACAGCTCCTTTACTATAATATGAGCTATATCACTAACTAAAGGGAAGAAATCAGGGAAATACGAAGAGGTTCCCGCAGACACTCCCCCTGTTTGTTGCCCTTATAAGGGACGAATGATTAAATGAGACCCGTAGTAAAGTGGCAAGTCGGGCATTAAATTATTCGACATGAATTCATCCTTGAGTTTCCGAATGCTTTTTCAATAACTGGCAACAACTTCGAATATGTCTTGTCATAGTTTTCTTCAGCGGAGGTTTAAAAAACTGGGCTAACTCTATTGGAAAGACTGCTGAGCGTCGCAACGTAATACCTTTGTGCTGTAGTGTACATGGTACATACAGCGTACATACAGCCTCCAAAACTGGCTCATTAGAGGCCGTGACTAAAAACTTCCACCTTAACAGCTGATATTTGAGGCTAGTTTGTGCACTATCGTCGTCGTCACTATCAAAAAAATAATTTTCTTGTTTATTTGGATTGCAACAGATGTAATGTGCAAACATTATGTTGCATGCCCCCTGGTACAAGGAACAGTTGCGTCTATCGACATGTGCATCTTTAAATAAACCAGTTTAAGGCTCCGATAGCGCGTGCTGTTTAGCATGTATCAGTTCAGTTCAGTCGTTCAGTCGTGTCTGACTCTTCGTGACTCTATGAACCATATCACGCCACGCTTTACGTCTCTCACTATTTTCCTAACATCACATAACTTGATCTGCAGCGCCTCGGGGATGCCATCTAACCATCGCGTTAGCTGCCTACCCCTTCTCCGGTGACCCCCAACCTTTCCCAACATCAAAGCTTTCTCCAGCGACTCTCTTCTCATGCATACCTGCTTTCAAAGAATATCCGCACAAGTAGTACAGGCATAATCGATTTGTAGAAGAGCCGATTGTTTCTTTATTCCACTCATTAGGTGCAATCTTTAACTGCTCTAAATTTATTCAAATAAGCACCGAATTTAGGCCACCAGGGTTCCAGTTAAGTTTGCGGGCTTCGCACAGAAGCGAGATTTCGAAGGGGCGACCAAGGTCAAGGGGCAGTTTGACGCGGGCAGATTTATGACGATGGCAGCGGGCGACGCCGCCGGCTCTCTCCGTCCCGTGCCGCGAGGGAGGCAGAACAGTGCAGTTAAAGCGCACAGCATAAGCGCAGTGGTTGTGGGTTCAGCGCTAACTGCTATGTCCCCCGGTTCGAGTGGAGAGGGCGCGGAGGCCATAAATCCCGAAACGCGGCGTAACACGGGCCTTGGGAGAACACGCTGTTGACACGGCTTCCCGGGAAGACGCCTGTGTGTCCCTTTGAATCCGCCGCCCGCGCGCAACCGGCCAAGGGCAGGGATCGGAATGTTTGGGCCTGAGGTTTGCGCGGGTGTGTCTTTATGTATTTTCGGAAGTGTAACCGTCCACGCCGCTTGTCTTTGCGACTGCTTGGCGCCGCTGGCGTGGGAGGATTTTGGAGAGGGAAAAGTTGCAGATGTATGTGTTTGTGTGCGCAACCACTCGCCGCTTAGTGCGTGCTTTGTGTGTGTTTTATTTGACATGCGTAGGAGAGGGTATATGTGGAACAATTATTGGCCAGCCCATTTTAAAGGACTGCATGTTATTGGCCACAGAGTGGCGTACGTTGATTGGTCAACGGACAAAACTGGAATTTTGGGTAACGCTAAGAAAGCGAGTGTTGGACAGTTGGGCTCGGACGAGAGTCGAGGGCAGACGGGTTGTTCGAGAGGGAGGCTAGGCTGACGGAGGTCTCAAGGGACTCCGGCCTAAAGTGTAGCAGGAGGCCAAGGCCTGATTCTGCTAGCCTCTGACCTCAGATCGTTCACCAGTCGCAGTTAGCCCTCTACGTTTGATGTCGCATCCGACGACATTTGTGTAAATACGCCAATTGTAAAAAGTGTAAATAAACGTGTACAATCCGAGAAGAGAAGTCGTCATCTCCGCACCGCAATGTGTCACTGAGCCACGGACGCAGCGGTGGTCACCAACACCACTCTGTACGAGCGAAGGCAGCAGAAGATACAGCAAGAACACCTGCTCTACTGGGAAGGCCATCGATCCCCCACAGCTTCGCACCGTTTTAGTTTAACTAGTTAAAATAAAACGGTGCGAAGCTGTGGGGGATCGATGGCCTTCCCAGTAGAGCAGGTGTTCTTGCTGTATCTTCTGCTGCCTTCGCTCGTACCGAGTGGTGTTGGTGACCACCGCTGCGTCCGTGGCTCAGTGACACATTGCGGTGCAGAGATGGCGACTTCTCTTCTCGGATTGTACACGTTTATTTACACTTTTTACAATTGGCGTATTTACACAAATGTCGTCGGATGCGACATCAAACGTAGAGGGCTAACTGCGACTGGTGAACGATCTGAGGTCAGAGGCTAGCAGAATCAGGCCTTGGCCTCCTGCTACACTTTAGGCCGGAGTCCCTTGAGACCTCCGTCAGCCTAGCCTCCCTCTCGAACAACCCGTCTGCCCTCGACTCTCGTCCGAGCCCAACTGTCCAACACTCGCTTTCTTAGCGTTACCCAAGATTCCAGTTTTGTCCGTTGACCAATCAACGTACGCCACTCTGTGGCCAATAACATGCAGTCCTTTAAAATGGGCTGGCCAATCATTGTTCCACATATACCCTCTCCTACGCATGTCAAATAAAACACACACAAAGCACGCACTAAGCGGCGAGTGGTTGCGCACACAAACACATACATCTGCAACTTTTCCCTCTCCAAAATCCTCCCACGCCAGCGGCGCCAAGCAGTCGCAAAGACAAGCGCCGTGGACGGTTACACTTCCGAAAATACATAAAGACACACCCGCGCAAACCTCAGGCCCAAACATTCCGATCCCTGCCCTTGGCCGGTTGCGCGCGGGCGGCGGATTCAAAGGGACACACAGGCGTCTTCCCGGGAAGCCGTGTCAACAGCGCGTTCTCCCAAGGCCCGTGTTACGCCGCGTTTCGGGATTTATGGCCTCCGCGCCCTCTCCACTCGAACCGGGGGACATAGCAGTTAGCGCTGAACCCACAACCCCTGCGCTTATTCTGTGCGCTCTAACTGCACTGTTCTACCTCCCTCGCGGCACGGGACGGAGAGAGCCGGCGGCGTCGCCCGCTGCCATCGTCATAAATCTGCCCGCGTCAAATTGCCCCTTGACCTTGGTCGCCCCTTCGAAATCTCGCTTCTGTGCGAAGCCCGCAAACTTAACTGTTCCATTCAGACTTAGCGAATGATAACTGTAGTGATTTAATTCCATATTTCCACCACCATTTCATGATGATGAAGGGCGAGGGTGTGGGAAATAAAAGCGGTTGCCAGATGACGAAGTTCCCTTGTACGGAAAGGAGGGGCAGGCGACGGTACTTCTGTCACTTTGGTGGGTAGATTCTTGGTATTTTCACATTTCATCGAGAAATAATAAAAGAAAGACATTGTGAGGTAAAACACACAAGCATGAAAACAATACAATGACTCAACCCTACTGTGGGCAACCAAAAAAGTAAAAAAATTGAGAAAAGCAATGCAAGCAGGCTTTGAAAAAGTTGTGGTATATGTATTGTCGACTACAAGTCAAGAATGCAGCAGCGAAAGGAAGTCCTAGAACCTGTGGCATTGTGAGAGGAATCTCCCAGATCTCCCAGCAACTGAGACACAAAAGCATTTTCCCCTTTCATGCCAGTAGGCAACAAAGGGCGTTGTGCTGGCGATAGTGTTGTTCAGGACCCAGGATATAGCATTGAGAAAAGTAATTGCGCAGCCTGGGGAGATGAGGACAAAGACTGGTGTTGCTCCCTTTCGAGGAATATCAGCGTTGAGAATGGACTCCACTTGCTGGAAGCCCTCCCTTCAGGTGTATTACCGCTGCATTCTTGATTTGTAGCTGATTACAGACATTTATAGCCGCATACAATGACGGGTTCCGAATGGACGCATATCCCTGTTAACACCGTTGTCACAGGCCTCAAAGAAACCAATTATGAAACCAAACTACTTCTAGCATCCTGGAAAAATAAAAAAATCAAGGATCTTGAAGAAGCGATATCGTGTCACACGTCCTCTAAAAATTCTTCGTGTTTTAACGCTAGAGCTTCCAGTGAGCCGCTTCACCTTTTTCTGCGAGTACATCTGTGATCTTGAATAAAAACACATATATCCACCACTAAACTTTATCTACGTAGTAGGCGACGTTATGACGCTGCTGAATGTAGTGCCAGCATAAAAGGCTCTCATGAGCATATGGGGCAATATGCTTTAAAGGGCGCGTTCACAAAACGCTACTTCAAATTAAGCCTAAACTTATGCACGCCTTACTTTTTTTATTTCTGGAGCCTTGGAATAGCGACTCTGGCATTATCTAAAATCACGTTACCGACTTGGTGCTGTGCTTCAGAGCCCGTCGTCTCGCTTCTGGATCAATTCGTAGCTGTTACTGGGTTTTTCAGTTTGTTCATCAGTGATAAACGGGACACCGGCCGTTCGTTCGCCCTCATCTCATCTAAAAGAACATCCGTGACCGTTAACTGCCTTTAATTTTTTTTTTCTGATGATTCTGCCTCTCCTAGGTGTAAAAAATAACGTCAGTCCGTTAAAGAAAACTAAGCGGTTCGGCGCTGTTGAAGATGGATATCGGTTAACACGAAAATGCATGCATCTTCGTTCGTTATACGTGTTTATTCTATCCGAGATCAGGTGTTGGCATGCATCTTCGTTGTAACCCAGCTTGTGTGTTCGTTATATCCCAATCAAGTGGTATGCATGTATATTCGTTATAACCGAGGTCGCGCGTTCGTTATATCTGAAGTCAAGGGTCGACCCAACAATGACGCGAAAGTTCGTAAATGAACACAGTAGAGCTGACGCTAAACAATAATTTCAGTCTGAAAAACCAAATGGCACCACTTGGTTGAAGTTGCCATCAGAGCTGCGTTTCTATACGCTGAACCAAATGTGCGGATGTGACAAACGCTATGATATCCTGTGTGTCTTCCGAGCTTTCTTTCTTGATTTGGTACGCAAACAGCGTCCATTTATAATATCTTGCAAAACCATCCGCGTACGTCACAAGCAGCCACTTATGCAAACTTTCATCGTAAGGTATATGTTACTAAATATCATGAAAAACGTCTCTGCTTGCTCAATTCTCACCGATTATACAACAGAGGCAGAGGAGGCAGCCATTGCGCTAGCCATGACATCCACACCTGCAGCGAAAATAATTTCGGATTCTAAAACAGCTGTCGTATACTTTGACAATGGTTTAGTGTCCCCAAAACCCACCGCCTTTCGCGTTTTTGGCAACCCCGACAATCTGTCACCCTTATTTGCAAAGCCGCGCATGCGGCCCTTCTCTGTAACCAGGAGGCTCACTCCCTGGCCCGAGGTCTCACTTACCGGATTGGGGAGAAACAGTCTTCCTCAGATGACGAGAAGTGCCTGCTGTCCTGTCGTGCACATGCTTACCTACCACCGCGAAAATAGGAGGACTTACGCAATCCCTGCCCCGAATCTCACAACAACACAAGCTGCTCCTTGGCGCAAGCTACAAGTCCCGCCGGGGTGGTGTTGTGGTAAGATATCCGACTACAGTGCCGGAGTACCCGGGCTCGATCCCGACCGCGGCGACTGCCCATACCTCATCCTTCTCCACGACCGCCTTCCTTACCAGTTTTCTTCTTCCTGCAAGCTCTGTGGTAAACCTGACAACTTTCTACGCACACTACTCACGTGCCCCTCATTTTCCCATCCTCCTTCACCAGAGGTGGCCTAGATTACTGGGAGAAACTACGCATCAGTACCTCCTATAAGGACCAGCGCCAGATCATTACACGCGCTCTCGCTTGGATAGCCCTCCAAGGGCTTTGCTTTGCTTTGCAAGAGGGCCCTCCGTACATGGAGGGGGCTCTCAAATGCCATGTAGGGGGCAACGCCCCCACTGTCTGTAATACTTGCAGTAAATGTTTCTACCACAATCCGTCACGGAAAGAAGGCGCGCAGACAATGCGGCGTGGAGAAAAGTGATTAGCGCACACTCATGATTGGCTGAAGAGACCTCCACAAAGCTTCAATAATAATACACACAGGAAATTAAAGACGTAGTCTCTGTTATTTTTGTTTGTTGTACGCCTGAGCCGCGCCGTAAGGGAAGGGGGAAAGATGGCAGAAAAATTAGAAAGAGAGAAGGAAGTGCCGTAGCGGAGGCCTCAGGAGTAATTTCGACCACCTGGGAATCTTTAGCGTGCACTGATATGGATGGATGGATGGATGGATGGATGGATGGATGGATGGATGGATGGATGGATGGATGGATGGATGGATGGATGGATGGATGGATGGATGGATGGATGGATGGATGGATGGATGGATGGATGGATGGATGGATGGATGGATGGATGGATGGATGGATGGATGGATGGATGGATGGATGGAATGGATGGAATATAGGAGCGTCCCCTTTGAAACGGGGTGGTAGCAGTTACTATCATGCTCATGTTTTTTCCCATATACTTAGTTATTGTTTTAGATTGGTTATCTATACCATATTTCTATTTATTGAAATGTTACTAACATTAGATCACTTCTCTGCTTTTAAGCCATCAATCTTCCAGTCGTTTTTTGCTAGCTTCCACCTCCGGTTTATTCACCCGGCCACTGGCATCTCTAAACCCCAGAGCTTCAGGAACAGTGACTGCGCCTGCATAGACTTCCGGATGGATACCATTACATTCGAGAATAATATGGTTAATTGCTTCTGTGGATTTACCCCACATACTGCATATGTGTCATCTTCATGGTTAACTTTCCTTTTGTAGCTGCGTGTTCTAAGGCACCCTGATCTAGCTTCAAAATGTAGGGCATTGCCTCTTGAGTTATCAAAGAAAGCTTTGTTCCTGATCCGCCTTTTCGAATTTCGGTATAGTTCCACACTGTTTTTTTTCTATAAAATTTTTCCAATTTTTACCTTCTGTGTTCTTCACCTGTTGCTTAACGCTCATTATCTCTTCGTCCTTGTGACCAGCACACTTACTGGTTAGTTTCCTAGTTCTTTTCCTCCAGTGTGAGTGAACGCTTTTTGTTATAGGTATTTCAAAACTTTTAGCTGTCCATCCGTTACTGTCCATTTTCCTCAGGCGTTCTTCATATAATATTTTACTCTGAGTTTCCCGTACTTTGACAGATGCCGAGCCGATATCTCCCTTTACCGCCTCATTTATGGTTTTGCCGTGGGCACCTAGTGCTAATCGTCCGACGGTTTTCTGATTTATTTCTACTGTCGACTGTACACCTCTGATTTTAGGCACAAAACCATATTTCCGAACGTAAGCCGGGCACCATAATTCCTTTCCGAATACCCCTCAAAACCTGATACCTGTTGTATCCCCACAATGCTCTATGCTTCATTATCCCGGCATTTCTTCGCCCTTTTACCTTAAGTGATTGCTCATGCTTTTCAAATATGCCAATATTTCGTTTACCCATACATCGAGATATTTATATTCTGCTACTCTGGGTATTTATTGGCCTTGTATTTTAAAACCGTTGAAAATCACACAGCACACGGACGCCACCCCGTTTCACCTCCATCGAAACACAGCCGCCGGCGGTTGGAATCGAACCCGGAAACTCCGGCACAGTAGTCGAGCTTCTTACCACTGCCCCACCGCGGCGGAATGATGCGATCCCGCGACTGCGCAAACAGATAAGCTTCGCTGGCTACTAGAGAACTACGTCATCACTGCAGCGGAACGACCTACTTAGTTGCCACTCTCTCGTGCCTTTCATTGGATGCTCAATCAGAGAGCGGCGCGCTGCAAACATGCGGCTATCAGAGACGGCACCTGCTTGCAGGTGGTATAAAAAAAGAGAGAGGAAACGCTCTTAATCGAGCCGACGCCGATGCCCCTAACGAACTCAAGCTAATGTAGCTCCCAGCAGAACACCGTTTTCAAGGCGACTGTCGGCACCTCGAGAATATTAAAATAAATTGGCTATTTAAATAAAACGAATATTTAAGTAGCGTTTGAAGCTGAAGCTTCACAAGTTTGGCATGAGAGCGCACATGTTTCGCATTTGACCAACTAAGATAAAGTGGCAGCAGTTCTTTTTTTGTTTTCATTTTCAAATTAGCGGGCTCCAAACGTATCGACGGAGCAACCAGCAATTCTTAGCTTTCGCTCATCGTTCTCCCTATAGCAAACTTGTCACGTGATAGCATTACTGAAACCTTCCACCCAAGCCTTCCCCTCCCCGGAAACTGCCTCAGGTAACAAACACACAGAGTTGACACTCGGACATTGAGACCTAGGCCGGGGCGGCTGCTCTCTGAGTCAGATCAAATCAATGCACTTTGTAGGCTATTTTAGGTTATATGTGTGTGTATTAGTCAATTACATTGTTCTCTTTTTTTTCTTTACAGTGCAGCTGATCCTGTATCCAGTGGATGTAGTTTTCTTCCCTCCTTGATGGACCCAAAGGAGGATGGGCAGTATTGTGGAAATAAATAAAATCATTAGATCTAGGCTTTAAGTGCACTTAGCCGCCTCCGATAGGTGTGCTTTGAGCAAGTCGGTAACGGGGACCTAAGGGAGTGTCTTCTCTTGTTAGTGTATGTTACTTAGTGCCGGTGAGCTGGGATTAGGTGCGCTGCTTAGCTCGCAACTAAGTTACCAAAGTTTCTTTTTTTTTTTTGAACGAAGAGCAAGCCAACGGCTTTACAGCACAGCAGCCCTGAATAAAGTGCCCATGAAAAGCTATTTACTAAAACTAGAAAAACGCGCGCACAAGAAATAGGTATCCTATCAATCGTCCCCTGCAACGCAAAATATTTTAGGCTATCCTCCTTAGCCCCGCATATCAGCATTCGAAAATGATGCTCCTTCTCTACAACTCAGCTCAACCGACACCGGCTTGCAGGAATAAAAAAAAAAAAAAAAACAAGTCGCGACGGCACCCCACCACGCCGCATGTCGTCCGCGTTGTTTGGGATCGTCCAAAGAGCGGGTGCTCCCAGCAAGCCCCTATGACGTCATAGGAGAGGTCATATACTTTGGGAATGCCCTAAGTCTCCGGGCGCTAGGGACAACATTAAATGTAGAGAAGCCTGGGAGACCCAGCTGCGAAGCGGCGTCCCCGCGGACCAGCAAAGAGCCGTCCGCCTTGCGGCTGAGGCCGCGAATAACCAAAGTATTTTCGCCACTTCCTAGTCGCGGAGGTTCCAACCCCCGTTCCTCAGGCCTGCGTGCCAGGAACGGGAAGTAGGGGGCCTCCTAAATCGGTGGAAAATAGTTTCAATCAATCAATCAATCAATCAATCAATCAATCAATCAATCAATCAATCAATCAATCTATCTATCTATCTATCTATCTATCTATCTATCTATCTATCTATCTATCTATCTATCTATCTATCTATCTATCTATCTATCTATCTATCTATCTATCTATCTATCTATCTATCTATCTATCTATCTATCTATCTATCTATCTATCTATCTATCTATCTATCTATCTATCTATCTATCTATCTATCTATCTATCTATCTATCTATCTATCTATCTATCTATCTATCTATCTATCTATCTATCTATCTATCTATCTATCTATCTATCTATCTATCTATCTATCTATCTATCTATCTATCTATCTATCTATCTATCTATCTATCTATCTATCTATCTATCTATCTATCTATCTATCTATCTATCTATCTATCTATCTATCTATCTATCTATCTATCTATCTATCTATCTATCTATCTATCTATCTATCTATCTATCTATCTATCTATCTATCTATCTTTCTATCTATCTATCTATCAAGATGTGTCATCCAAATCGGTTGCAAGCGCTCGCGAGGAGCACTTTTTAAAAATTATTTGTAAATCATAGTCATCACGCAAAGCTTTTAACTTTGACTCCGGTGCTCACAAAAACAACCTCTATGGATTCTTTGCATTAGAATATACCACAAATAGCACTTCAGAGTCCCTTAAAGTAAGGGCATCGCACACCTTCGCAAACTTCATGCTCGGTCTCAATAAACATTTCCTCCCCCACCGCCATCCCCCGTCGTGCGTATTACGAACTTCGTACCAGAGTGAACACCTTCGGTAAAACTCAAGCGGCAGCGGGTCGAAACGTACGTGATGAGAAGTGCAAACGCGAATTTGCTATGTGTTCGATGCTATGAATTGAATATTCAACTTTCTGTACGCGGGGTTCCTCGTCGCTGCTGCGCGTTATGGAAATTGTCAGCGCCTCACTGCCAGTCTGTACAGCTAGGCGCTTTCCGAAGGACGCTTAGTGTCAACTCGCGTTACTCAGGATGCGCTCTGCCGCAGTTGCTGTTTTCGAATGCATTACGACCGACACAGCGGTCTTCCTACGGCAACAGCCAAGGCCCAGTGGATCGTGCCTTCGACTTTGGAAAAGCCAGAAGTACGGTGTTGTGCCGGTGGGGTTATCACACAGTAGCCCACCGTCAACAGGGTTGTGCCAGTGGATCCCGCAACTGCCACCAATGTTGTGCCGGTGGGGTTATCACACAGTAGCCCACCGTCAACAGGGTTGTGCCAATGGATCCCGCAACTGCCACCAATGTTGTGCCGGTGGGGTTATCACACAGTAGCCCACCGTCAACAGGGTTGTGCCAAGGAGTTGGTAACGCAGCGCTCGTCACCCGTTTCGTGAACGAGGGCTGTCAGCTCCCTGGGCGGTAGCGATGAATCCGAGTCGGCGTTGGTGAGATGAAGAAAAGGCTTTATACACTATTTACAGGTATTTAAACAACGAGTTCGGCTCTGGGGCCGAAAGCTAACATAGCCGTACGCGACTGTTCTCGCGCAGCGACGGCCGGGGAGATTCCGCCGCGTCCGCACTGTCAGGGGGCGAACTGCTCCCGATGGACGCTAGTGACGAACTCACACTCGGAGTCTCGAACGGAAGCACTTGAGACTCCGTCGCCGAGAACCGTTGACGCTCAAAATGGTCCAATCCGACGGCAGCACTTTCGCATGGCCAATGGGAGAGCTTGCTGCGCTCTCGCTTCAAATATGCCGCGGGGCGAGAAGGGGTTCACCGTCAGGGCCACGGCGCCGTGCTGTCTGGACGCTCAGCTCATGTTGAAACACGTCGCTTCACTCCCTTTGGTACGGCTCTCCTCCAGTGCATTAGTGCTTTGCAGAGAAGCATCCAGAGTTTGTGAAGGAGGCGTTCGCCGAAGAAGTTTGGCGTCCGGCTGAATTCCTGGACGGCTTTGGCCAGGCACAACAACGGTCGTGCTTTCAACATTCCTCGTCGTGTTCCGAAAATATATTATTGCCAACAAAGCGCCTGTATGTGCTGGGGTGTTGAGGAAACTGTCTCCCGTCGCAAGACGAGAAAACAAATTCTGAGGTTGGGGGGGGGGGGGGGGGGGTTCGAGTCTTTACATTTCTATCATTTTAGAAAGCGACCTCTTTTCACATGTCTGATTCCTCAGCGTTACTTTTATAGAAGTGCGTAGCGGATGAGAACGTTTCTAATTATAAATGTTATTCGAGGAAATGCTTTGGCAGTCTGGTTCTTAACAATGATGAGTACACAACTAACTAACACATTCGACTCTATTTAAGCTCATAGTTTTCAGCGCAACAGCACACGGCCGTTGTGCTGAAAACTGAGAACCTAAATCTAGACTACCAACTAGCCCAACAACTAACTTTACGAAATACAGGTGCGGACATAAGTAAACGGAGCACGTTTTTCTGTTTAAATCAAACTCACGCCTTCTGTACCAGAGGCAAGAAACCAGCGTTTACCCAAGTAAGAGAGCACAGACGTCTACTACCGGTTCACACATACCCTGACTGCCAGCTTCAATTAAGGAAGCCGTGAAAACTTTTATGAGGAAATTGTGTGCTCCGTTTACTTTTGTCCGTACCGGTACATTCGTCTCGACGTGAAACGATTTGTCGCACCTGCATCCAAACTATTTCGACTCGAATCTGAAGTGTAATAATTAGTACGCCGGACAGAAAGATGATTTTTTTTTGCGCAGCCTAAAGGGTACTCACTATTCAGATCATGCAGATTGATTTGTCGCCAAATCAGATAGCGGTACTTTGGAGTGAAAGGAAATAAAGCCAAAACAAAAAAAAAAATTAAAAATAGCCTTATAATATTTCCCAAAATCAAACTAAAAAAAATGAGCGCAGCTGGCATTATAGCAGCTAGAGGCCTGGAAGAGTAGTCCTGTTTCGCTCTCCACAGGCGTCTGCCTGGATGTGCTTTTTCTCGCAGGTCTGTTGTAGCCAGTCTATGGTCCCGTTCTCAGCTTTCTTTTGGGGTGTTCGGTTAGATCTCGACACCGGCATAGTTCATGGACTTCTGTCGTCGCTGTAATGTCGCACTTTAACCTGTACAGAACCCATTGCTAAAGACCGGTGAATGGTCGCTACACGGAAAACAATTAAGTCGCAACTGTTGTATCGCACCGGTTTTAAATCTGTTTTACGATTGTGTGACGTCATGTCAAACACGTGGCTACGCGGTATTTCACTCACGTTTCCACTGCCGTCCCAGTGGCCTCATCTCTGCCTCGTTCAACCTTTGTGCTATCCTTCATATTTCCTCTCAATATAGTCAAGATAGTCACACCTGTCCTCAAGTAGTTATAAGATAGATTAAGCCGCGAACCAGAAGGAGCCTTTTTTTGAACACAGAGAGAGGCGACACGTGCGTGAACAGCAATTCTGCCTCCCCGCAAGCCATTGAACATATATTAGTAGAAAAATACACGGTAAAAGATCTTTTTTTCTTCCATATCTGAAATGCTCATGCGTTCATCCTCTTTGGTCTAAATATATGCAGCACGCACCCTTCATTAAACATAGCTGGAGTTAGCGCTCGTCCTGTCAGCATTTCTGTGTCTCATTGTGTTATTTCCGCTTTGTTTTTCTTTATCTTAGATAGTGCCCTGCTAAGGTTCTTTTTTTTTTTTTTTTTTTTTCTCTATGAAGGGTTCTCGCTTAAAGTATTTACTGTCACCTCTAGTCGTTAAGAATATGCTGATTGCGTTCAGTTTTGGGGCTTCACAGAGCAATATTATTCCCTCCACTCATTTTAGATTGGCTGATGGAGGGAGGGGGGCATCGCCATGAGCAAAGAATCCACCGCACAGTTCCTTGGAGGAACATTTCATCGAATGGCTTAGAGGAGAAGGCGGCAAGTGCAGGTCCATTAACTCGAAAACCCCATGGGCCCTCGCTAGCCGCCGCTGTACCTTATCACCTGAACCCTTTCTTTTTTTCTAGTTTTTGTGTGTGTGCACATTCTTCCCATTTCATTTACCAGTGCATGCGTGACCATGCAGAAAAAATAAAAGTGTCTCGATTTTCAAAGAGCGCCAACCAATGCCAGTATGGTTACGCACTAGGAATTATTACTCGGCAGTTTCCCGGGGGACCGAGTGCGGAATGAAAAGCCCAGCTTAGCAGCTCTCAACCGGCCTTTTAATCGACAGCTGGAATCGGTTCATTCAGGAGTAATGAAATTTTTTGCTCTTTTTTCTCTGTTTCTTGAATAGCTTGAAAGCCTCTCTGACCCGGAGTAGTTCCTCCATCCCGGCCCGTGGTAGCGATGAGTAAAGAGAGAGAGAAAGAGAGGAGAGATACTAAGAGGGAACGCAATTCTACAAGCAATCAATAGCATGGAAAGAAAGGGAGGGGGGGGGGGGAGGGGAGTCAGTGAGGAACGTAAGTGAAATGAATTGATCGCTCTTGGTTAACGAGAAGCGCCATTATATCTGGGTCTTAAAAGTCCCTGAAGGAACTCCAATGTTTCAAGTCACGCCAGAGCAGGCATTCCTCCAGCGTTCATGTTCTGCTCTTGCGTAATGTGTTCTGCTCAGCGTTATGGTGACACAAAAGGTATATTTAACACCCGCCGCGGTGGGTCACTGGGCACAGGCTTTGTCACTAGGCTCCTAATTTGAGGGATGATGAGTTGACGTCGTCAATGTCATGACGTCCTAGCCACAGTCAATTCAAGGCACGATAACTATACCACCGATGACGCTATCATTTATTTCTAGATGCGACATGCTACAGTACTAATGACGTTATCATTAATTTCAAGGCATGGCATAGTACACAACTCATGGCGTCATCAATAATTTCAAGGCACGACGTACTGCACCACTGATGATGGCATCATGAATTTCAAGGCACAACATACTGCACGACTTATGACGTCATCATTTATTTTAAGGTACGGCATACTACACCACTGATGACGTCATCGAACTAAAGCGTTTCGATGGACGGATGGAGACGATAGTGGCCGCGAGCATGAGCCATTAAAGGCTTTCGCCTAAAAAACGCTCGTATACGCTGTCAGTGGTTAGCGCACGTTAAAAAAGCGCAGGTAGTGGATATTAATCCAGAGCCCTCCACTATGGCGTCCCTCGTTGCTTCAGGATGTTGTACGATATATGATCTGCGGAAAAATTTAAATTTCCGCCTAGTTATTTATACCCCTCATATTTAGTTTCCTCGCAAGATACTCCCTCTTGCTCTCTCTCTGTTTGACCTCTGTTTAAACTCTATTTAGGGTATTTTCCCCTTTTGAAGTGTCTACTGCAGTGTCCACAACACGAGTGACCCTTTTCCCAAAAGACTTGCCGCGGTGGTGCAGTGGTTAGGGAGCCCGACTTCTGTGCCCAAGGATGCGGAATCGAGCCCCGGCCTTGGAGGCCGCTTTTCAATTGCAAAGGCGAAAAGCATGGCTCCTGTGTGTTGTGAAATGTCAGCGCACGTTAAAGAAGCCCAGCTGGTCGAAATTATTCTGGAGTCCTCCACTGCGGCGTCTCTGATAGAGTGGCTTTGGGACGTTACACCCCACAAACCAAGCCAATCATTTTCTAAAGCGAATAGAAAAACTTGTAAGCCGCTCGTTTGAAGCGGGTAAAAGATTATTACGTTTACTATAGGGCTGTTAGGTTTTTGAGACCAATAGCTATCTTTAGCTATTATATTGGATTACTTTGTCTCACAGAATGAGCTCACCAAGAGGGAAGGTAGGATGCCGAGCGGAAGAGTCTCTCTGTGGAACGAACTCGATGGAGCGGACGAGGTCCCGTAGTTTGTTTTGTGGTTTATGATATTTGGTCTCAGAAACCGATCCAGACAATGAATGCTAACTGGGACCACATTATTGGAGGGCTGCAGGGAATTTCTAACAAACGGCATTTTTTAACGTGTACTCACATCGGAGAGTATGCATCGTGCCTTGAGTTCCGCCTCCACGGAGACACCATGGAATGAGTGTGATGCATTGTGTAAATTCTCGTAACCTATACACTGGCCAGGCTGTCTTCACGCCAAGAAGGAGCGCTGCGCTGGTTTTGCTGTAGAAATTAAGAGTTCTAGAAAATGGCACTGAAGCTTGGCCTCATCCAAAATTAACTGAAAGAATAATACCCCACGCGCGTCGAGAAAGCACGCGCTGGAGTGTGCTGAAAGAATATCGTCTGCAGCAGATGGTGTTCTTCGAATGCCGTGCCAGATCCTTGATTTGACTTGTCGAAATGCATTTCACAACACAGACATGCATGCAGTATCAAGCATCATCGAATTTTTCAACAGGAGTTTGTTGACGCCTTGCTGGTCCTTGCCTTGGATTTCCCTTATTTATGGACATTGCTGGATAATTAAGCGTGATAAGAAAGCTTTTCGCTTACTTAGGAAACCTTCGCTAATTTTCAGAGTAACATATTTTCTCCTGTACTGACATGCGATTTGTTTTGTCTGTTGTCGTACTTGCTTTTCCTTTGCGATGGTGATTGCGTTGCAAGAAAGAATAGCACATATTAATTTTCCCGTTACTGCGTTTTTTTTTATGGCCACACCTAATGGGGTGTCACATAGGGCCAAGCAGGAAAATTGAATTTTAGTGGAGTTTTCAAGAACAAAATTAAGAAGTAGCTTGCGGCTTTTTAAGACTAATTAAATAACTGGCTAGCCGTCATGTTCATTTCTCCCTGCATGCCGGTGTCACCGTAGTGCGACAGTCAGTATCCTGCCCGAGCCCATTGCACGTGGGAATGCGAGCGAGGACAGATGTTGCAAAAAAAAAAAAAAAACGTATACGTACTTCGCAACAGTGGTTCGAGTCTATGCTGGACTACTTTGACCCTTGACGAGCACAGTCGAGTAAGCCACCAAAGACAGTGGTGTTGTGGAATTTGAACGCACGCCTGCTCTTTCATGCCTCCTTGCCTTTTGTGGGTACCCAATTTCTCTCGCTCCTTCTAAATGTCTTCCGTATACTCTCATTCAGGTTATCGTATTTTTCGTCTGCCGTGCTCTCTTTCCTCCTCCTCTTATTCATATCTGTTTTGATTGCTGGATAGGGTGCCAGAAGCTGCAACGGCCATCAGTTGCACGAATATGCTAATTGGTGGACCTCCGTTAACGGCTCTTGCCGGGAAACAGTTTTAGTTTTGCAGCGTTAGCTGCATTCTTTAAGATTTAAGGGGCTCTCCTGGGGATACCAACGAGGCAATGAAGCCCCATTGTTATAACGTTAGACAACGGACGGTGTTTTGCTCTGCGCATGCTCGATAGTATAAGTGCATCAACTTTTGGTTCTTTTCTCCAGCCTTACCTGCAACTGTGGCTCATATTCTCGTATTCCCGCGCATGCCCATAGCCAAGGATCACGGGCGGCGAATTTTCGGTGCGAACACCTATGGAACTAAATCATTCTGCAGTCATCACAGTGTGACTTTCCGCACCACGTGACGGACGTATAATAAATAAAACACAGAACAGAAAAATATCGTTCGCTCGCGAACATGATTCGACCCGAGTGCGAAGCGCGCAGGATACGCATCCCTGACTGTTCCATAACGCCTCAGCCTGACGTCACGCATGCTAAACAGCCACTTCGCCGTGTTCATCAAGGTCCATTTGAGGTGAAACTTTATTACCACCGGATACAGATGAGCGGCACGGAAAGGCCGATCCCCAATTAAACGACGGCTTCTATCCCTTGCTCAGCGGCGGCGTTTTCTGCCAGCCGAAGTAGCTCGATTTAAAGATCATAAGATTTCGATCGGGTGTGCTAACACAATCTTTGCATTTGCCTGAGTAGAGTCCTCCAGAATATAAGCTATCATAATGGGGGATTTAGACAGGTGTTAGCTTGAAGTTTACGTCAGTATTTGGTGCTGAAGTCTGTCCCACTGCAAGACTATGCAGACACTTGCACGTGCGAATTAAAATTTGAGCTCTTGGCCGCATCCTCAGGGGCAATCGTGCTGCGTCACGGGCTCAGCTAATTTTCGGAAAGTTATTGGTTATTGATGAGGAAAACAGCAGGGTTAGAGAGCAAAGCCTGCACTGCCGGCCTGGATCCGGAGCCTTCTACCAATGTACAGATTCCAGCGGCAAATGCCAATCCGGTCAACTCGAAAAACGTTTACAACTTTTTGGGTGCAAAAAGGGCGCTCGAGTGATCTTAGGCTAACCCCCTACGTGAGAAATGGCAAGGAAGGGGCAAGGCACGCTGATTAATAATCAGAGGTTTCCGATTGGCTACCCTTCGTCGTGTGAGATGAAAAAAAAAGAAAAAAGGAGCACACAAAAAGAAAAAGCGAAAGAGACAAACGCGATCTGAAAGCCAAAAACCGTGACGGCTGCCGCGTGCTGCAGCCTCAACAGAAGACAGCATCCGAGTTCTGACGCCAAATAAATAAAATTTAATAATGAAGATTGTTCCACGAGGAAGCAGTTCTCCTCTACTCATAGGGTTGTAGCCCTGCGACAGCGTTGCAAATTTAAGCCTGTAAAAAGGTTTAGAGTGCACGCTAATATGCACTAAGTCCCTAAGCTTTACTCTGTCAATTATTTCGACAACCAAATCTCAGAAGAATAAAAAAAATAGTCGCAGTTGTGTGATAATCCGAGCTGATGTGCCTAAAACGGCACACCGACTTAGAAAGTGTGCATAATGGACACCGTACAAGCAGTTGCTTTTGTCGCTACAGAAGTTCAGATTTCATTTCGAGCTGCTGAACAAGACCTGATTTTCTTTCTCTTGCTTTTTAATGTGACGCTTTCAGGGCTGCCTGTTTTCGTGCAGTTCACATGTTCTGTACCCTCAATACTAAGAACAAACAGCCATTTGCTATGTGGTACGACCCGAATCGGAACACTTAGAGCTGAAGTGTTAAAAAAGTTCTACCTAAGCCGCTAGACTTTAAACGATGGGAAGACATTTTGCAGGAAAATCATCTGTTTCTAACACAACGTTCCAGTTCTGAGTAGACAGGTTTGTATACGCAGAGCAGTTTTCCACCTGCTTGTGCCAGGAGCATCGTTGTGCCTATACAAATGTGCTGAACCTCGTTCAGCTCAGGTGGCTCCAACGAGCTGATCCTCCATATAATATCTAACTGTGTAAAGACTCCACCGTAGTGATTGTAAAGGTGCCTGCACATACTTTCGTCTTAGAGAGACCACTAAAAATTGTTGTCCAATTCCAAAAGCCGCTGCATTTAGCCATACACTGAAGGCCAGCCACTTCCTTATTTACATGCTTGAGCAGCGCAGAATATAATTTTATACGCTGCGCTTCTGGTCAGCAAGCAGATTTAGCGCTTTTTCGCGCTTCCGTTTCTTCCTAATAAGGAAAACATTATTTTTGCGGACGTTATTGAAAGCAGAACAGCATTGAAACTCAGGCAAGTTTAATGCTAAGTATCGTTCGCAACCAGGAAAAAAACGCAGCAGGAACGAAGGGTTCGTTATGAGACATATATGGAAAGCATAGGGCTTTTATTTTCTTACTTCTAACAATGTAAAATAGTAATGTAGTCATTAAGACAATTGATTAAATATTAGAAAAACAACAATCACATGCCGCTAGTGGAATTCTAACCTACGACCTTCGAATTTCGAGTCCTGTGCTTCACCCACTGAGCCACGGTGACAGCTGTAGGATTTTTCTTTGTTTTCTTTATTTTTATTTTTATCTATCCTGTCCATGTATGTAGGGGCTACGCCTCCACCCTCTGTCACATTGGCAGTGAATGTTTCTTCCACCACCACCACAGTGCCAACACATCATTCTAGAGAATTATTCTCGGTGCAGAGCTATGGTTTTCAAACTTTCGTGAATTCGTGTTGCCACAACTGCACTAATTGAATTCTGCCGAAGAAGTAAATATGAAGTGTTGAAGCTATTGCGCGAATGTTTTGATGTTGGCTGACGTCAGCCCGAAAAAGAACCCTGACAAAGGATAAGCCTACGACAAAAGGACGTCTATACGAGTTATAACTTCCATGACCACTCATGCCGAAATATCCCCGGGAACTGACTGTTTCCGGATAACATCCGTGCCACACGAGTCCAACCAATGGCTCCACTGCGACGTACAGTAGACAAGTTTACATTTCCAGACAAATTTAGTTTCCCCAGATTTCAAGAAAGAGCCATAAGGCCAGTTAAAATTGCATTTGAGACAAACTGAGGTCACGTGTAATTTTCGCAGCAGAAATAAACGCAGTGAGAAGTGCCTAAATGTCAAAATCGAGCTATGAATGTTATACACGAGTTGGCAATGCCTCGCTGAAAGTGCCAAAGTGAATACGCCGTTTGCTTCTCTTGCCCAGAGTCTTTGCTAGATGGATTTGTGCATTTTTATCCACGGAACAACGGATATAACAGCTCACATTAGTCAAAATCCTAGTTTGCAGTAATCGCGGAGATTTTAACACGAAAATAACTTTCAGGGCACGGTACCAATTAAGCCCAGGGACCGCATGCCACTGTTGACCATATAGCATATTCTCTCCGCGCATGAAGAAAAAATAAACACATATACATACACCTGTATAAAGGGGTAGGTTGTCGGATCTAAAGCGTTGCCGTTTTAGCGTTCAGAGTGAACACGGCGTTCTTATATGCGTAGGCTTATTTTTATTTATGAGCAGTATATAGAGTTCGCGAGTCAATTAGGGGGACCAGATAAACTGGGTAGCAAGTAATGAGCAAATGCTGTGTGCCCATTGCGTAGCAACCAAAGTTCTCGTGGGGCTTCGCTATCGAGGGCAATTTTGTTTTTGGGAGCTTAAAGCTAGCCTCACGATCGGCGCTAAAAACTGTGCAAAATATCAAAAAGCAAGAATAAAAGCAACCTGTTCCAACAATGGCTAGGCCGGAAGAAAACCACACTTTCACTGCTTAAAAAAATAAAACCACAGGAAGCGCGTACAAGAAAGCAAAGAAAAAAAAGGTATCCCGGAATAGATAAGTGCAGCTGCACTACAGAGTTTAAGCAAGGTTAGAATAATTGCTTCCTGCATTACAAAACCTTCCTGAGCTTTAATGCTTTCCATGCTCGGCTGAAACCGGAGGAAAACCATCTGGGAAGTGAAAGGTATCAGTTTAGTCTTAAACAAAACCCTCCCGAAAAAATGAAAAAAAAAATATATACGCTGACTGCTGCTTCCTGGCCTGAAAATCATTCTTTTCTCAGATTTATTATGAAACCGACTACGCTTCGCCTATGTCGCGGAGTTCGCTGAAAGTTCCGCAGCGTCGCCCAACGAGCTTCCACGCGCATGTGATGGAGAAATTAGGTTTGTCGTCGTCAGAGTGCACTTTGTCATGCAAAGTAGGGCTGCGTAAAAAGCCCTTTTAATGGCATGCGAGATGTCGCTTTTCTCACTGGGGAAAAAGTAGCAAAAACAGTCGATGTGAGTCTTTATATATCAGCGATATAGTAAGGGTATGCGCCAGCCAGAACGTGATCGTAAATGCAAATTATTCGGAGCGTCCAGAGTATAAGACCCGTGATAAAAGGAATGGGAACTCTACAGCCGAACTTTTACGCACAATGTAGAAAAAAAAAAACATGCTTTAAGGCAAGAATAAAGTACCGCAAGAAACAAACCAATAAGTGCCTAAGTCAGCATCACGTACGGTTAAGCGCAGGTAGAGCGCGCTTCTTAAAAGCCCGCACAAAGACAACTGCTCCACCCATACGACTGAGGCACCTATAGAAGTTGCATTGGTTGCACTTTTACTAATGCGAAAGGCTTATTTTCCCCATTAGGCGGAGAGCCGACGTCACTGTGTACACAAAATGTTTATGCATGAGGGCTAGAAAATGGAACCCATCATCAGCTGCTGCTCAGCACAGCACAGCTGGTAACATCAGATGTCGCTCAGGGCAAATACAGCCCCACGGCAATTTTTAAACAAAGAATGTCGTCATCAAGTGACCGCACAAGCACAAAGTAAGCTGAGCGACCAGGACGTATCTTTGGGACCCATCCGAGGCTATCGCCACTTCAGACATTTCTGCAGCGGTAGTTTGTCTGTATACACTCAGCACTGGCTGACCTCCATATGGTGATGGTTTTTCCTATTTTCGCATCGAAATTGCAATGCAACCATAAGGCTTAGATCGTTCCGCATGATATCATACAATTCATCTCGATACAGAGTATAGGGAGCTTGCATGAAGCGATGCATACTGGGTAATCCGCCATGATGTTGTCGCTGCCAGCAGACGACGCAGCCCGGCACTGCCACACAGCCTCGTTTGCATGGTCGCGTAGTGCACGCAGACGATGCTGGCGCGATCGGACAGGCCAACTGCGGGTTCTTCACGATTCCAAAAATACGTCTGCACGAGGGCGAGAAGGCAAGGGATTTCTCTAGCGACGCCGACACGAATGGCTCGCAGGGGCCAACATACGCAAGATCGACGACAATCTAGGCAAGTATCAAACTACTTGCCAGAGCTAGAAATCATGAATGTCGGCGATGTCGACGGGCGGCCAGGTGCAGGCGCATAGTGCGGTCAGTCGTCCGTGCGTAGCTTGAACAGGTCCGCGTCGCACGCTTGCATTTCTTCATAGCGCGTCTGATTCTTCCGGCACAGCGTCGACGCATATGTTCCTCAGGAATCTGCCGACAATTGCACGCACGTAAGGGCAGCGCACGAAAAGCCGCGTATTTGCTGCACTGCCTGCCGGTGCTGCCAGCGACAACATCATGGCGGATTACCCAGCATGCCTCGCTTCATGCAAGCTTCCTATAGACCAACACCGTGCTTGCAAACACAGGGGGGGCTCGCGGCGCCGCAGCCGACTGGAGGTGAAAAATAAGGTTAGCGTCCATAGGAATACATGGAATCCAAATATTCCAAACCAGTTTTCTCATTTCACGAGGCACCTGTGATGTCGTTATTCGGTACGAAGCAACTATGAACATCCTGGAATAGATCGCCAAAATATGAAATCTCATTACCGAGGCGAAGTATTTTTAAAATACCGCGAAACATGTTGAGGTGCGAGTTGGGAAGGCGACCCGTAGAAATACATGTAAACACAACTTAACGGAACATTTTTTCTCATTTCGCAGAGCATGAGAAGTGGTGGCCACTCGTTAAACGTTGACCAGCGCTTTGAAGAAGTGTGTGATAAAGTACGGTGCGTCATTACGGAGGCAGTCTATTTTTAAAACTCCCCGAATAACCTGTATTATGAATCCAGACACCGCCAAAAGGCAAGCTGGGTGTAGCGAATCGCGTGTTTTGCTTACAGTCTGAAATGCTGCCACATGGAGTAAATAAGCTTGATATTACTGTCGCTCCAGTGATACGTCCTAGACAGCATTATATTTAAAATGCAGTTGTCAAACGCCATACGACAATATGAACCGAACGAGATTCGCGAATTGCAGCAGACGACAGCGTAGCTGGCGATACCCACCGCGGCCGCCTCCAGCTCCGGAGCGTCTGCTAACGACAGCGGGTGGTGCATGGTCGTTTGCAACTGTGCGCGGTCAGTTTATCGTGGTGTGAGTGGTCCCGCAAGTCGCCAGACTCGCATTACTTGCAAGAGAATGTAGTGTGTCATGCAACATGATGTCGGGGCGTCGTACAAGACGTTCACCAAAAAATGAGAAGCGTTCAACGCTGCTGAACCGAGCAAAATGTTGCGGTAAGTTGTGTTTACATGTATTTCTATGGGCAGCCCTCTCAACTCGCACCCCGATTCATTTCGCGGTGTTTTAAAAATACTTCGCCTCGGTAATGAGATTTCACACTTCCACGATCTATTCCAGGGCGTTCATGGTTGCTCTGTACCGAATAACGACATCACAGATGACGTGTGAAATTAGAAAACTGCTTTAGAATATTTCACTTCCATGTATTCCTATACAAGTATACAACAGTTGCATCTTGCCTGTACTCACCTATGGGGCTGAAACGTGGAGGCTAACCAAGAGAGTTCTACTTAAGTTGAGGACAACCCAGAGGGCTATGGAATGAAAAATGGTAGGGGTAACATTAAGAGATAGAAAGCGTGCAGAGTGGGTCAGAGAAATAACTCAAGTTACCGACATTCTAGTAGAAATTAAGAAGAAGAAATGGACATGGGCAGGACATGTAGTGCGAAGAGAGGATAACCGATGGTCACTGAGGGTAACAAACTGGATTCCAAGGGAAGGAAAGCGTAGCAGGGGGCGGCAGAAAGTTAGGTGGGCGGATGAGATTAAAAAGTTCGCAGGGGTCAAGTGGATGCAGCTAGCACAGAACCGGGTTAAGTGGAGAAATATGGGAGAGGCCTTCGCCCTGCAGTGGGTATAATCATTCTGATGATAATGATGATGATGATGTATTCCTATGGGCGCGAAGCCTATTTTTCACCCCCAGTCAGCCCACGCTGGAGATAGAAGCGCCACCGCATCGTGCTTACGTTACAAATCGGTGTTGGTCTATACATGTGCTTGTCAAGTTCGAACAAATGCCATATCTATTTCCATTTGCATGCTGTGCTTCCGCTAGCATACACGTAAGCAGTTTTAGGTGTCTCTGAGTAGTCAATAAGTCCTGTGTCGCCCCTAGAGTGCCAACGTTCGCTGCTGAAATGTTTGGGATTCTTTTTCAGCCAAGTTTTTAAACCTATGCACGCAGAAATGAAATCGCTCCCTTGTGAAAACTGCGGACGTTTATCACGGCGTAGCAGTTACGGAGAACCCGCATTATGCACACGCCAGGTCCTTTCAGCGAAGGATAATGAGCAGCACTGTAGACCCTCGCTATCCTGTGTTTACTTCAGTGACCGGGTGTTCTCTTCAGCAAACGAATTCGCCGTTCTTTTTCTTTTCTTATTTTTTTTTTACGAAGGTTCAACTCTCCATTCCAAGCGCCTTTCGCGTTCTCAAATTGCACGCCTCGAGCCGACGAGGATTAATCTTGCCGCCCTCCCACAGTTCTGCGCAGCGGCCCCCTTATGCGTGGTAGCACGGCTTCATAATTAAAGGACCCATTGCCCCTTTCTTCTGGAAAGTATAGGTTTGCCGGTCAGTCTCGAGAGATACGGCTGCTTCGGCATTTACAAATTACAATTCTTGTGCGACAAAATGAATTCTTGGTGGTGACACACTGCGCGGAATCCGCAGCCCTAAACAGATGGAACGCGATAATGCGGCTATGCGCCGTTCGCTACTTTATATTCTTCTTATAAACCGTAATTTACCTGCCCAGCAGCGAAAAATGCCGCGTAAAAATACTCACGGCACATGGCACGCAACGCTAATTACACGCAGGGCACACTTGGAACACCGTTTTCGAAACCCCCTCTCCCCTCCCTTTCGTTTCCACTTGAGCCTACGCCAATACGGCGAAGTTTACATGGGGATTCTACTTTTTCAATTATACATTGCCCAAATTGTGTCACAAGATGGATACACGCTAAACAGGTAATTTCCTCACCTATTTATACTGCTGCGGCATCCGGCATTTGACAACTAATGGATACGTATCACAATCAGTATAGTCAACAGAACCCGGCCAGAAGCACGCAAAATGTTTAGTCGTAAAGACAGACTTTCCACTGGATGAGTAGTACATTTTTGTTGTTCCACAGTTTTTTCTGTAGTACGTTTTCCTAGTATTCAGTTCAGTAAAAGGTTTCTGCGGCAGTTTCAAGATATTTTGTTTGTAAAGAAATTTATGCTGTTACTATAAGCTCATGGCTAAAAGCCAAAAAGAAATTTCTTGTCACACTAAAGTATATTTGTTTCGTTTTTTGGTCTGAGAAATATGCTCGAAATCCTTTTCGATATCATAAAACCAAAAGCTCGCTGCAAGGAGCGACGCGAGACTGAGTAGTTATCGGACTAATTTTGCGCCGTGCTGCCTCTCGAGCTGGCACCCGTTGATGCGTTTTCAAGTTTGAACACCAAACTAGGAAGGATACATAATGGGACAGGTCCAGAAATATGTGTCGGCGCACCAGTGGCAGTGATATACGTATATATCACGATGCAAAAGATGACAAAATGCGACTCAAGATGGAGAAAATGTGTCGAAACATGCGGCAAGCAGTCTGTGCGGGTGGCTTCGTTCACGAGTGCGCTTATGAGCAGCCTGCCTCCAGCGGCGCGGCCGCCACTATGTATTTTGCACACAGAGACTGGTGACAAATTTGGTTCGCACAGCTTGCCAAACTACCACAGGTACCAGATAATTATTGATGAAATCTGCCCTTTTCAACAGCTGTTGCCCCGAACTCGTCAACCCCTGACACCCTATCGTGGGCGGTACTTGCGGTGCTTCCTGGGTGTCTAGTCCTGAATCGAAGCTTGAGAGAAGCTGATAATCGAGTGGCATTTTGTACCTTGCAGTTTGCTCACCTGTTGCACGTAGCTCCTTTTCGCAAGTTGGGTTGCTCTGTAGTCATCATAGTATTGATAGAGCTTGCAAGACATGAAAATAAGAATAAATTATTAAACATAGCTCTCAAACTTCAACTGATTGTCTGTAAAATCAAGATCGGCATTTCCTCCTTTTATAGCGGCCAAGAGCACACCTATCCAGGAAATTCTGTGTTCGGCAGAACATTATCCTTATTTGTTTCAAAGCAACATTAAAAATTAAAAAAAAAAGCTTTCCTATATCAGCAAAATGTTGGAAGCCTCTGCGACGTGTTTTACTTATGTCCTTGCTCTTTTTATCGTACGTCTTGTCTTGTCTTCGATTTATATAGGAACTAACCAGGGATATATTGACCTACCCAATTCGGTTTTCTGAATGATTACCATTTAGATAAAACTTTCTAAGAATTTTTGCCGCTAAAAAAAAAAAAAGTCACCTGCAGAGATCTTGTAGCGGAAATATTTGTTTCACTTTTCGATCCTTGCGACGCTGAAAACATTAAAGTTGAGACTTTTTTCCAAAAATTTATCAGTGCATACAGGTTGTCTGAATTTGTTTCGTTTTCTGGTTGCTCCGTTGGCACGTCACGCTATGACGGGCCTATTGCACGGAATACGAAGAATATGCTATCATCTCTATTTCACGGGCTTAAGGGGCACTGAGATCAACTTAATCAAATGACATTTTCCGCCAAAACTTATTATCTGGCTTTTTTAATTGATTTCAAGTGAATGGCTGCGAAATTTAAATATATTCCCGCTACTCGGTACAACTCAGTGCGTGCACATTGATGTGAACTAGTCGCCGCCGTTTTCAAGTGAGTGGCACTGTATAATTATAGTGTGGAACATATATGCACCGGAATATGCGCCCGGAATTAGGTGTCACGGCATGTAGATTACTTGCAACAACGTTAGCAGTGGCGACACCTGGAATTCGTTTTTTTTTTCTTCTTTTTTTTTTTTCTGTTTCCATCGTTTTCAACTCGTGAAGCCTCCATTTTCGCTCTCAGCGATCTTTCTGTCCATTGAATGGTGTGTCGATATAGGCGAACTAAACGTTTTTTTTTCCCTGTAACCGTTTAATATAGCTTATAACTTGTGAACTGAAGGGTGATTTATTTATTATAATTTATAATTGCCGATTCTAAGCCTGCATCAATTGTTTACAACCGTGCTCATCCTTCGATGTGAAATGGAGTTTTGGAGGCCTGTATACGACTACCGCTGCAAGTATCGCAACGAAAAAGTCGCCAAAAATGCATCCTAAAGCAGAATGCAGACTACTTTCAGCTCCATCCTAAAATACATCCGGGTTCGTTTAGCCCCGAAGCAATCCGATTACCCACTCTGCTGCGCTAATCCTAGGCTTCGCCTCCAACTTCTCGTTTCATGGTTGATTTCACTGGAAATTTAAAGTCCTACGTGCCCATCTGCTACCGCATGGACTGACGCGATAGTGCGACTGGTGCGTTGATTTATACCTGCACTCTATACTTTCTTGAACTCTTTCCTGTAGGAAACCCTCGTTCATGGAAAGTGTTCTGACAGCCAACGATCAGGTGTTTTAGACGGTTGAGGCAAAGTTCACTCCGTCGCCGCAGAGGCCGTCAGCCTCAGCCGCGTCAGCTGCTGCTTCGGCGCTCGCGTTATGATCGCCGAGGCAGAACGCTTGCACGCTGGAAGATCAGCCGACCGGCACTTCTCGCCTTATACTGCCATATTTTTTTGTGGTTTGCTACTTTATGGGACTCCCTTTATGGAGCTGCCTTAAGCATGTCTTCATTGCCGCCGCTTGCAGCGCGTATACAGGAGCCACTACAACAACGAAAAATATGATATAAGACACGCAATGTAAGGCAGCAGCCCTCGTACGTGCACGCAGCGATCAAAGGAAAGGGTTACTTCGCTTGTGTTGCCCTTGGCAACAAGGAAACGCTGAAAGCACTTTTCAGGGAACCCCTGGAGATTTTGCAACTCAGAAGCCTGGCTATTGGGCGTAACGCGGTACTTTCAGTTTCATCAAAGAGAAGAAAAAGGCAGCCGCGCACAGCCAAGCCTGCTGAATGCGAATCGAAGACAAAATGTTGCAGCAGTTGGATCTGAATGAAACAAAATCATCGAGGCTTTTTAAGGTGACAGTCTTTCTAGGCTTATAAGCGAAAATCTGTGCGCGGGAGCTGTGCCCGTGATCTGTACGTCGCATCTATGCGTCACATCTGTGCGCTGATTTGTCACTCGCAAATGCGAATGTGTGAGGAGGGCGATTAAAAATGTAAACGACTAATGGTAAAAGGTAATGAAGAAAAGTTATATATAGACATCGATAGAGTTGATAAGTAATACTAATGGCTAGTAACTATGATTATTAATCACTAAAATTTAGTTATAATGACCAATATATGGCTGTAGAGGTTTTAAGGGCGAATACAAGGACAAGAGAGGACGCACACACACACACACACACACACACACACACACACACACACACACACACACACACACACACACACACACACACACACACACACACACACACACACACACACACACACACACACACACACACACACACACACACACACACACACACACACACACACACACACACACACACACACACACACACACACACACACACACACACACACACACACACACACACACACACACACACACACACACACACACACACACACACACACACACACACACACACACACACACACACACACACACACACACACACACACACACACACTCTCTCACACACACACACACACAGCACACACACACACACACAAACGCATGCGCAAACGCACACGCACACGTAAACGCACACACACACGCACACACACACATGCACACGCACGCACACACACACACGCGCACGCACGCACGCACTCTCTCTCTCGCCTTCCAGAGGCCATATAGTGGCCATCAATAATTCCGGCTGCCTTAGCAAAGGCTGTCCGTCTTAGTTCAAAAAGTAAGACTTGCAGCCAAGTATTTTCTCAGTATTTTCAGTCTGTGACTTTTGGAAACACAAGTTCGGGTTAATTCGCATTTTTCTGGAAACGAAATAAAAGAAAAGAAAGAAAGAACGCTCCCTCTTCGAGCAGCTACGCGAGTGTCTGGAGCTGTTTACGATGACTGCTTTTCACGCACTACCAAGCAGAAAATCCAGGCTTCTTTGGGCAACCAGATGGCGCAGCCCGGTAAGCGTCAGCCTTATTCCGCTAGGGACGCTCAGACCATCGTTGCTCCTAGCAACCGGTCTGGTGTATATTGAAAAAAACTGGCTTGTGAGATATTAAACCTAAAATAGCTGACGAAGGCTCAAACCTCTCTACCTCAATTTTCTCTCGTGAATACAGCTGACATATCCAGAACCGTGGGTATGGCTTAAGGCAGCTGTTTACGTGTTTGGAGGCTCTCTTGAATATATCTATTTTTGAGCACTTTTGCAGAAAAATTGTGAGATAGCAGCTCAGACAGAAACATCAAAACGACGTAACAAAAGGTCTGGTTTTGCTGAGCAGATGCAAGTCGTTTTACAGAAGCTTACGGGGCTGTTTTCAAAAAGAAAAATGCTTGCTGTGAAATATTTAATTAGTTTTCGTTGTGTGCTAGAGTAAGAATTTATATCAGGAATAAAGGTAATCATTATTCTTGCCCTTGTATCATTCTTTCTATCCATTATATATCCATTTCTTCCGCCTTCATTCTTTCTTTTGGTGTTTGCTTCTTGTCCTGTTTGCTGCTCTCCTTCGCTCTTCTTTCCTCCCACCGTCGTATTTATCCCAATCCTTGCTTCACGTTTTCCTTCCGACTGCACTTACTTTCTTTTCTTCTCTTCCTGGCTTAGTTCCTTCTTTTATTGGCTCAAGCCTTCCTTTCCGTAATCATTGTTTTTTACTTACTGACTTCATAAATTTCTTTCCAAATACATTTTTCTTCTTACTAACCTTCGTAGGTACCTTTTACCTTCTCAAAACTTCGCATCTTCTAACTTTTTTAGCGCTTGATTTATTTCATTCGGTCGTGCCTTCCCCTGTTAACGTGAACTTCTTTGTTTCTTGTTATATTCCTGGCAGTGATTATTTTAGTTTTTTTTTTCTTGTTGCCTCCCTTCTTTTGTTTTCTTGTACTTTCTATCCTCGCTCCATTGTACTTCTCTTTCTTTCTTTCGACGTTCGTTTATTTATCTTCGCATTTTTTAGTTACCGCTTCCCCTTCCGCACTTGTTTTCACACATCCATTCTTTCTATCTTTTTTACTTCGTCGCTGTGATGCCTTCTGGCATTATTTCCGGGCATCTTCGCTTCCTCCTTTGCAAATTTCCTTTTTTATTTCAGTTCTTATTTCTTTCTATCATCGTTTTTATTGTATATTCCTTTAACTTTCCACTTCCTTTTTCTCACCACCCGTTCAAGTGAACTGAATGTGGTCCCCGGTGTACGATGCAATCAGCATTTTGTTTATTGTTATCCCTGCTACCTCGAAATGTGCGGTTCTAAATGAAACAACTTTCATTGTCCGCCTGAGAGCTCCTTAGAGTAGCCGCCTCATCGTGCACTATCGGCGTGTGAAATCAAAAGACCTGCGGCTGAGGTGAAAAGAGGAACAAACGAAACACACACAACCATTTTACGTGGAATGAAAACGTCCACAGTGGAGAGACAAAAAATTCACCCCCCTATGGGAGACTCCAATCACGAAGGGGGGGGGGGGGGGGGGGGGGGGGGAGGGTCCTCTGTGTTCCCCTCCGAAAACAGAAGACTGCTACGGCACCTCTTCCATGAACCAGAACACGTAAGAGCAAACAGGAAAAGTGGCAACAGACTTTTTACCGGTGTTTCGGGTAGAGTTCCGGTTTTCTGAGCTCCTAGAGCGTCTTTCCACTTTATATAGCCCTATGGGCATGATTGTAATTGCGAACGGTGTCTGTAGCGTTCCAGTCACCGCTACAATCAAGCGCTAACCGCATGAGGCGACAATTCGCGGCGACATGCCGCGTGACGCCGTCGCGCGACGGGCTGAGGATGCTCGTCGCTGTCGCTCGGTTTCTGGGTTTTTAGAAAATTTCGCGTGTCGCCCGGAAGCAGCTCGCGAGGCAGCCAATCGCAGAGGGCTTTAGGGTGCTCAACTTCCGTTCTGGATTTTTTTTTCTTTTTATTGCGTGTGGAGTTTGTTTTCCTAGTCCGGTTTGGGCGAAAGGTTCCTTCACGCGCTCACTTCGTCTGATCCGTGTATATATATGAGTGCATCGAGATAATTCAGTAAAAGCATGGAAGGGTAATAAAAGAAAGAAAAAGGTTAGCGTGGCTAGATATTGTTCATTTCCGAAAGGAGCAGGAGAAAGTAACTGCTTGCAATGCAAGTCGGCATCGCAGTGTAGTAGCGCACCGCTGCGCTGTGACCCTTTAAAATACGATGCGTTACAAAAACTTTCATCAGTGTTTTATCGTACTCCATGCTGTTTAGTGTTAGAAATGGGATATAGCGTGATTGCATTCCCCTTGACCGAATGACGAGGCGGCGGTAACAGAGCAACGCTGAAAACGCGCCTCTCTGTCGCTGATCCCCTCGCCTCTCTGTCGCTGATCCCGCTGACGCCGACAGGCGTTGGCGGCGGCGTCGCGCGACGGATCGCTAGGGGTTGTCGCCTCATGCGGTTACCGCTTCACCGCTACAGGACCAGAGCCTAGAGTACATCCAGAATAGTACAAATGTTTCTTTATTATACCTTGTTTAGTTTAGCTGTCATCATATAAGCACTACGTCACTAAGATTTGCGCAGCACACTTCAGTTCGTTTACAGAAGTTGGTCAATGTCATCCCGTAAGGTCTACCCAGATAAAGCTACGTTGAGCATGAAGACCACTTTGGCTTTGATGCAACTTTGCGCATGAGTGGGGCTTAAGCCTTACATTCCGCAAGGCTTATCATGTGAAAAGCCTTAATCTGATCGGCCAACGAAACAGAGTAGTACTTTGCTAAAATACTCATAGCTGATCAAGCAAATATATATGACAAGTATGAGTCAGAGTCGTTTTTATCCGGCACTCTACATGAATGCATTGACTTCTATAGGTGAAGGAACATTAAAGAGGCCAGTGGGCCCTGATCAAGATGGCTTGCGGTACCGTACACGGTCACTTTGGGTCTTTAGCGTGTGGTCTCGTACCCAGCTTTTGAAAGTCATAAATTTCGATCCTAGCAGCGGCATGTAGTTGTTTTTCTTCTACCTTTTAAATAATAATTTTAAGTAATGAAATGATTACGCTATCAATTTCCCATCAATGCCTGGTTTCGCTAAATATAGGTTTTCTTCGTAGGCTATTTACGAGGATGTCAAAAACCTTCGACCGATGCGCGCTGATGACTCGATCGCAAATTTACCCGTTCCTCAAAATAAACAAACTTCTCCACAGAGCGCGTAATCCTACTGCATATGCGTCCTCGTTATGAGAATCTTCATCAAAGCAAATACTTGAAGCGCTGTTTAAAACTTTCATGCTTTCTTCATCCGGGGGCACAAAGCGCACTGCGCATTAATTAGAACTTGGCTTGGGGATTCACTTTTTAACGATAAAGATCATCTGAGTGGTTACGATTCTTGCTTTTTTGTTACAAATTTAGGGAGGCAAATACATATTTGCCATTAGATTATCCAGGTCTTAGTTTTATGCCTGATTTGTCGACATTATCGAATATTTAAGCGTTGCTACAGTGGAAAAATTGCTCCAATAATCCGTAACTGGTTATTTAAGGGATTGGAGTGTATCTGTGGGCAGAGGATTAAAATGACATTGACACATCCTGGTAACAAGTACACTCACAAACAAACAATTTAGAAGGCAATCCAATAAAACGAAATCGAAATCAAAACGTACGATACAACAAAAGATACGCTGGCGTGATTGTTGCAGCCGGGCGTCTCATATTAAAAAAAAATGCGCGAAGTAAATTAATGAAACAACGAAGAAAGCAAGAGTGTGATAAGAAAGTATGGAATGCAAGGAAAAATAATATACCAATGGACGTACCACTCAATCCTGGGAAAGTATGTATGTTAGGTAGGCGCAATGTCTAGTTGTCTGGAAGATAGCTTGATGTAAACATAAATGAGATTTTATGGGCAAAACAGGAAAACAGGAAATTGTCAAGTCTATAAGGTTTTGCTATGGTGAATAAACAAAAACAGAGAGACAAAGAAACAACGTCGGTTCGTCGTTAGGGAGGCTTTAGAGGCCTGCGTCCATCAAATATGTAACACCGTCCACTGATGGCTGAGCAGTTAATAAGGCGGAAACTTGGGCGAGTTGCAAAGCATTTGAAATCACATTTTCTAGTGCTTCTTTAACGCACAAGGGACACTAGACGAAGGAGGAACACATAAGAACAGGACGGACGCTGGCAGATGGGAGGCGGAGCCGTGGTGCCATGTTCAGCGAAGGTGGAAGTTGCGCAGGTAAGCAACGAGTTCCGAACGAGCGGATCGCCAATTCAGAGGCGATCGATGAGTCGATACGACGGTAGTGAGACAGCATGGCTCGTTGCCATCGCCTAGGCCGCCACACGCGTTTCAAAACATTCCTTGACTCTTTCGGTGCTTGCTTTCGTTTAAGCACCTGGTGACAGGCCTGCACATGGGCATTGGTGGGTGGCACAGCAGCGCCCACTCCGCTATCCCTACAGCGCCTTAATCTAGTTCACTATGGTTATCCTCGATACTGCGAATCCCAGTTGCCAGGGCAGTCGACGGGATCTCTACGTAGATATTCTTTTCCTTCTCACTCGCAGCTTAGAGTGATGCGTGCCTGGCTCTCAGCCCAATGGCTATAGCTTCGATTACGGTTGTGAGCGTGCTAATTTCTTTCCCCTTTCACCTTCTTTCATCATCGCTTCTCAGCGACCTTAGACAAGAGACAGCTTTTTCAAGCATGGGAATTCAAATGCTGACACCTTAAAAAGCACATTAATAAAGGCGAAAGGAGGATCATGATCCCAATGAGCAGATCACTGGCTAGGTGGACGAAGACAGCTTGATTCCTGCGAATCAGGGCAATTAAGCTGTTGTGTAAAATAGTCCAGTGGCGTCGTTATTCACATTGGCGTCGACCGCTTTAAGCAGGTTTTCTCAAATGTGGGTCCGCGAAACCCACGCCCACACACAAAAAAAGAAAAACGTCGAGCGATAACTCTGGCCTGGTTAGACACAGTTTAGCAGGGTTAAAAGCACGGAGGTTTAAAGCCGACTTTAGTTCCTCAAAAAAAGAAAGAAAAAAAAACACGAAGAAACTCAAGAACAGTGCGGAAACGGAGAGGCCGCGCGGGAGAGAGAGCGACAGAGAGCGTCTACAGCGTTTGTTGATGTCGGCATCGGTGAAACCAAAGCGCTGGCTGCACTGCTGAACATGACAAAGCGTCTGGGGTGTCCGATGCGTGAGCGGCGCAGTGTTGGAAGAGGTAGAATCCCTTCTCCTCACGGCATACATGCCGAAACCGACGCGTCTACTCTTCCCAAAACTAGGCGGCGTGGTCGAGTTGAAAGGAGCTCCTAACTCAAGCAGCTCCTTCATCCGGAGTTTGAGCTAAGAATAATTTAAATATAACGCATAGGGACGGCCGGACTCAGATTGGAAAAAAGAATTGTGTGACGTCACGAGAATAGATCACATAGCCAGAATAGCCGGAGCTACCAACTCTAGTAGCATCTTTGATGTGGTAAGGTGAGACGGGAATCCTATCCTGGACCATCGAGTCACCAGTCACACATGCTACCTTTAGGCTCCGCAGGCACATTCCGATAGGGCTTTTTTAAAGCAGGCTTGATATGCATGTTGGGTGGTGTTCCACGTGATTTGGCAGCTTACGAATGCATACTAATGAGCATTCGCAGAATGATTGAGGCACAAATTAAGGAATTACTTATTAAGCGAGTAGCGAATTCAGACTTTGAGTGTTCTCCAACGTTTTTCTGTCGGCGTCAAAGCCAAGAGAAGTTATTGTTATGGCGGGACACAGCTGCTAGCTTTCCCGCACAATTGTTAAACGCTTATAGAACGGAATGCTGCCAACGGCTTTTCCCACCGTGAGGGCAAACAATTTTCTACGGAACGGCGCTGTGCAAATATTGTCTCATCACTGAAGAAAGCACCCTCAAATTCATCCGCTTTTGTCACTACATTTGGCAATGTATAGACTACAAGTCGTAAGGACGTCTGTCCACAATACAGGCGCGAGAGAAATAACGTGTGCGACATGAAAGGCAGAGTTTACTTTGTGCATGGCTGAAATTGGATTTCGAAGAATGGCGATGTTTACGTTCTGACAGAAGCTTCATACGAGCTTCAAAGCGCTATATAGCTTCAAGATACAGAGAAATCGACTGTCCGCAGTCATATTAGTCACTTTTTATATTTAGTTTATTGTCTCTCACATGTTCTTTTTACTGTGAGGTGATGCGTTTCAAATAATAATATTAATAAAGTAACATCTAGCAATGGCATAAACAAAGCTGCACCAACAAATCTTGGTGAACATTTTTCGCAGAAGCAGTAGCAAACGGGAGTCTAAAAATACGAACAGAATTATGGCAATTTAATATTATTTTTTTTTACAGAAGTAAATTCCATCAAAGCGCTCTTGGTTGCAGTGCGGAAAGACGCATGTATGTTTAGGAAGCGGAGACCAGAACATTAGTATAGAGCAGTGACTGCGTTTTGTAAAATTGTCCCTTGCGCTTCAAATAAGCGAATTCTGTCCCCCTTACTGCTTCTCCAAGAGTCGCTTCAAAGATGGTTGTTAGTTGGTGTGTCTGTAACTAGGTCCTACAGGCACAGCAAATTGTCATTTGTTATGTCATATTCTGGCGCTAGACGACACTTCCTCGTTTCATATTTCCACAATGCACTCACGTCGGATAGACCTGAACACATTTGTGTTGGTGTTTGGAGTCCTGTTATGGTAAAATATAAGCGAAAGGGGCCTTTCTCCTTTCGGATTATAAGTCTAAATGAATATTACTACTAATACTACTGAGGGAAACGTGGACATCTGGTCTCCGACAGAGATTTCAAAGATTATTTTGTTGCGCTCAGCCATTTATTTACACATCGTGCTTCTGTTCGAAGAGCGTAACATGCTCCTTCATAACCCTCTATCACTGATTGGCATGCTCACATAATAGTTGGTAGCTGAAGTCACCTATGAACAGATAGACAGATGAGCCCCGCCGGGGTGGCGCAGTGGTTACGGCGCTCGACAACTGTGCCCAAGGAAGCGGAATCGAATCCCGGCCTTGGCGGCTGCGTTTCAATGGAAGTGAAACGGAGTGGCGTTCGTGTGCTGTGCGATGCCAGTGCGCATTAAAGAACCCCCGGTGATCAAAAATTCCGGAGTACTCCACTACGGCGTCTCTCCTAGCCTTAGTCTCTTTGGGACGTTAAACCCCACACACCACAAACCAACCCAGATAGATAGATGAGTTTATTGATAGAAAATTGAGAGAGATCGGCCAGAATAATTACAATATGGCCTGCTACTCTGCAACCTGTGAATAGGATCATCAGGCGGGCGCTGCATTTGCGGCTGAGTGAGCGGCGTTTTATTGTTTTATTCTTTATGACTGGGGTGCTTGTGTTGCCGTGGCGCTGTTAATCTTAACCACTATAAAATATTGAACACATGGTCATGTACAGGGTTAACAGCTCTGAAAGCTGAATTTAAAATTCACGAGCATTCTGCGGATCCGTAATCCAGCAGAGCTTTTCTGAGGGATATGGTGACGGACAGCGCATTGTAGTCCACGTTATAAGAGCATGCCTTCTCCCAGCAGTTCGACTTTTCACTGCTTTGGTCCCCTAGAGTTTGGGAGCTTATAGAAATGTCATGGTATATTTCATCACTAAGGCGCCTCAAGATTCTCCCTAACAAAGTCTAGGGATGTTCTTGAGAGTGCGATGTATCGATCATTTACCAATGCGCTATTAGTCCCACAAGACTGTATAATTCTTGAAAATTAATGCAATCCTGTTTTCTAGCGTTGCCTGCGTAATAGCAGCAGATTCGCTTCAGAAAACTGAAACAGTGCAAACCTTTTGACCTGGGCACTGGCGACTCCATTAGCTTTCAGTACGGAGGTCTTGAAATACCCGAGTAATATGTGCATGAGTGGCGTTCGTGTGCTGTGCGATGCCAGTGCACATTAAAGAACCCCCGGTGATCAAAAATTCCGGAGTCCTCCACTACGGCGTCTCTCCTAGCCTTAGTCTCTTTGGGACGTTAAACCCCACACACCATGACCCTGTGATATCCTGAGACAGAGAAAGAGTGGGCAGATGTAGCTTTGCCCCTCAAAATTAAAACAAAAATTTATACTTGACGTAATTTAAACGCTATTCACATTATTGATCTATATCAGGCACATATTGTCCACCTTACTGTAATATTGCACAATAACCGGCCGAAGCGACTTCCGCAGCCAGCTCACAGTAATGAAGAAAAAATATTCAAGTTCAAAAAATATCCTTTATTAATCACGTAACCTTTCATAAGACGGCACCTGGTGGTCCAAAGAATTGATCTATAACAACCATAAAATTTTCTCCTTCATACGGGAAATGTATTCCACAAGCTGCATTAATTCACTCTGCAAAACTGCGCATGTCTAAATGGGATTCGGTAATGTCCCAAGTGCGCAGGAATATATGCTGTATAGTCGTCGGTTCACATCTGCGGTATAAATGGCTTTAGAAAAAACTTCCTCTAATGTTTTGCGTTGCTCTAGGCGTGAAGTGACAACTGGTAGACTGACAATACCTGCGGTTGCGAGGAACATTTTAAAAGCTTTCAGCTAACTTGAAGACCTGCATATATATCATGGAAATCATCAATCTCAGTGTCTAGTGCATCTTCGACATTATCCCTCGTGCCTTTGAACTGAGGGAAACCTAACCGGTCACACGAGGGAGAGGGCATGTAAACGCCTGGCAGAGAGGATCCAAAAAAAACGTGCTACGTCCACCATCACGGCCTGCATGTAGACGAAAAGCACCGAGCAGCAAAACGTGAGCACGAGAGCATTTCCTTAGGCTCAAACAAACGTTTACTTAGTTACAAGTTTGCTTAAATGTTTACAGGCCGCATAATTTTGTGTTCAGCCACCTAGGGACGTTTTTAGGGAACCCTTGGCACTCGGTAAGACTTTGCGCCTCCCGGATATTTACAAAGTCCAGGATACATGATTATCACCACTGCAAGCCTTAAATATGACCGAGACGGTGGCTTGAAAGCTTCTAATGGAGCGCAAGCCTAGAGGTAAGGCCTCCAGGCTTCGCACTCCTTTGTGCGAAAGCCAGTGATAGAGGTGATGTTGTTGTAGTCGATGTAAATTGAGACTGGATTTTCGGCGCTGTACTTGGGCCATGCCTTGTGACCGAGAAGTTGTGGGACTCTGCGTGAGAAAGAAATGCGAAAGAAAGCTTTTTGTTACACATCTTTAACCCGGCTCACTTGTAGGAAGAGAAATACGCCACAAAAAAAAAAAAAAAAAAAAAAAAAGGCATTCAGAAGCTAAAGACAATTGCATTTCATTCTAGTCCTTATGGCAAATCACATATGACATCGCACTTTTGTACAAGTACGAATTCTGAATGGCGTCCCTTGAGTATATATCAAATATTTTGTTTATGCAAGGGGATCAAAAATTGATGCAAAATTTAATCAGCAATACAAATATACACCTATCACATAAGAATGAACAAAAATTTCATTATAACATTTCAACATTGGTAAAAGAAAGCCATACAAACTATTGTTTAAACGTTATAAATAAGCATTGCTATTATGTTGAATTACATTGAAAGTCAGCTTTCGTAACCTCTTGCATGCGTTTTCTTCGCGTTTGTCTGATGCATGCAAGCGGCGTCAAGTGCCATCTGGGTCGACTGACTTTTTTCTATTTAAGTGTTTATGGAGCGTTAATTCTTACCAGAAAAAAAATATAGGGGGCGCTTAAGAACCGCCTTTAAGGGTATGACTCGACAGCGTAGATTACCAGCCAACAATAAAGCCCCGCTCTAAACGAGCAATATGAACGTACCTGCGGGTAACGTGAATGCAAAAGTACTGGCAAACTGATTTAGATACCATCCTCGAATGCGAAATGAGATGCCTGAGTTGGCAGCTCCTGCCGAACGTAATGGCAGCAGTAGGAGGAGGAGGAGGAGGAGGAAACGTAGGAAGGTTAACCGGAGGGAGAAACCGGTTTGCTACCGGTTTGCTGTTAATGTCAGGCAATCCTACGTCCGGTCAGTGATCGGCCGTTAGCGCCTGCCAGCGCCATGCTCATAATATTTCGTTTACAACGCCAGTGCAGGCGGTTGATCGCCGACGCCGGATTTTCGGTGAACGGAGCCTTTGACGCCTTTGCGTTAAAACCAGTGACGTGATGTAGCTGAAGAATTAAGACCATCAAGTAGGCTGTAAATCCGCGACTGTGCGTTTAGAAGGTCTCGGCCAAGCGAAGTGGCTCCACGTACATAGCAAAGTCAACGCTTCTTGTAAGTCTTGTGGCTAAAGCCCGAAATCTTAATGCGGAATATAAAATCGAGGCAACGATCACCAGTTTGCACTTTTTCCTGAAGCCTGTAAGTTACAGATTTGAATATGTAATATTGCATGTGTCCGTGATTGCATCACTGTAGCGCTGAATCCTACAATAGCAAGAAGACTGCAAATACCGAGAGGCAGTCAAAAGCTATAGCAGTATTTTTCATCTTGAGTAGACCATCATCAAGAAAGTTTTGGCTGGGCTTTCAACTTGCATGAAAATCTTTGTTCAGTCTTTTTATCTCCTCACAATGTGCGTTCTGCACGTAAGCGGCATTATTGATACATTCTAAAACAGCGCAAAAGAACAGGGACGAGAGAACGAAACGTACAACACGAGCGCTGTTTCGTTTCGTTCTCTCGTCCCTGTTCTTTTGCGCTGTTTTAGAATGTATACGTACCAACTCGCCCAGGCTTCTATTTTGGCATTATTGAACTTGGATCTTTGTCCCACGTGACTGCCCTGCATATGTTGCCAATACGTTAGGGTCTACGTATATACTAAATAAATTTGGCACAAGACTGCAACAAATATTCCCCCCGATGCATCTGGGGCTGAACGGCGTGCGGTTCTTCTTGTTAACGCTCGGACAGGTGAATTGAAGCCCTTTTACATTTTACAGACACGTTAAAGTATTAGCGTAAGCCATGATTTGGTTGAAATGAGATGTCATTATGAAATATGGCGCTGTTCTTGGCAGTTCTGATCTTGGCTATTGTGCTTATTTAGGGAACACCGTAATAACCAAGAAGATCACTAGTAATTCCAGTGATACTTACCCCGTGGCAGCGAAAGTCGACAAGGCCGTTAGGACCACCTCTGAAACGGCAGCATCTTCGGCGTCGAAGCGCTCCTGGTCAACAAGAGGGACTCCGAAGATGTAGTTGATGTCCAACGCGTGCGGAGCGCCCATCCAAGAAGGTAGCGGAGTTTTTGAAGACAAATGACCAAAAACGTAGGAGTATACGGACTGGCCCCGTCTCGAGTGGCCCTCGGCGGTAAAATGCATGGGACATACGAATACAGAGTCCGAGAGGTAGTCTGCGTAGCTGCGCCTAAGCGACGCCTTGTCCTTATCATCAGCCGTATATTTCGCCAGCATCTCCGAGAAATCCATCTGGAGCCAGGAGAAGATGCCCTCGTGCAAGGTATGCTTGAAGTAGTCGTCTTCCAAGTTTTCCACGTCGTCTGGAAGCAGTTCTTGTTTCAGAGGATAAATAAGCGCCAGAACGCCCTCGTCCTCAGTGACACCCATCACAAGATCGACAGTACTGAAGAAACCTTTCCTCACTGCGCCCGTTGGAACCTTCGGGAGGAACTCGTTATGAAAGGTGGGCAAAAAATGAAATATTTTTGGTGCCAAGGCCTCGGTCGTTGCAACCACAAGTTCATCGGCGCTCTTGGACCGCAGGCAGTCAATGACTGGCTCTGGGTCCGAGGCTAAGCTTCGATCCCCGCCTGCACAGCCCACAACAGTGGCGACAGCGTCGCCCTTGTTTATGCTCTTGTGTGTGCCTTCGAAGAAGTCTTGAGTGAGCATGTTGCCGCTCATCATGTACGCCCTCCTGAAGAGACCGCGACTCATCGGTGAGAGGATATGCGCGTGAGCGCTCATTGCGCCCGCACTCTCTCCAAGAATGGTGACTCTGGACGGGTCACCGCCAAATTCGCGGATGTTCTCCTGAATCCACTTAAGCGCCATGTTCTGGTCCATCAAGCCCATGTTGCCGGGTGCCTCTGGGGACTCGGCGTTCAGAAATCCCAGAATACCGAGTCTGTAGTTGGGGGAGACGACCACAAGGCCTGTCTTTGCGGCTATGGCGGCGCCTGTGTAGTTGTCGTAGCTCGCAGACCCCTGAGTGTAGCCCCCACCATGGATCCACATAATCACTGGAGCGGAGTCTTCGGCGCGAGGCACGGGGCTCCAGACGTTTAGGTGCAGGCAGTCTTCCGTGTACTCGATGTCGCCACCCATAAGTGCGCTGACGACAACCTGCAGTGACGTTAAAAAGAAAAGTAAATAGCCTTTTATTTTTGTTCATGCGGAATTGCAATGATGGTGTATCAGTGCGACACCTGTGCGGTAGATATACTGTACCCTCATTCTAACATACAGAAAGATAGGTATATTTACAACATATGCACATCTGAAACAAAATTTCAAATATTTAATTCCGACCGCTACCGCATGCTGTACAGTGGATTTATGTTCGATTCAATTCAATTCCGTTCAATTTTATTCGTTCAGCATCACATCGTAGTACTAGAGCGCGGCAAAAAAGCCAGCAAAATTGTCGGCTTGACAGGAACCGCCCCCCCTTCGGGGAGCCTTAATTTAGCAAGAAAGGTATTAGGATATTAGGAATTTATCATTAAGTAAACAGTTGGAAGTAACAAGCCAGACACTGTCGGCAGATTCTATTCAGATTCTATCCAGATTCTATCAAAGTCAGATTCTGTCGGCAGTAAAAATGTATTCATTACACTCTTAACTGCTGCGTAGGAGTAACTGGCGTCCTTCGTTCGGATTTAACGCACTCTCAAAAATATTTCCTAAATTTCAGAAGAATGAGGTCCTTTTATAGTTCATTAAATTCTTCCAATAGCTCTATATCATCCATCATGTACATTACCACAAAGGGGGGGGAGGGGGGGAGGTGGGGTGCGAGCATATAAAAGTAAAGACGAACTTGTTTTCTCCAAGGCTGCGACAGGAGAAAACAGGTACAACGCATCACACACTTCCAACACAATACGGTGCCAGTAACACCTACATGCGTTCCACAAGCAGAACAAAAAACAAACCACAGCCGGTTAAGCTTTGTCGGCCAAATAGGAAATACGTACGCTAGCACGTATAGTTTCACTTCCCTTTCGGTTCAAAGCTAAAGTTTCAAGGTCAGATATCAGTCTGAGATCGGTGACTAGGAACCGGGTCGTAGCGCAGTATAAAGTGTTAATTGTGACCACTTAACGCGCTTTTTAAGACAGCATAGTGATAGCAATATGTCCTAGATTCATTGAGAACGGATGTAAGTTGATGAAGATGGTGACAAAGTTGACATCTGCATGGAAGTAACGAAGCAAATACATTGAAGCGCAACTGCTACTCTTGGCTTCACTGTGCCCGTATATACTCCTCTCTCTTGATCGACATTTATAGAGCCTTTTCTGAAGGAGCGCTCTTACTTGCCTTATTATAGAATCCTATGCCCCAAGTGAATTTGGTAATAAAAAAAAATTCAACCTATGCCACATGCTGAAATTCGGCTTAGCGAGAAGCAGCTGAACTGAGATTACTCTGTGGAAGAGGTTTAATGTCCTTGTTTGTCCCCTTATCTTATCATGCTCCTTTTCGGCCCTTGTCACCTGTATTCTGGGAGTGAATTGGCTGAACAGTTGTTATTCTAACTGCGAAATCTTGTTTTTCAATGTACAACCCACGTACAGCGTGCTGGCTTTCACAAAGCCATTGCGATTTAAGAAAAAAAAATTTGGCTTTAATACAAAAGCACACATACGGACGCTCTAAACAGTAATCTTGGCTCTTGTCTGTTTTACTCCTGGTCGGCCCGCTAGATCCTGATATCGCAGTTCATTTGTCCTGGAGAGGGTAATTCAAGCAGATTTTTAGCACGTTATCATCGGTCTAAGCGGGCCAAACATCGAGTAATTTTAGTTCGAAGGCGCTACTTCACACAGTCAAACACAACCAAACATATTGTGGCTTTTAAAAACCGGTGGAGCTGAGCGGGATCGAACAAATGAATTTCGCTTGGGAAGCAAGTACGGAACGTCGCAGCTGTATTTCTTTAATTATTGCCTGAATTTGGCACAAATTAAACCAACACAACAATCAGAATAAAATGGGGCACGCAAGGTACAATAAATTTACAATGTACATATTGCAGCTGATTGCTCCACTTGCGGATGGCAGCACACTTTCGCACTGTGCATTCCCCGTCGTCGTCTCCATTAACTTCCATTTTTGTACGAGAGCTTTCCCACCTACTGGTCGATTCATCTACCAGTACGTGGGAAAGCTCTTCCATCTGCCAGTCTAAAACTACTGGTAGATTTAAAATTCAGATTTAGGCAAACCTGAAGTCGAGATGCAAGACCTAATATTTACCATGCCTTCTTCCTTTGGTTGGGTTGTGCTTTCATTTCTTTTTCCCAACCGACAACACAAAAAGCAAGCCGACAACTCGAACTCTAGGAACGTTATCCAAATGGGCCTCATATTGATAGTGTGCTAGGCTCCCAGTCGGAAAAAACTACAGAAAATGTTCTTTTGTTACGACAAAATTTCTGTGCGGTTTTTGACAGGAAACCTATTGTGACAACAGAATGTTCTCTAGTAGCATCAGAAATTTCAGTACTTATAACAGAGAAGTGCTACAGAACTACAGACAACAAAAATATACCACGCAAAAATTACAGAAACACAGAAAAACCTGACGTTCACGACAGAACAACGCTATATTTTGTCGTACATTCGACAAAGTTCTGTCGTTTTTTTCGACTGGGTACTATATGTAATTGTGTTGGCTTCCATTATTTTGTCGTTGCTTGCAGAGTAATAAATGATTGGAAGTAAAATCGAGTAGACCGAAGGTGATCGTTGAACTTTGAAGGAGCCTTCTCTTATCCATCTAATACGTGTATATACGCTGTATATGGAATATTTCAGTCGGTATTTCTGTGCACGACTTTTCAGCAGTGTGAATATATTGTTGAAGTGTTTGCTTCCTCATTCCGGTCCTTTGTTATAAATGGCGCGCGGGTAGCGTGGATCATGCAATCACTCTGTACACTGCTACCACTATTACTCGTGCTATGTACGTATGAACGCTGTCAAGACAACAAACGAACCTGAGGGCAAGCTGTCTTCCTGCTCCTGGCGTCCAGTGTGCCCTCCCAGGGTCGCGGCGCCTGTGGAGGCAGGAAGCGAAGTCTGTCCACGGGTGGCTGCGCATACGGGATGCCTCGGTACTCCTCCACGGTGCGGCCCAGCAGCTCCAGCAGGTTACCCCCGACACGGCCGAGTCTCGTCACCTTCTCCACGTCGTAGGCACCGGCACACGAAGCCCCGACCAGGAGGAACAGCAACGCCGATAATAGGGATGCGCCCATACTCAACGCTGGCTGATCAGGAACCGACCTGGAAGCGAGCACAGCGAGAGAACAGGCAGATTTCACGGTCGGTTAGGTTCTTTCTACGTCGAACTGAAATTAAGACCTGGGCAGAGATTTCCGATTATCCGGCACGCCATAAACAGCACTAATATCAAACCAGCTGCGGTTATTTGACGACGCATTTGCTCTTTCAGAATACCACTCTAGCAACACCGAAATTTAGTAGAACGTTGCCGTATTTTGTTTCCTTTCGACAAACGTGGCAAAAGTCCGCGGCCAGCCCCTGTCCCCACCTTTGCGATAGCATATGACAAACTTTTATCAAAGGACGACCAGCAAGAGGGTATGGAACGGTGAAAATCGCAATAAAACAGTTGTATACCTAATCCTACCTCCGTAGTAGTAGTTTTCTGTGCATATAACACTACCGGTATTATTTTCACTTTTTGGCTATGTTCCCTCTCTCCGAGGAATAAAAGTTCATCTAAAAACTTAACTTGAGCAAGCTTTTTCTTTGCTGCGAAAGCCTTTCAGAAGACAAGCTTCGGGAACCACTATATTGCAGTCCCAATAAATTTACTGACAAATAAATTGTGATCAAAATCGCGTACCTACTAAACTCTCGTGATTCAGCAGAGATAATATTGGTGGATGGCTCTCTAAAACAATTAATTGGATGGAGTAATGGACAAAAATAAAATATTATATCTCAAAGAAGCGGCAGCTTTGGTGGGATGATGTTTTTCTTTTAAACTATTTTAGCCGACGGCTGCAGGGCTCGAGCTACCACTGAACACGTGTAGAGGATATGGGACACTGGCCTTCGGTCTCTTGACTCCCCGATGAAGCACATGTCGTGCAAGGCAGCTTGGGATGCCTGCGTGGGCTGTTTGTGCCACACTTGATAAGGACAAACGCCAATTTACTCGTCTGACAACTCTGCGTAGCGGCTGCCTCCAAGCGCCTGTACCTGCGGGCCAGCATGAAGCTGCATCATAAATTCTGCGCTGCCGAGGATATGTCTCGTCGCTTTTTACTTGCATTTTGCTGCTAGGGCACCCAGCATCCTCCAAGCGGGGCTCTAGGATTTGTTATTTTTGGAGTCACGAGATTCAGCATTAATATTCTCATCGATGACAAGAGATCGGACAACGACCTTCGTTGTAAAAACAGCGTGTTCAATAAAGAAGTTTGTGAGCACACAGCGGGCGGGGCAGCCATCTAATACTACGACAGTAACTAGATGACAGATTATTTGAAACGAGAGAGATTTCGTTGGAGCTTAAGCTCTTACCCGCTAGCAAACAAATGCATAATACTTCTTGAGGACTGGACGCCTGCTTCCGAACGACTTCTACGGCAGCCTCTGTTTTGCTCATTGTGTTTGACCGCGGTGTGAGTGCGTTTCGGTCTTACGTTGAGAGATTAAGCAGCGTAGTAGTCATCGTGGAAAGGTTTGGATAGAGTGAAGAATTGTGCAACCGCACAGTGGACGCCACGGCAACTATCCTTATGGTGGCTATAGTATGGCACGATCGTTGCGCTTCCGTTGAGGGGCATCGGTTAAATTTAAGAGCGCCAGTAAAACAAAATTGAGTGTATGGACAACTAAATGTGGTTCTCTATATGTATATATGATCGCAAATTATTCACCTTAATGTATCACAAAATGAATACATCAGGGACTGTCTATGAACCTTGCGTAGTAAATTAATTACCGTCCTGTGTCTTTATTTTCAGAAATAGGGGAGTATAATGGCAAAAAGGCCATTGTGCTTAAAGGAACACTAATGACAACTCTGTCAAGTTATTGCTATTAGAAACAATTGATTACCTGGCTCCTGCTTAGTACGGTAAGATTGGTCTGGTAGCAAAACATGCATATATGGCAGATGAATTCGGGTTCATGATTAAAACTCACGACATATGTAGTAAACAGGACTTGTCCATGCTACACTGAAGTGGATGGTGACGCATGCATTTCATTTTGTGCCTTTTTCTAGCATATAAGAACTGTATATAGGTAGAGTGACAACTCTGCAATTAGAATGCAGTTCCCTCTTCATACAGGCCGACTTAAGTTCGTCCGCAGTGTCTGTTTAAAAGATACAAAGGAAATAAAGACTGTCTTATACGACTAGCTCATTTTTATGACAAATAGTGAAATTTCGTAGCAAACTGTCCTTTTATGCACAACAGAAGACTATAAAATGGAACAAATCTTTTGCAAGTTCGCCGCAGTAAGGTCAATGCTTGTTTTATTTTTTTTTTTTCAGCAGTTGATTCAATCTTTGAAGATGGGCCCCACTGACATTCAGTACTCGCCGGTGATCAAATTAACCACAACCTTCACGAGTTAAGGTCGATACTGTGACGGAAAATTAGCTTAGCGTTAGCCCAGCCCTATTCAAACATGGTAATTAGGCGTAAAAGCACCCTCCGTGATAGCTCAGTGTTTAGAAGCTCGGTATTAAGCCCTTGCATCTGGGTTCGAACCCAGCCAGTTCGAATCCACACCGATCATTTTTTTTTTGTGTGTGTGCGTGAAAACTCTACACGTGGACTAGATAAATCGGCAGCGTCGCTTTTCTGACTTGTTGATGCATGGCCTGCTTTAGATAAATCACCACCAAAACAACTGGGTCCTAGTCTGACCTTGCGAAGCCTTGAATGTGATCTTATCTCCACTTTGAGGCCTAAGGGGAAGACGAAATGGAGCATCGTGAAGAGCTCACACTCATTCGTCTAAACCCGGTGAACTTGGGATTTGCAGCCCGGAACGTACAGCCTCCACACTACTACTTTTGTTTTTAAACCTGATTTTCTCAGCACGAAATTCTCATTTTTTCTGCCGAATAAGCCTCAGCATGAATTAAAGAAAACGATTTTAACGAACTAAGATGGAATTCAGTTGTCTTGCATATTCCTGAAATGTCATCAGTGATGCCGAGAAGATCACACTCGTGAACTCAGACGTCATGCGTGAAACTTTTTCACTCACCTGCTAAGTGCGCCACAACGAATAATCCGCCGCTTGTAAACAATTAAGGCAGCCACGATGCTTATCGCTGCGTCTGATCTGAGAGCTCGTACGCGAAGCGATGCCTATTTTTATGCCGCTGTTATCAGCTCAACCGGTGGAAGGTGGCTGAAGTCCTCACCAAGTCCTGTTTGCCAGCAGACGGTCGAATATCGTGTGGAAACAATGTTATCTATCTCGACGTCTCTAGTGGAGAGCGAGACCCGCCAGTAACGTTCACCGTGTAAGGGGTTATCTCGGGTAGTTGCTATTGCCCGCAATTCGAAAATGTTTTGAGGCACAAATACACATGGCTAAGGACAGTAGCCCAGAGCTCTGCACAAAGGAACGAAGAAGAATCTAAACGAATGACCAACGGTTGTTTGCTAAGTGTGGTTACAGATTTGTATTTACAGTGGTTACAGAGTACCACAATTATAGAAAAGGGATAGCACTAGTGACTGCTGGGTTTATCAGAGGTCGTCGCTGGAAATCTCCTTCGTTGCCCGTTTTGTTGCGCTCTAAATTGGGGGCAGAGTAAGCATCTTTTAAGATTATAAAAAACGTACTTATCACCGCCGTATATAATCTGGATGAAGAAAATTATGCTGGCGACATTGACGATGGAAAATGTAGTGACACTTCGACCTTTTTTTTTCTTACGAAGTGCGTCCAGGGAGTTTGTTTAGATTTACTAAAAGGCTTTTATTGTCCGCTCAAGTTTACTTTTAAAGCTACACTAAAGTAAGCAGCGGCAATCGTTATATAAGTCAAGACTATGTGACTACCCCTATTGAAGACCGAAATTAAGGCTTACTGTTGCCATGAATTATGCAGTTCGTTAACTGTCAGGCGTGTTTGTACAGCCGCCTTAAAAAATGTGGGAAAGAAGCCACCTACCAATGGAGGCCAGAGGTAGTGCACCGAACGAGTGACATGAATCAGTGAGCTTGGGACTGCAGAAACTGTGAGCTTAGAGGGACAGCACAGCAAAGTTCCAGATACGGTGCTTGCGTATGAAAGGCTCCTGCAAAATCCGTCCTTGCTTACATGTATTCGTGTCTGAAACATTACATGTGCGATTGGATGCAATGCCCTCTGCACTTCCACGTTGTACTCGTGGAGAGGACATATTTTTATAGGGTCTGGCACAAGGCACGTGTCAAAAGTGATGAAATCGGAACACCGTACATGTACCAGTTGTTGAGAAAATTGCCAGGCCAAGGTAGCTAAGGCATTCTTTGACAAAGCAGTCATCCGCCAGTTCTGCTCGCAAACACCTGGAATTGAATTGCAATTTGATTTTTCATCGTGAACAAAAGAGCCAAAAAGTTTCCCCAATGTACTCGCCCAATCGTATACTCCGGCCAGGATTATGTCGGCATGTCAGTTCGGGAAATCCTACAACAGGTGGTTTAATCATACTCCCATTTCATACGTGTCGTATACTCTAATTGAAAATTTTCAGCTCACCGTCGTCACGAGTATATTGCGAACTGGCCGTAAGATCTCGTGCCTTGTATAGCATTCTGAAATTCGCTCAGCGAAGTCATTAGACACTTTGTGCTTATAGCAGTTTGTCTTTCAGGACTTCGCTCCATGTACGTATCAAAGCAAGCGGTGAAAATTATGTCGAATTGAGGTTAGAAAATGATGTCGAAGTGAAGGGAACACTGGGGCCACCAGAGAAGAGGCGTCGGGAAATAGTAGAGGTAGTCCTCAGGAACGAGTATCTCACAAAGGAAGCAGCCGAGGACAAGGAGAGATGAAAGGCAATGTTTAGAAACAGTGACCCAATGTAGACAAGTTGATAGGTTAGGAATATTAGGCAGCACGGGCGAGAGAAACGGGGCGACCGCCGTGAAAAAAATATAGACCAGAGGACAGGCGCTGGGCAGCCAACTGAATTTTATTGAGAACGAGGTACATTTTATAGAAACTAAGGCATCACAAGGCTAGTATTAAGCCGTTATTTCCGGGCATAGCATCCCTCACGTTTTTACCACGGCACGTACGTAAACGTGGGATCAGAAAATTACAAACAACGAAGAAAGCAAGCGCGTGCCTCGTAAATATGGATTAAATGGTAAAACCTTCGTTACAATATCACAGCCTATAACTGTTAACATCTCGTAGCAAAATATGTGTCAGGAAAAGAAACAATCGGCAAAATAACATTAAGTGCTAAGCGAGAACCATAGAAAAGCCATAGTCACGTAAAGTTATGCCTCGCCATGTCAGGGCTTGTGAGATGGGAAGTTTAATGGAATGTATTATAGCTAGCAAAACCTGCGTATAATAGCCAACAGCCCTCAATAACTGGAGCGTAATCAACCGTTGTTGCTATAAAGAAAGGAAATTTCTCTCCTGTAAAAGTAAACCGACGCGTGCTAACAAAGCCGTCACCGCCACGTGCTGCCATCGACTTATATAAGAATGAAATTGCTCCTGCTGACGGCGGCATCGGTCGATTAAGCTACAGTTATTGAGGGCTGATGGCTATATATATATATATATATATATATATATATATATATATATATATATATATATATACACACGCTATGCGCAGGTTTTATTACGATAGTTTTCTTTATTTTCCTACTCACAAGCATTGACACGGGTGTCCTTTGGAGTTAATTTGACTTAGCAGTCATTGGTGTTATTTAGTTCTTCCCTTTTCCTGGCGCTGCTTTTGCTACTATAATTAGTAACTCTGGTTTTGCTATGGCGTATACATATTGAAACGAACGGTTATTATATTTTTTCACTCGAAGGTTGAGCCTTTTGATGGCCCTTTTTGGACGGGCGCACAAAGCTCTTCGGCTAGTTTCAATTTTTTGGCCCCATGTTTACGTAGGTACCATAAAAAAGAATGATTGGCGATAGTGCTACTGGAGTAATCAGGATAACATTCGTAATGACATTTGATGACCTAGCGTCAGTGAAATGTGGCCTGGAAATGAATAAGCTCAGCGCGGTCGTGTGGCCTATATATTTAATCACTGTCATCCCCCCCTTTTGTTTCTTCTTCTGTGCATGCCTAATGTTCTGTATTAACTAACCGACTAGCCAAAACGCAGTTAATCACCTAGAGGATGAAGAGCGAAAAAAAGCATTGAGATGACGGAAGTTCAAACATTCTTATATTTATGTAACTCACCTCTCCGCCCTTCAGTTATAATATTTCTTTTTGAACATGCCTCTTTTTTTTTTGCCATATGGTCTCGTCTGTGGAGTACATAGATTTGCTTCTGGCGCACTCTCCTTAATCTCTCAAACATTCATTTTACAGATATCATTCGCATGTATGACAAATATCCTCCTGTCCAGAATGTCTTTCATGACATTTTCTCAAAGCACGTAAATATAATGACGTCTTCTCTCCTACACGGTCTGTTCTATGACAACCTGGGGTATTTTCCCTGTTTGTTGAATTGGTCCTTTTCCCTACGTCTACTGACGACGCATCAATTTATCCGACTGAATTACTAACAATAGCCTTAGCTTTATATAAATCAAAAAGTTCTGTTTTGCAAATCATGGTTATGACGGACTCTGCTCGTTCTTCATCTTGACTATACAGTCTCGAGCATTGGGCCTGTACAAGTCCCTGATCCAGCTCCTCCTAAGTTCGGTACGCTCGCTTCAGGTACTTAGGCACAAAGACTTCCTCTTAAACGAGGTTACAGAATTACATTGCTTCAGAGGTTACATTTTTGAGGCAGATGTGTCATTTATTTGGCGACAGTATGGATATATGCGTCTGCAACAACAAACTGTGCCACGCCTTAGTGGCTAAATGCATAATACCGCACTCGAGTACTGAACAGGTGACCCGGCGTCGATTCTTGTCACGGCGGCCGCGTTTTCATAGACCGCGCCTATGTACTGTGCGATGTTGGTGTGCGTTGAAATACCCCAGGTGGTCTAAATTGTCTGCAGCCATTCCTTACGGTGTCCCTCATAGCCTGATTCGCTATGGCACGTTAAACATCATATAACAAACCAAATAGCAAACTGCAAAGTGCGTTCGAGCGTCCAATGCACTGAAAATAAGACGAACACTGGATGCAGCTTCATGGTTCCAGGTGCAACTCTGCAGGCGGAAGTATAATCTCAGTGACGGATTATACAGATGAGAACAAGGACATTGCTTGAGCAGCACTCGTAGTTGTCAAAGTTGGCTCCTTGTTTGCTGAGCACTACGGCGACTGAATTACAAAGCATGATCAGAGACCTAGACACGCGAAGCAGCACCGACACGAAGTATACTTAATGTTAAAAAATACCGGATCGAAAAAAACGTTCTAAGGAGTATTGCGATAATCCCTAATTCGAAATTTTAGCTCCACTATTTAAGCGTTTTTGCGATATGCAAAGAGAAAAATTTGAGAAATGCTTGTGTGTTTCTATGTGCAGTTGTAAAGCACTCTATATTCCTCACGATCTAAAGATAATTTTTCAGAAGAGAAAGGACAGCCGCAATCTCTGTGCCGCTCGCTCGTGGCTTTTTTTTCTTCTCTTCTTTCGAGACATTCTTTTTGGCTCGTGACACTCTTTCGCTCATTCACAACAACGTCGACGCGACTCAACCGCTGAAAAGGCGCATAGCAGCTGGGCTCTAGGAAACGTTTACGATAGTCATCGAGGCGCTGATGGAAGACGCTACCTCGGGCAGGTAGTGATCACAGGTTTGGACCGATAGACCTAAATAATCTGAATCATAGGAATATGGTGGAGCTCATTTGACTGGCACTCCCAGATCGCGGAAAATTGTTTACCGTTTACCGGTATAGCAGCTGCACCTCACTGGTAAATGCCTATACGGCAGGCACGGGGACGATAACTAACGTTTCTGAAATTACATTGAGAGCAACGCAACGAGGTAAACAAATTGTAGGTGTAACATTAAGAGAAAATATAAGCAAGTTGAGCAAATTAGGGAACAAACGGGAGTTAATGATATTGTAAAGTAACGTTAAACAAAAGGCAATCTGGAACCGGGGAACGTCAGAAGCCAGTCAGGTGAGCACGAGATGGAGCACAGTTTCTTTTCTTTGCCGTCTTATGCAATCGCCCGTGTCAGACTCCATCGTCATCTATATATGTCATGTGCAGTATTGTAGCCGAAATGAAGAACGAGAAATGGGCGTGGGCAGGACATGTAATCCGAAGGCAAGGTTACCATGACCGCTAAGAGTAACAGACAGATTATAAGGGAAGACAACCGCAGCAGAGGGCGGCCGAAAATGATGTGGACGGGTGAGAATATGAAGTTTGCAGGGATCAAGCAAATGCAGTTTGCACAGGACCGGGTTAATTGGAGGACAATGGAATATGTTTTTCAAAGCAGTAGGTGTAATCAGGTTGCTGCTGTAGCAGGCTGTAATGATCACAGTGATGCTAGAGTGTTCCACACATGTTGACGCCGGCAACAAATCTACTCTATTCACACAGTACGGATAGAACACGTTGAAACAAGGTATTGTTTTGTGATTCAGCACCTCTTACAAGTTCTGAGACTCGTAAATGGCCTTAAGGCAAAGTCATTACCTCTACGGAAGAAAAATGTTTTCGTGGAACGGAAATGGCTGAGCAAATTTCTTTCTTCTGGTGGACAGCTCGAATGGAGTGTATTGGGGGCATAAATGGCTTGCAAAACGAAAAACAAGAAGGGGGGTGGGGTTGTAGTGCCGGCCTCCGGAATAATTTTGATCACCTGGGGATCTTAAACGTGCAGTTACATGGCACAACATATGAGCATCCCGTGCGTTTCCACTTCGGCCAGGAATGAACCCGGATCTCCCGGATCTCCCGGCTCCCTACCCGTTTACCCTAACAACTCACTCATGGCAGAGAGTAATCGTTGAGAATGTGAATCTACTTTCCCCTGTTATTGGAATAGTGCCCTGAGCAGTGGAAGTGATATTTGTATCGAGAGAAAGCTAGCGGCGGCCTGAAAGTTATTTAAACTGTGGCCTCTTACCCTACTTTCGGGAAGGAGATGAAGATAAGAGCATTAGTATTGGTAACGATGTGGGCAGGAGAGAGACGCGAATCCATACAAGCATGCAGGAACATGTCTAATGGCAGAGCCATGTTTCTCTCGCAAAAGAAGAAAAAAAAGCACCGCCTTACCTATTATATTTTTATTGCGCAAGCTATACTGCTCGCAGTTTGAGCCTTCAGCGTGGAACGGCGGTGATCACCATTGATCTTTGACCTTTAGACGACCCCCGTAGACGACCCCAAGCTGGCAGGAGCTGCCAACTTAGGTCTCTCGTTTCACATGGGACGGTTATGTCAGAATAAGCCTGCTAGCACCCTGGCATTCACGTTACCCCTATAGGCCACTAAGGCACGTTCATTGCGGTTGGCTAAATCGGGGCTTTATGTGTGGGCTGAGGAAGAAGAAAAAGAGAAAAAGATTGCTCGGTCACCCGCAGCTAATTCTTTCGCTCAATATTTGGTTGAGCAGCGTTGAATCCTTGTAATTTTTTTCGGTTCTACAGGTCGGGCGCCCATTACAATGTCATCATACAGTGACCTGCTGTTGAGACCCGTCAGTCATGCATTCAGCGTACTCACGTTTGCCAGAGACAAAGCTGTCTGCGCGAGGGTAGACTGCTCTGCAAGAACCGCGACTCCTACTGTGGCTGGGCGTCTGGGATGGCAAGAGACCCCCAGGGCTCCCAAGATAACGAAGCTGTTTCAACACTCACTGGATACACAAGCGGCCTTCTGTATCAGCGTGTTAACTTGGATGAAGTAGATAAAGGCGACGACACTCAACTCTGGCCGGAGGAACCTTCTCATCCAGCTGTGTTTCCTTGCCCAGCCTCCTACATGCAATATACTATGGAGTGGGTATCGCACTCCCGCAAGTATTATTTGGGATAACGCTTTCTTTTAGGGGGTATTTCACTTGACTTTGCGCCCTTCAGAGCACTATTTCTGGCAGATAAAGCAGTCCCGGTGATGCTGAAGTATTCAGAGGCAGGCAGTGTGGCATCGTTTATCCTGTAAAAAGAATACTGAAAGTGAAAAAGTGGGAGAATAGAAAGCCTTTTGTTTATATACGACATCTTTATAAACCGCAATACTGATCACAGCACGCGACTCATACGGTCGATGGCATGTATGTTATTTTAAAATTTCATTCTAACCTGCGTAGGTTTTGGTAAGGGCCACACTGCAGTGAGATAACTTGATATCGACTGCCACTGGTTTAAACTTGGGAAATCGGGTTGCAAAGGATGGAACGAAAAATCTAAGCTGTGAGCCTATGATGTGTATCCGCCCTTCGCATATTGCAGGCCTTCTTATAGGCGCAGTTGCTGCTATGCTGAACGGGACTTAATTTTTGTAATATTTTCTGGTTAAACTAAATTAAGTGTGTTACGCTTATTCTTGGTGCCCACTGCATGTTCTCTGCTACGTCCACATGGTTTGCATTTGTATTATAAACAATTGTGCGCTTCTCTGACGTTTCGTTGGTACATTGCAGAAATATTGCTCTCACTTCATTCCCAAAAAGAATGCATTTTCCCTTAATTTCATTGCAGTTTCAGGCAGGCTGTATAAAAGTGATAAAGCAATAACATAAACAAACAGGCCTTAAATGCACCCACAGAGGATGTTGCCCACCTTTCGCTGCTTGTCTGATGCTGTTTTGATTTTGTTTGTTTGTTTGTTTTCTCATGTGTATTAAATACTTTGCCCTTGCATACACATATTTTCGCATCCCCCTATAATGTTTTCACACTATGCTGAAAATTCTCTTTGTAAAATCTGAAATTTCACTGGTTACCACAAGTTGGTAATATTACGTGAGGAAAAGGGGTAAGCAACAATGTTAGGGAAGCAGGTGGTTACTTTTAAAGCGACAGCATTAAAAAGTTCTTTCTCCAGAAAATTTGAAGTTGGCGTTATCGGAGTCGGATTTCTGAGAGAAAAATCTCAGGCAGGCTTCTGGCCTGACCTGGCGGCGGGTTCGGCGACGTCAAGAAAACACGTGACATGACAGAATTGATAGGAGCTGCCAATTTGGTCTGCTTCTTCGAGCGGAGAGGGTGAGATAGAAATTGAACAATCCTCCACCCTTAGAACCTGAATCAGACAAGCTACCCCTAGGCTACGCCGTTATGTTCGTAGAGCTTGGTTCAAATGGGATTTTATACTTAGGTATACTGGATGGTCTTTCGTGTAACCCGCCAGCTTAAGACTGCATGCTAATCAGTTATCTCAGACAACAGGGGAGCAACTCTTAGGGTTAGTGATTAAACGGGCATTACAGTGCATGTACGCTAGCGAGAACTCGCATGGGGTGTCGCAGATTGAAGCTAATAAAGCTGTCAAGCGGCATAGCCTTGAAGGCGGAGATTGAATGTCCACTATTTCCGTCCCCCGTCATAAAGAAAAGTGGATTGTACCAACTAGTAGAACTAACTACGCAGTAGAAACATTATCCTTTACCCTACCAACACTATTAAACAATTATAAAAAAATCCGGGGCTGACCTGTTTAAAATATTTAAACACGAATTATGACAGCTTGTACATCCTTAAATACTGCACCTGTGTTCCCATGATATGTATATTTAATCCTCTGTTTATTGTACTGCTTTGTATCCTCTGAATTTATTCTATTGTTTTTTTTTTCTTTGTTTATACTTTATTTTATTTTGGCTCTACTAAACTGCGAAGAGCTTATATGTATACCTATGTGCGTCTTTGTTCATGCTTTGTTGCTTTGTTGTTGTTGCCCTGTTGTTGTGTTGTGGGCCTTTGTCAAGCTGCCGTTTGCGAGCAGGTTTTAGAACAACCTCCTCCATCCTCCCGGTGGATTATTTGTTTTTTGTTTTCTTTTTTTGTCTATCTATATTTTTCTTGATGTGCTGTACAATTCTCTGACAGGGTATATACGACATGCTACTTATTGATTTCTTTCTTTCCGTGGCACTTTTCTTCTCAGTTTCATTTCATGTGTTATTTGTTTCTTCTTTTGTGTTCTGTGTGTGTAAAATTTGTGTGTGCATTTTCATTTTTTCTTTTTTTTTTGTGCTGCAGCACGCAGACCACATGGTTGTTCCTGCGCACATTAAACAAAGATTGATTATTATTATTATTATTATTATTATTATTATTATTATTATTATTATTATTATTATTATTATTATTATTATTATTATTATTATTATTATTATTATTATTATTATTATTATTATTATTATTATTATTATCTTTCTTAAGGCAAAAGCCTTCCTAGGCTCATGGGCCGGCTGCGGAAATGTTTGCAGCCAATTCTCGCATGAACTGACAGTTAAAGAAAGAAATCTGTCACCAACGATAATCGAACTGCGACACCCCCAGTCACCAGCCGAGCGCTCAAACCACTACTCCAGCGTCGCTTATCTTTTTCTAGCATAAGGATTATAGTAGCGCTGACAGTGGCGATACACTTACTGACAATAATGATGACAGCAGCAATGATAGTGAATCTGCAGTTAATGATAATGATAATGGTTTTAGTAGCGATTACAATAGCGTTGCGTTTAGTTGATAATAATAATAATTGGTGCAATGGTGGTGGTGATGATGATGATGATGATAGTACCAACGACAATAACGGCGCAGTTAGTGAAAAGTGTCCTGTAAAATGGCTTGCGCATTTCCGTTCTTGAAGAGACAAGCGCAGATCTGTCAATGCCATTTCTGACCTCGACTGGCCGGTTTGGCAGAGTTGTGCGGCTGCATGTTTAAGCTTTTCTCTGCTATACTGCCATATGAAATTACAAAGTTAGTGATGTCATGCTTATATTGGAGGAACGTTCTTAATTCGCTATATTTAATGAAATTTGCCGAATCCCTGATATGTGTCAGGTTGCCGTCATATATCGTCAGTATTTTAGAGTGCGCATCGTTGCTGTAATATATATGTTTCAAGCTTCGCTTGTTTCCATTCACTTTTCCCTTTTCGTACAGTATCCTTTTTGACTCGTTCCTGAAAAGAATGCAGCAAAGATTATACACACCAAAATATATTTGCGAAATAATGCTTTCAGCGAGAGTCGTGTAAACTCAGCAATGTGTAGAAATTCTTTTTCTTTGATCTACATAGACAGAACGGAAAAACAGAATATGCGCCCGCGTTTACTTTTATGACCATTTTTTGTCGTTGTTATAATATATACAGAACGCAACACATCTTTATTTTAACTGCAGCCTATAGGCAAGATAGACGTTAGGGTTTATTGACACGTTATCTGTGATTCAGGTTGCCCACGTGCAGAGTGCGCTTACCCCATTCAGTAAACTGCGAGTTGGAGTGAACCTGTCCATGTGTTATCGCGTTCTTTAATCTTTCCGATATTTTTGGTCTTCGTTATATTTCCACTTATGTTTTCTCTCCCAGCTGTGCTTTACCGCAAGCGTAGCTCAATCCTCCAGCAGCTGCAAGATCCGATGCACTAAAATGGAACGTTAGGAGAGCAGTGCATGACCGATACCTGGAATTTGGAAGAAAACAGGATTACAAAGAGCGCACTTCTTTTGTATTTTTCAAAAGGAAGCCGTGAACGGCCCTGAGGCTGCTTTTGCAAGCGAAATATATGCAATGAGGCGAGAACACAATAAGAAGAAAATCAAAATATAAACTAGGAATTAATTTTTACAACCGCATTTTGCGTACAGGCCCGTAATGAAAACTTAAGAAAGCGTCGCATCGCACTAATGGCCCCTTTCTGAAATTGTTTCTTCAGCGCAGACAGACAACCACATGAAGTGGCGAACTCTACAGGACAGAGCGCTACCAAACAACCAAGGTTTTACGTATACATACACCGTGCAGGTATCCAGCAGCTGTTCTATTAACAAAAAGGAAGAACAGGAAACTACACGAACAATTTATGACTAATACTCCGTCATTGCAAGAAGCGAAGACGTTAATCCAGTTTTGTTGCAGCAAGAATCATTTCAGGCCGTTTTTTTTTTTTTTTTTTTTAGAGAAACAATGAGGCATTGCGAACACATGGGTTACTAGACTTGAGAGTCTTGTCAGCTCCGATAATTTTTCTTCGTATTGGCGTCGTGCACCTGCACAACACCGCTGTGTCTTCAAGCTTCCGGGTGCAACTCCGGTTTTTTTTTTTAGTGTCCACAACCAGTCTGTTGCCCGAACGTCGAGAGTGTGCGCCCTTAACTACTGATTAAGGCACCTTTTAGTCTGACCAATATACATATTACCACAGGTCATGAAAGAGTACTGAACAAGGGTAAAAGGGGGGGGGGGGGTGAGGGCTCAGTGCGTATAGGTTAAGCCAACGTTTCGACAAGTCCACTTGTTGAAACTTTGGCTCGACATACGAACTGAGGCTTCCTCCCCTCCCCCTCCACCCTTGTTCAGTGCTCCTCCATGCCATGTACCCATCATCCTCTCGTTCTATCTTACCACAGGTCTGAGGTCAGGGGTATAGAGTCCACGACGTTCTTTCAACAACGTACGCAGCGTTTTTTGGGGGTTTTGTTTGGAGTTTTTAACAGGCTATGTTCATGTCTTTCGCGATCATTTTTCTTCCATGCCAGCCTTACGCGGCATTTCACGGAAGTTATGCGAACAGTTCTCAACGTTGGTCGTGCTCAATATACGGCGGCAGCAACGCGTCGAAATTCCGACACTAGCCACGATAGCGTAGATATTCGAAGCATACACTCTTAGAAAAAAAGTTAGTAAAAAGGTAGTAACGGCTGCCGTTACTACCTTTTTTAACCGTTACTACATTTGTACGACCTTCTTAGGTAGTAACATGGTAGTAACTCCTGCTGTTACTACGTTTTTTGACTGAAATACCTTTTTACTACCTCTCTGGAAGCAGGGGTAGTAAATATACCTTACCTGTTTTCTACCATGATCAGAAGATATCTGATACTATATACGATAGGAATATTGAAGTATTCGATACTCCTGATTACATTGCTACTCAATTTTGTTTTTATGTTTATTTATTTGCCATACCTTCAATAGCCAAGGCATTATAGAGGGGAGGGGGTTACATAAATGAGCCCTGGGCTCAAACTGTGCGCTGCCTTTTCATAAAAAGAAAGAAAGAAAGAAAGAAAGAAAGAAAGAAAGAAAGAAAGAAAGAAAGAAAGAAAGAAAGAAAGAAAGAAAGAAAGAAAGAAAGAAAGAAAGAAAGAAAGAAAGATCGCCTAAACTGGCTTCCGAAACCGAAACTTCGTATAGGAGGCGACAGTTAAAAAATCCACAAAAGCCATTGATAGGTCAATCCGAAGTCATCAGTGGCGGAGAGGTGCGATGTCATCGTGCTGCCTTTGTTGTCGTGCGGTGCGGTTGTGGACGCTGTTTCCTTGCGTTGTGCTGCTTTTTTCGTGCTGTGGTTCTTTGAATGGGCTGCAGAATTGATGTGTGACATGTGCACTTCGATAGGTGTTCTGAATTACGTGAAGTAGTGGTAAATAGATTCACTGTCATACACCGCTTGCACCGTACCGTGGCAACGCCGGCTTCAACACGAAGAAGGAAATGGACTGGCGTGATTGCTTGAAAATGTGAGTACGCTGCTTGAAATTATTGTTTGTTTAATGTGGCTATTGAATGAGGTACGCGCTCTTAATATTGTTGAGTGTGGTCTCAAAATCTCTTCGTAATACAACTCTTCGGAAGCTGTCGCTTTTCATGTGCAAGTTCTACCCTACCGCGAAAAGTTATGTTATGGCGTATATCTCGTGATATAATCTTGGCGGGTGTGTATTGGATGTGTTAGCGGTGAATTATTGCGCCGGGAATTCCCGCCTTGGCTGCGGCGGTGTGAACCTTGAACCACACGTGAGCGTCCCGTCCCGTGAGAGCGCCTGGGAACATGTAAACCGACAACCCCCCACCTGCAGCGTGCCTTCGACGTGGCGGCGCCGGGCCGTCCGTGTTTGCCTTATTTCGGGTGTGGTGCTTTTTTTTTTTCCTTTTTGAATGGGCCTAGTGCGCAGCGAATAAAGCGTCCATGTTTTGGTGTGAGAGTGCGCGATCACGGTACTCAGAGCAGCAGTGCGTCGTCAATGGGAGCGGGCGCTGGTAGAAAGGCGAAGTAGTGCGCAGTGCGGCGTCAACTGGAGCTGACGCTCTACGAAGGAAATGTGCGAAAGTGCGAGAGAAAGTATGAAAATTTAATCAAGTTATCTCTTCTTCTTTATTCGTTTTTTTTTTTTGTAACTTGTAATGTACGTTGAGTGTTTCCTTTTCCATATCCCTGCCCTTTGTTTTTCTAACAGATGTGATCAGTACCCCAAACGAGCTGTGACCTGTGTGATCCTTTTCGAGGTAAGTCAGTGAACGAATAAGCTTTTATTTTGCCATTTATTCATCTCTTAGTATAACCATTGTGGTTCTCAACATTTAGATGAGTATTTTCTTAGTCTGTTTTAAACTCGCCTTTTTTTCTAACAGGTGGGTGCATTAATGCGATGAGTGGAAACAGCGCGCAAAAAGCAGATTATTGCGGTGTTGCGCATGTTTCACATTGGTCGCTGCATTTAGTTTTGGTGCTTGTGTGAAAGTACAAAAAAATATTCCTCTCTGTAAAACATGGTCGGCTGACGCCAAGGTACAAACTCGTGTACTACTCAGCCGTTAGGTGTTCAGCAGTAGATGGTGATTCGAAAGAATTATTTGAGTGACCACACGTAGTCAAATGTGCATTACAAGAGTGATTGCTTTCTTTACTAAATAAGACTTTTGTATTTTTTATGAATTGTTCACATCACAGGTGGGCAGTTAGCAGTAATGGGCAGTTGCATTCGTTGATACTTTGTGTCGTGGCTTTTGATGGAAGCTTTAAAATGCTGCAGTAGTAAACAATTTCAAACCAGAAATGAAAAAGTCATTTCGCTTCCTTAATGTCTTTCATGTTCGCTGCGCTTGCAGCTAGTTTGATCTTAGAGGCCTTTATTTGCGCAGATTTTTGGTTGCCTTAATATTGTACGCACATAACTGAACACACCAGCAGGGAAATTAGTTTTGTGCTATTGCTAGTATTTCAGAAGGAGAAGTGTGACTGACATCTTGGGATAAGCAGCTTTTCGGTGCATGCACTTTTTTTGCAACTTTAAAATCAATTTGGATTGAGGTATGCAGGCACTGATCAATCAATATATTTTATGTGCTTGGAGCAAAAGGGAGAGAGTGTAGAATGTCAGGCATATTTCTGATACTGTGAGAAAGTCACCACTTAGAAAAAAAAATTCAGATGTCCACAAATGTGAAACAAGGCCATTTTAATTTTTTTTAACTGTGACTGTAAGGTGCACCTGTGCAGAATGCATAACCACTTGATAGCGAAATGTTTGCAAATATCTTTTTTTTTTTTGCATATACAGAATGCAGCACATTAAACACTGTCCTAAATTCGGTGCATTTCAACATAGTAGTCTTATTCAGGATTTAAAGGAAAGAACCTCAGTCCTAACTTTTCTTAAAATTAACGATCAAGTTTCTAAAAGATGAGAAAGAATGTGAGAAAACATGTTGCTTTGTATTGTTTCCAGTAAGGTTATCAAAGCTTAAACTTTTTTTTTTCTTTTTTCCGAGCATTGGGAGAAGGGCGTAAAGTGAAGGCACAAAATCAACATACAAGACTCCCCGCTCTTCAGAATATTACCTATACGCTAACCCTGCTACCTTTAACATAAAGAGAAAGCATACATGATTATGCTATTGTAAGCCAAGGCTGATCTGTGACAAACGCAGGCTGTGGCGGTGCCACTATCCATGGGTGTGGATAGCCGCTCGTGGCACCACCCTTAGATATCCAGTTGTAAAGGACAGTTTTCAGTGTATATATATGTATATATTGTAAGCACTGTGAGTGACCTTCATCTTCATCTCAGCGTAATCATCATCGGTCTTCGGGTCGTGCGAAAAAGACGAAGTGTTGCTAAGCTGTGGCTAGTCGGTAGCTGCTGCTTCGGCCTACCTGAAGTAAAAAGGTGAATTTGCTGGTGCGTTCTTCTGCCTCACAATATATACATATATATATTTTTTTCACAGTGCATCAATGATGACTTTCGCATACCCAGATTGTTGCTTTGTCTTTCCCCTGTGGGCATACTTGATTTACTTGCCTTTTGTAACAGGCATTTCTCATGAAATACATGTTGGGGATCTTTTTGCTCCCATTAGATAAATTTATTTATTTCTTCGTAGAGGAGGCATTTCCACACTATTTCTTAATTTCCTGTTCAGTTTTGCCCATTAGAAGTACTACAAGATAAGGAAATCAGGTTGCCTTGTTTAAGAAATTTGAACAAAATGTAGATGTGTGAAATAAATGGGACAAACAAGTTCCTGTTGGAGTTATTTAAAAATACTGGCTTTGAAATGACATCTTACACAACCTTTTTTTTTTTTTTTTGCTCTAGAATGCACCTAGTTATGATAAATGAAGAAAATTGCCATATATGTGCCATAGTTGCAGTCTGAGACTTGGAAATTTCAAACCAATAGTTTACGTGCATTCCTATGGGCGTCACTTCACGCTCTGCACCCAAAAATGGCTATACCGCTACATCCTGCTTATGTAACAAACCAGCAATTGTTTATAATAATGTAATCACATATCCTGCCTCTTCACAGTGCAGGTCTCAGCCTTAACATAAATCTAAAATTTTAGAAATGGGCATTGTTTGCTAATTTTGCACCTTTATTCAAAGAGTTGTGACGATGCTTGATAAGCCGTATGTTTCATTTTTGATAACATTGTTCGAAGCAGAATAATGCAATGCGTTCACTTAGACTCTTTATTCATCTCCTCCAGGAGACTAGTTCCTGAAACTTAATACAATTTATGGAGGAATTTACGGGGCGATGGGGTAATATTTCTTTTAGTTTTGAAGCAACCTTCTCTGTTCAAACATGCGATAATTGGGAAAATGTTTCATGTGCTTTAATTTTATGCATAACAGAAACATTCATACACATTTAGAGCACCAATTGTCTTATCCATTTTCTAATCTTAAGGTAGGTGTGCCCCACATTCATGGAGTAAAAGAAATATTAAAAATAGCCTCATTTGAGACTTGTGGGATGTTAGAAATGTTTTCTAGGAACCAGGCTTCGAAGTTTGCCTATCATCCATATTGTGAAGTGCTTATGCCACCTCCCATTCTAAACCTTTGAAGGCAAGGAAAAGCCTTAACTGCCTTTCATGACATTTTCATCTTTAGGGAAACTGTAAAGTCTCTCCTATACGAGCGAGAAGTAAACCATGTCGGCTGGTTACTTTTGGCAAACACAGTACATTGTATTGAGGCTGAAGTATAGCAAGCATTTTTCTTATCATGATGTGAGCAGTCTTGTTAAAGTTGCTTGCCCAGAATCCTCTTGATTGATCGTAGGTACTGAATTTATAACTGTCTGTTTTCATTACTGGGAAAGGAATTGTGTGCTTGGTCTCACTTGTTGATTTTTTCCCCTCTTTATATATGCAGTTACCTGAGCACTTCAGACTGGCCAATGCCTGGAACCTACCTGCTGCTCACCTGCACACCACAGCACAAATGAGGGACGCACTAAATCATCTACCAGCAAGCACACTGCAGTGCCCTTCTGCAAGCCATCACACGTTCAGGGATGCACGATTAAGGTCATACCCTAAACACTGCTAACGATGCTAGTATGAATGGACAGCTGCCTTGGTCTGTCTGCATTATTTCTTTTAATAATGGAGTAGGCAGTGAAAAAAAAAAAACATTCTGAAGCAAATCTATTTATATTGTGGTGGTTAGCAAAAACAAAACCTCATTTCATATGTGATGTATCTGAAAATTATGTTTTTGTGTTGGTTGTAAATGTCACAGCATGTTTATCTCACCAACTATTAACTGCGTGAGTTTGAAATGTACAGGTACCTGGAAAATACTGCAGACCATGCCTCTTGTATTTGAAATTATTCCATGAGTTTTGTAGGGAAGATGTGGTAATTGCTTGGCTCCATACATGAATGCTTCAGTGACGTGCTGAAGTATGTGCAAGGTATCTCCTAAGAGTCATTAGGTGAAATGTAACAAATGGTTTTATTACTGAGTTGTGATTTGTATCATTATAGATCCGAATGCGCATTTAACATTTTGGTTTCCACAACATTTAATTTATTTTTCTTCTAGCAGTGTTGTGCTTTTCATTGTGACATTTAGCTTTATTCAGCCGGTCTCCACAACAGCCTTTCAGGTCTGCACTAATGCTTGCCAGATTTTGATGGTCTGTTAGATTTCTGGAAGTAAGCTTCACATCCTAAATTTTAGGAGGGCACCCAACTCGGCAATATCTGGGCACAGATATGATGTTAGCTATTTGTTGACACTGCAATCGAGCAAAAAATTCAATAACAGTTGATTGATGCTTGTGGTCACCTGTGTAGGATTAGCAAATGACAAATGTATAGTCGACTATATGCCTGCACTTTTTTCCTCTACACTGACCATTACATACATGAAAACAATCTGGAAGAAGGCATACAATTCTTATAAAAGGCCTTTTATTTATCCCACTCGAGTTATAGAAAAAACTGTTTTCTAATCAACACTGTTCAGTCCACACCAGTCAATATAATATACACCAAGGTGTCGCAAGGTATCAAGCTTTTAAAAGACAGTGTCCTAGAAGTGAATAAGACTGGGCGTGTTGGTTAGACATTGTAAATCAAAGAGCAAAGCACTGGAACAGAAACGGAGAAGACGACAAGACAGAACAAGCACTAGCTTTCAACTGAGGGTTTATTGCAGAAATGATCACATATATATACACTTCGGGATCGGCAATGAATGAGAAAACAAACCATTACTATCATACAGCCACATGCTAAGCCAAGAATTCAAGCTCTTCTTATGGCAGTGCAACAGTCGCCTTGCTGACATATTTATCCCCTGTATGAGCTATCTCCAGTGCTTCTGTTATCTCCCTTGTCGGCTCGTTACGATCTCGATACATGATGATTGTCTTTTTGAACGGGATGACAAGGTGGTTCCGCATCACATCTTCTGCAGTGCGCAGCGAGATGGCAGTCTGTAGCAATGCTGCCAACTTTTTATTGGGCTCCAGAAGACGCACGTTTAAACATCAGCCAGTCTTACCAACGTAGTGCCTTCCACATGAAAGTGGAATTTTATAAACAACCCCCCTCCTGCAGGACACGTAAGGGTATCTGTGTTTAATCGGACACCCAGCCTGCAGCGTTTGCATAGGACAGGTTTTTCTGCACAAACTCAAAAGCGTTTTTGGTGCAGTAAACAGGACATTTACGCCAGAACATTGCCCCACATTCCTTAAGTTATGAGAAACCTTATGCAGGTAGGGAATGACAACTACTTTTTCTTTATTCCTTCTTTCCTCCTTTTCTTCTCATCCGCTCGCTGTTCGTCACTCATGCGTGCCGCAAATTTCTTTCTGCGAAGCAGGCTTTCAGCAACAGAAACCATAACATGTTTAGGGTAGCTCGCCACCTGCAAACTGACACTTTCACCCATGGCTTGATCACATCACTTGCAGAAAGCGTTAGACAAAAAAGAAAGCTCTCTGCAAGTCATGTGATCATGCCATGGATGAAAGTGTCAGTATGCAGGTGGCGCGTTTGCAGGCGGCGAGCTACCCTAAACACGTCATTGTTTCCGTTGCTGAAAGACTGCATCGCAGAAAGAAATTTGCGCCACGCATGAGTGACGAACAGCGAGCGGATGAGAAGGAAAAGGAGGAGGAAAGAAGGAATAAAGAAAGAGTAGTTGTCATTCCCTACCTGCATAAGGTTTCTCATAACTTAAGGAAGGTGGGGCAATGTTCTGGCGTAAACGTCCTGTTTACTGCACCAAAAAAGCTTTTGAGTTTGTGCAGAAAAACCTGTCCTATGCGAACGCTGAAGCCTAAGTGTCCGATTAAACACAGAGACCTTTACGTGCCCTGCAGGAGGGGGGTTGTTTATAAAATTCCACTTTCATCTGGAACGCACTACGTCGGCAAGACTGGCTGATGTTAAACTTATGTCTTCTGGAGCACTATAAAAAAGTTGACAGCATTGCTACAGACGGCCATCTCGCTGCGCACTGCAGAAGATGTGATGCGGAACTAACTCGCCATCCCCTGTTCTAAAAGACAATCATCGTGTATCGACATCGTAACGAGCTGACAAGGGAGATAATGGAAGCACTAGCTCGGACAGGGGATAAATGTGTCAACACTGCAATGCACTGCCAAGCAAGGAGCTTGAATTCTTGGCGTAGCATGTGGCTGTCTAACAGTAATTGTGTGTTTTCTCATTCACTGCTGATCGTGAAGTGTATATATGTGATCATTTCTGCAATAAACGCTCATTTGAAAGTTAGTGCTTGTCCTGTCTTGTCGTCGTCCCCGTTTTTGTTCCCGCGCTATGCTGTTTGATTTACAATGAGTGGCCTAGTCCACTGAAATCAGATGAGAGCTCATGAGTTGTATAGCTTAGTCTGGAGTATTTCTTTGTTTTCTGAAGTTTATTAATTAATAAAACTCATTAGCTAATTTTTTAATTGCTGGTTTCAGCAACAAAGAGTGTATTAACGGAGCGTGGTTTCAGCAACAAAGCACTCCAGCGAAAAGCGATTTTGTTCTCCAGAATGCGTCTTGGGCTGCTGAAGGGGTACAGCTGCATGTGGCACACTTTTTATTGTGCGACTTATCATTGAAAGCCAGTGGGAAAACTAGTTTATATAAACAGTAGCTTGGTGCAAATATTTCAGTCTGCTATTTGAAAGCAATTATTGGCACTTCTTTCTTTGAACCAAAATTGGAAGAGGAAATTGGTTTTTCCTAATGATTGTAATCAATAAAGTCAGCGGAACAAATAAAATACTGCAGGTTATGTAACACTACTCTAAAAGCCTTCAGTTATTCTTAATGAGCTTGGTCTTATTTAGCAGGTCTATCCAGCAATTTACACCTAACAGGCATCCTTTTAATAATTAGTAATATGCATTGTGACAAGCTGGCTGTCTGTTGCATAATTTTAGGATGTCAGGAATGTTTCAAATGGGCATTTTTGGGAGGCAGTTTTGAGTCTCTGGGGTGGCGCAGTGATTGCGACGCTCGACTATGCGCAAGATTCAAGAATGCAGGATCGAATTCTAGTCTAGGCGGCCGCTTTTCTTGGAGGCGAAAAGCAAGGTGCCCGTGGGCTGTGCAATGTTTAGTGCACAATAAAGAACCCCAGGTGGTCGAAATTTTTGCAGTCCTTCACTATGGTGTCTCATAGCCTGAGTCGCTTTGGAACATTAAGCCCCACAGACCAAACTAAACCAGTTTTGAGTCTGAGTAGGAATTGCTGATGTGCTGTTTCAATTTATTGTGTATTAGTAGGTCAGTTTGATATAAGCAACACATTCTCTTTGCAGCAATTTTGACATATTCTTTTGTGACTCTGACAGTCTCTTATGATAGCTATTGCTAATATCCTTTTATAGTGCTTCAGGAAGATCTAACATCTGTTTCATTTAGTTGCCATAGAGCGGACAGTTGACCAGTTTTAACTATGGCGCCGACAAGTATTCAATACATATGCGGGATATTAATGGCCAAATAATGAGCACAAAATTTCCTCATACCTGAGGTATTGCTAGAAGCACCCAAGGCAGAAGGCTAGGCAGTGTATGAGCTGGTACTTCCATTCTTCTCAGCCAAAAAACCCTCTTTTAGTTGTGATTTTTATTGTACATGTCTGGTTAAATTATTGTTGTAAAGCAACTTCCATATACATATCCTGATAGTTCTTGTATGTTATTCCTTCTATCAGTTGTCATCATTATTGCTAAAGGTGCTCAAAGACATACCAGGCTCTACAAGCCTTCAATACCTTAACCTCCTATAAAGGTTTCAAGTTCAACACACTCAACTCTGGTGTAAATACACTGTCTCATATGAATGTGTGATAAGTTATAACCAAAACAGAACAAAAGTACCTGCTTTCTTTTTGAGTATTTTTCTCATCTTCAGGCAATCTCCTTTTCACCACTTGTGATGCGGGCAACTGTTTTTTTGTTTAGAAAGTTGAATGCTTGAACTGAATAATGAGAAATAAAGTCGCATCTTCTTAGCCACACTTGTGTTCAATTTGTGTTTTTTTGGAAGCCATGTATGACCACTGCTTGAGTGCTTCCATCTTATGTAATCCAGTGTTCAGGTTAGTGGTTATTGCAACAAAGCAGAGGAGTTTGTTAAATGTGTAGTATTTTTACTACAGTTTATTACTGTTACAGCCTTCTGTAGGTGGTGCATATTGCTAAAAGTAGTGGCTGTTACTATTTACAGAGTTAGTATATGTTGATTTAGGTAGCTGCTATTACTACCTCAGAGGTAGTGTATTTTGCTAAAGGTAGTTCCTCTTACTACCTCCTATAGGTAGTAGGTTTTGCTGAAGGTAGATACTCTTACTACCTGCAGTGGTAGTGAATACTAGTAAAGGTAGTTGTTCTTACTACCTTCTATAGGTAGTAAAGTTTACTAAATGTAGTTGCTGGTACTACATCTAGAAGTAGTAAAATTTGCTGGAGGTAGTTCTGATTACTACCTTCCATAGGTAGTAAAGTTTACTAAATGTAGTTGCTGGTACTACATCTAGAAGTAGTAAAATTTGCTGGAGGTAGTTCTGATTACTACCTTCTAGAGGTAGTATATGCTACTACCTAGCAGATACTAACCTGCACTTACTAACTAGTTAGTAACATATGTGACAAGCAGTTACTACCCTAAAAGGTAGTAACCACAACTACCTTTTTTTTAAGAGTGTACTTTTCGCACTCGGATCTCGCCAATAGATCCACATCAGAACCGACCTGATAAGAGTGTTCGCAAATATTTTTTATGGTTTTTGCTTTAATATAAGTGAGCCCCTGAATCACCGCAAGAAGGAAGGAAAACCTGGCATTCACTTCGCAGGAGAAGCGGCAGCGCTGCGCTCGGCGTCGGCAGCTTCTTGAAACGACGTCTTTGTCGCTGCAATAACATGTGCTAGCTTATAAACAAATCTTGACTATGCTTTATCAAAAATGCAAAGATTCGTGCCCTTAGGCATGCTTGTGGTGACAGCAGTTGCAAAAATCACTCGACTTCTCTCGAAGGCGGCGGCGGCCATTGCAGAGGGCGAGGTCATGAGAGTCATTATTGCGCTTTGGTTGAGTTACATCCAAGGAGCATGGTCCAGAACGCATTCCAACAGCATATTTCAAGGAATGAATCTCAGCCAGAGCTATGCGCACCTTTTGTGATCCGTCCAAGAGCTCGCGACATGAAATTGGAATTTTACCTAAATTCATAAGAAGTTCGCATTTGTAGAAGAGCGGTAGCCCGCACTTTGGCGTATCTCTTTTCTACGGCTTCATTCCCCGCTGCAATTTCCCAGCAGCTCATTACAGCCAGCACTGATAAATCTGTTCGCGTGCCGGCCTCGAAGTGCGGTCGTCGCTTTCCGGAAGTAATGAATTCGGAATTCGTGCGCGGAAGGAATGCGCTTCATTACCGAGGGAGTCCGCGTAAGCGACCGCATCTTTATGAGGCTTCATTCGGGACCGACACCTATATAGAAAACAATCCTCGGCTCACAAGAAGGCAGCTATGTCATTACCGCTATTACTACGCCCACGGCACGGATTTGCTGAAGTACCGGCAACAAAGAAATACCATCGCTGCACCCACCATTTCCATTTGCGGGCAATCTAGGAGGCGCAGAAAAATAATTCGCTTCTTTATAATTGCGAGTTAAAGACCCCAAAAGAAAGACAACGTAACGACATTCTTTATATTGTGGCAGTGTTGGCAGGCTAAGCGGAATCTTTTTAAAAATCATTAAAAAATTAATTACGTGTTCCTGCCCAACCAACGTTCAGCACCCGTTTTGACTACAAGAAAGTGGTCGAGAGGTACAGTGCGCTTAACAATTGCGTATGTTTGAGCGCTTTACAACATACGTATTTTTGTACCGAGTCTGCTAATTGAGTTGAATAAATTGCTAAACCACATTTGCTACAATTGCCACTTCAGGAGCCTTGCTGTGTTTGTCGTCGACTGCGTATACTCATAACGTTGTTTGAGTGTGTCTCATCTAGAAGTGATTCCTCTGTTTCTGGTGTACTTAGAACACTTCGAAAATATTATGCGACAGCTAGTGAACCGAACAAAATAATATTTCCCGAAACACCGATCACTTTGTAGCATACTCTCCGCCGTTTTTGGGCAGGCATGTTTTTTTGTTAGTTGTCGACCGTAATCGGCAAGTACTGCAGGAAGGCAATCTTACGATTCTTGGGATGTATATTATACGCGTATGCATATCCTATCATTTGCACATTGAAATCTTTAACCGTTGTGAAACTTAGTACAGAATCGGTAGATATGTGTAAAAGGTCGCTTGCGGGTGGCCTGCATTCCAAAAATATAGGGAATGGATATATAGATAATCCCCAAAGATATAGGCAATCCGCTAAGGTTAAACATTCTCATTTGAAATGAAATAATGAAAGTTTTTTGAAATAGTAATGGAACCATGAAAACTTTGACCTCATAGCTATTTTTACGTATTTTGTTCTCAATGTTGCCTGTGTGCCATTTTATCGCGCATAGCAATTTATCGAGAGAAGAGTCTGTTTTGGTTACGTTTTGGCAAACATCGAAAGCGTCCGCATATATAGATTGCGCTATCACGTTTATAAATTTAATATTTTCTTCACCTTGGCTTCACCAAAAATGGCATTCATAAATTCAATGTGTTAGCAAATAAACTCTATGCTGTTTGTACAAGCAATAAGGTATTGGGAACCAGTTCACCGGTGGAGGTAGCGTCGTATTTGTTGCCATCTTTTCGTCAAGAAATACCTGATTAGCCACAGGATGGTTGCGTCCCGCTCACATGACCTCTCGCGTTGGTAATTAAAACACCCCTAATAGTCACGGGATAACAGTCATGCTGTAAGGCTAGGATTCTTCATTGGGTTACTGATAATGGCGCCATTGGACCACAATTACTTACTTGACTCTAAAGAGGAAACATTATTTGTGTTTAGCTCTGTTTAACCCTAGTTGAATTGCAAACGCAAAGTCGGAAGCTTCTTTTGCCTGCTACATTATTCCCCTATTACGCCCTATCAGTGTAAGGTACAACATTATTGGGGCACTTAAGCTCATCCTTCAAGGGTATGACGCGAGAGCGTAAGCTAAGAGCCCACACATAAAGTCACGCTTAAACTAAGCCGTATGGATGTGCATGCGTGTCGTAGGGGAAACGAGAATGCAAACGGTTCTGGCAGGCTGATTCTGATATCATGCTCCGATATGGAAGGAGCGACCTGAGTTGGCAGCTCCTCCACGTTGCAGCGCCGGCTCGGGGACCACATACACGGAACACAGCGCCGAGCAGTTAGACCTGGTGTAGTATTGCTTTCGCAATAAAAGATTTGCGCTGAAAAACCAAATTAAAAAAATAAACTCCTAGACAGGAGCCTAAACCTCTGCCCTTTGAATGGCAAGCTGGGAGCGGTACCCTTCGACCCAAAGTGCGCTCAGCACGATAGTCAAGGAACTTTATGCGATTCCCCCATCTACGTAGTCAGCAGCAAATGAAAATAAAATAAATTAAACAATAACAGAGTTCCTGACGAGCAGTGCTGCGATAAGGCGAACCATGCAGGTCCTACCATGCATCAGCGAACATCCAATACTAATTAATTTTAAGACGTCAGTTATTTATGCAGTGTGTAGCATACGAGGTGTCTCGGCAAACAATTTAAGAAGTTTCTGAAGTAGTGACTCTCAATCACATCACATTTGTACTGTCGTACTCCGCTGCTGTAGCGATTAGTTTATAAGCAGGAGCGTATTTTCGCCGCATTAGGCAGTTTCGCGCTTTACAACAGTACGTGAGTGTAAAAGGATTTGGAGCGGTGCCGGTATTGCCAAGTTTCCTTAATTAGCGGGGAGCGAAATGACACCTTTCACGCCATAATAAAACCTTACCAAAAAGAAGACATATTTAGCATTAATGCACGACCGTAGACGATGCAAGACTCGTGAAGTTCGTGGTCTGCGAAGTTTGACCAAGGTAACTTAAACAGATAAATTACTTTGCTCGGCTTCTCGCTGCATGGCGGATGTAGAACGCTTTCGGTCTAACGTGTCAGATGGTAGGCAGAGAACGGATCTAATGCTAGCGCTCCTGATCCGGGCATCTCAGCGAGGGGACGAGCGTGTCCAAACAAAGTACGGTAAACAGGTAGATAAACCATTGCGCAAACGCGCGGTAGTGGGGCAGCGCGCGTGCGTGTGTGCGCATGTGTGTTTGTGTGTGTCAGAGAGAGAACGAGAGAGAGAGAGAGAGAAGGATTAAGTAGTTGTGCGTTCATTAGCAGGAAGGCTGCTTGAAGTGACCGCGCAAACACCCGACACAGTTTATGGGCGCCTTCCGGCCCTCGTGTATACAAACCAGCATCTTCATTAGTCTATCTTTCAAGTTTTCCTGGCCTTCAGGGCGAAAGAAAACACCGTAAAGAACAGAAGAACACTGCGCAGCGAGGGAAGGCTGCGCGAAAGAAGAGTGGCTAAAACAAAAACCAGACAAGAATAGCTTATAAACTACCAGCAATTTACTGCGATCAAATAGTAGTATTTAGATGCTCGCAGTGACCAGAGGGACGACAACTTGGAAAGCAAGAGTAAAAAAAAAAAAAAAAAAAGAGCAATCTAGCAGAAAATTATGTTGTCGAAGCCAACGGTCATTGCAGAAGTAAACCTAAATAAGCACTCAAACTTCAACTCTTTTACGCTGATTCAACTACTGCTGGTTTTCTCCAGCTTGTGATTTAAAACTTTTGCTCCAAATGTTTTCGCGATGTCCGCATTTTCTCCCTGAGGTGCCTGTTAATATATGCATGCAATTTTGTATCGTTCATAAAAAGGGCATTTTCGTAATGACTATGTAGATTTTTGCTTTGTTGGGTCATTTTGTTCTGCAGAAAATATTTGCTTTGTTCAGGGGTCTCACTTGTACTGCCTTTTGAGGATTACCTGGGCTTCGTCAAACTGTTTTGGAACAGATGCTATTTTTGATGTTAATGAAAGTTTTTTTTTTCATTACATATCTTTTTTTAAGCGCTCCGACGAACTACAGAAAAAAATTATGAGGCAGGTTTAAATGCGCTACCAAAGAAGGTGCAATTTCAACTTTTAGCCCAGTTAACCCACCGGAATTCCTGGTAAATAAAGTTCTATATCAATATCAAACTCGAAAGGTCATTCCACGAGATCGCCAAGCATAGTAATCACATGCGGAAAAAAAAGCCCTAATGACAGGAAGAAAACAAAATAAAAGATCCGAATAAGCAAGAACAATCAGGAAAGATAACTACAGCAACAAGAGCTGCGCGTCATTATATGTTAAGTAAAATGAAACGATGCCAACGCTAACAGCAACAAAAATTTTAAAATACTCAAACTAAGCAACGGCGCTTTAAACAATGCATGGGCGACCGCTTCGCGACGCATCGGGGAGGGGGGGTGATGACATCAATTTTTATTTCAAAAACTAAAATGTAGAATTTTTTTGAGGATGATAAATTGCTTGTTTAAGAGTCACGGGCTAGGGCTTCATGAAGAGCTTCTGTCCACAGCCATGTTTGGCCAGTTAGGTCAGCAGCGCGTAAAACGACCTCCCATGAGGACGGGCATGCATGGGTTGGATACAGATGTACTCTTGCTCTCTCTTTCCAACCCTGCCCTGTATACTATAGTAGAATACGACCACACAGTGTCCTTGAGTTCAGCCGTTGGAGCACCCTAACCACTAAGCCAACACTACGGGGTAGTGTTTTGTTTTTACCCTTTTATTGAGGCAAGTATCAATCGGCTAGAATTAGTCCATCCCTGCTTACTACATACCATAGTGCACACTTGTATAAAGTTCCAAGTCTTTCTTACGTTTTTGACCGCAAAATGATTTCAACATAACAAAACTGGCCTTGCCGGGGTCGGCGTTGTCGGCCTTCTGAGCGAAAACTCACGGGAATGACTCTGGCAGGTCGTAGTCGGCAGGTGGCATGGCCGAGCACTGATTTGTCGATGGGTTGTGTGACCTAATGAGACCCCATGACGTCACAAAGTTGTGAGGAGCTTTAAAGTTCAAGTTCAAGTTCGAGTTTATTTGGTTTCTTACAAATGAGGAGTCGGGTAACAGCTGTGGTAACAGCTGACTAAAGGTCCTGACTTCTTGGCACAGCGGCAGCACAGAAGGAAGGCAACTTTCCCATAATTTCATACCATCATTGGTAGGTCATACAGCGCTACACTTACGCTAAGCGCGAACACACTTGCAAGAAACAACCCAAAAAACACAAAAACCCGTATGTAGCGAAAGCAGCTAGAATATAAACAGTACATGTCTCAAAGAACAATCAACAAGAAATTTATATGTCTGCTTCCTTCGCATACGGAAATTGTCACGGAAGTAATCACGGATTTTGTGTTTTTAATTGCTGGTAATATAAACATTATCATGGCTTAATTAGTTTACCAAGGCGGGAAGAGTGTAACTTAAAGAGTGATTCATAGAGTAAGTTCTGGGTGTTGGTGTGATCCAAGTTTTTCTGTGTCTCGTGTTACAGCAGCTGATGTTTTCTTTGAGTTGTCCAAGTGCTGTGAATGGATTATCACGTTGCTGTGAATTGTATTTATAGCATAACATGAACCTTTAAAAGTATAATGCAAAGATCGGAAGAATATTTTGCTTTATAAATATGTCTTGTGGGGAAAAATATGGCACATTCGCTATATAGCGGACAGCTTTTTTTTGAATTAAGTGCAACCCTTGTTGATTTGTTATCCCTGTTGTTCGCCAAACCAAGCTACTGTATTGAATATGCGTTTGTACTAACGCATTGTAGAGCAACATCTTTACCTTTACTGGGAAAATATGTCTAAAGCGCAAAAGTATACCTGGAGCTTGTTGTTCAATATTACTTTCATCCCATTGGCGTGGCGCTTACATGATATCCCTGAAATAAAGTTTTTGCAATACGCAGATGATATCACGGAATGGAGCACTCACCTTGATCTTCTCACTAAAGAGGCCGCCCTTCAGTCAGCATCAGACGTAACCTCTGATTACGCATCCTCCATTGGCCTTCAACTTTCTGTGTGTAAAACTTCGTACACGTCAGTCGCCAACCGCTGGGGACGCCGTAAACCTGCCTCAAATCCAATTCGTCTCTCTCTATCAGGCACCCCAGTACAAGAAAGTTCTAGCCTGAAAATTCTGGGCTTAACAATTCACCAAGCAGGATCAGCGACTGCTTGGCTTTCTCAGGCAAAAATTCAAACTATGAGTTTAATAAGAAGAATTGCACCTAAAACGGGTGGCGCTGGCTCGTCTGTTACACGCCAGTTAGTGAGGGTGGTTCTGCAGCCACGTATTGTTTATTAGGCCCAGTTCTAGCATCTTACAAGAGCACAATGTGATCGCCTTGAAGCCGTAAATCGAGAATCTGTGAGGACCATAACATGCCTTCCACGGCTCACACCGGTCGTAGCGTTTCAGGAGAATGCGCAGCTCAACACCATCGATGAACTGGTGCAGCAGCGCCGTGATGCTCGCAGACTCAAGGCCGCTTTGTCACATTCCACGCAAGCACCCAGGGCGTATACAACGTCACACATTATTCTTCAGCCACCTGCGCCCAGTTCTCCCTCCCTGGAAATTTATACAGTTAGGAGACAACAAGCCAACTGACATCCGCAGACCAACGTCTGCCAACTTGGCATCGTTGCTTCGCCAGAAATTTGAAGAGCAAGATACTCACCTGACTCAAGGTTCCATAGTAGTGTACGTGGATGGTAGCTTGCAAGGCTTTGAAGCCAAAACGGCAATCTACTGTCCACGGAGACCTAGCCTGATTCAGACCACTACGTTTCAGCTTTCGGAACCACTAACATCTTTCTGCGCTGAGCTCGTGGCAGTTCAGGAGGCACTCTGCTCCGTGGCTTCCATAACCATGCTCCCTACAGCACACGTTGTCATCCGCACTGACGCACTTCAAGCAGTACGTCTGCTCCGACGTGTCAGCCGCTGCCCTAAAATTTGCCAAGACATCCACCAGCTTGCAGCACGCATCCCACAGTCAATACGCCATGAGTGGGTCCCACGGGATCTGCTGCCTTCCCAAAGTCAAGCTGACTTAGCAGCCCGCCTCGTGAACCAAGACGCATCAATCCCACGGCTCCTCGAGGTAGACGACGCTAACCTCCTTTAATCAAGAAAGGAGCACCTCCGGTGCCGCACACGTGCACTTATCCCTCCGTGTGCGATATCCCTTCCCCGCGGTCTCACCCGCGCAGAGGAGGTTGCGCTTAGGAGGATCCGGGTCGGTGTTGCCCTTACACCAGCTGTCACTAGAACGTGGTCATACTTCCAGCACTTATATCCTCGCCCAGGATGCCCGTTCTGTAAAAACGAAGATATTGCGGCCGACATCCACCACTTGCTGTGGGACTGCCCAGCACTCAAACCAACTCGAATCCGGCACCTGAGCATAGCTGGCCTTTCAGCAACCAATCCTGCTTCATACGTCACTTGGACGCAGGGACCTCATCATCGCTCACTTCTGGACTTCATAAAATCAGCCAACCTTTTTCCATTCATTTTAATCATTTATTCATCCTTCATCTCATACTCTACTGATGCCCTGAGGCAATAAATATCGATTAAAAAAAAAAGACCCGGAGCTGAGGAAGCTTCGAACAAATGTGTTTTATGTGCGCATTCCAGGTTAGATTAGTTGAAAAGATAACTCCTAGCGTTTTTACAGGAGTAACAAGATCTATTTGATGGCTATTTAAGACTATTTTGAGAGGGTTAGATATTTTAGTTCCCTTCTAGAGGTATAAAAGAATTTGTGTTTTAGCGGGATTTATGCGCAGAGAGTTTGCATCTGCCCATAAGTGCAGTTGATTAAGTTCATCACTTGTTTGCGTTCAACGTCGGCATCAGAAGTTCCTGTTACAAAGAAGGTTGTGTCATCCGCGAATGACACAACCTGAACATCACTCGCGCTGTGGACGATATCATTTATATAAACTAAAAACTGTAACGGCCCGAGAATGCTTCCTTGGGGCACTTCGGATGTTATATGGAGGGTAGAAGAGGTTGCTGTGTTTATATCTACATATTGTGTTCTGTGAGATAAGTAAGATTGTAATAAAGTTAGTTCTAAGCCCCGGTCACCATACCAGTGCAACTTAAAAAGTAGAATCTTATGATTTATGAGGTCAAAGGCCTTAATGAAAGCTACGTAAATATCCACAGTAAGCTTAGTTTCACTGAACGCCTTAATTTGAACTTCTTTGAGTTAGAAGCGCGGTTTCCGAAGATGTTTTTTTTTCCTAAATCCATGTTGAAAATCTAAAAGTAAGTGGTTGTTATCAAAATGAGAAGTTACTTTTTTATGTATTATTTTCTCGATACCTTTAGAAAACACAGGTAGTATTGAAATAGGTACGTAGTTTGTGAATAGGTTCTTATCACCTTTTTAAAAAATGGGTATTACTCGGGGAATTTGCATTTCTGAAAGGAACACCCAAGTGGAGAGAATCAAATTATAAATATGGGTAATAATCGGGCACAGTATATCAAGAACATCAGTTCAGTTCAGTCGTTCAGTCATGTCCGACTCTTTGTGACCCTATGGACCTTGTCACGCCACGCTTTCCGGTCTCTCACTATCTTCCTAACATCACATAACTTCATCTGCAGAACCTCGAGGATGCCATCTAACCATCGCGTTCGCTGCCTACCCCTTCTCCGGCGACCCTCAACCTTTCCCAACATCAAATCTTTCTCCAGCGACTCCTCTCTTCTCATCAGATGACCAAAGTAGCTGAGCTTTAACTTTAGAATTTGACCCTCCAATGAGCAGTCAGGGTTTATGGTCGACAATATCGACTGATTTGATCTTCTGGCAGTCCAAGGAACTATTTCATGGGCAATATATCAAAGCCATTGACATCTTGCTATTTACTATTCTTCATGCTATTTATGAAAGAGAAAACCTCGGCTGATTCAGTCGGGGCAAAAAACAGCAATTTTATGTTATTTTTTCGCAGCTTCCAGCAAGGCTCCCATCGAGTTCACTGTCTTTTGTTTGCTGAATAAAGAAATGATTTAAAGCATCTGCTAATGGAACACCGGAGAGCTCTTTTTCACAAATATTAATTTAAACAGCGCGTACACAAAGACAAAGGACAAGATAAAAGAAAGCCACAGTACAAGCGTTTGTAATGTGTCTTTCTTTTATCTCGTCCTTTGCCTTCGTGTTCGCGCTGTTTAAATTAATAATGAATAAGTACCAACTCGCCCAACAAAGTATATTTTTCACCATGCCTAAAGGTGCCAAACGTCAGCGTACGAGTAACAGGGCGCACCAAGGAGTTCAACTTGCGCCAAGCGGCATCTCGCCTCAGCGTACATTCATCATGGAATATATCTATTAAGTATGAATCCATAGCTTTCCTCACCGTAGACGTAAGTTTATTCCAGTATGTCTTGAATTCTGCAAGTATATTTTCAACTCGGGTTGCTCGTTTGGCATGGGAGGGTGAGATGGGACACAACCTTCTAGGGCTTTTGAATGCCGAATCAGGCAAGCTACTCGTATATAGGCAACGATGGCAGGCTCCTACCGCTTGGTTATAGCAGGGCTTTATATCTGTGTCAAGTTTGTCAGTGTTATAAACCAGCTAGCGCAACTTCAACGGTGCTTGACACTTTAATCCCTAATGCATGTGATCAGTCGGCAATATCCGGTGTACTACGCGGGTTCGAATCCCGGCCTCGGCGGCCGCTTTTCGATGGAAGCGAAAAGCAAGGCGCCCGTGTGCTGTGCGATGTCGGTGCATGTTAAAGCACCCCAGGCGGTCGAAATTTCCGGAGTTCTCCACTATGGTGCCTCTCATAACCTGAGTCGCTTTGGGAAGTTAAACCCCACAAAACCAATATCCGGTGTACTGGTAGCTGATCTTAGGGATATCATCTGCCAATTTACTTCTTTCGGAACCTCTCAGCCACCCATAGTAAGCCAGCGAACGCATTGCATTCTATGCGTATGCAGGACATTAACCAGACCACACTACAGGCATTTTATAATAAATTACAACAAGTTAACTGGAGTAGCGTAAGTAAACTGGAGCAGCGTCTATGAGGCAAATGATGCAGAGGAATCGTACAGTATTTTTATTTCCATTTATAAACAGCTGTATTGTCAGTGCTTTCCATATAAAACAAAAATGAGAGCGTCAAAGCCTTACAAGCCATAGACCACTAGGGAATGCCTAAAGGCGATAAGAATAAAAAATATACTCTTTAAGCGCTTTATAAAACTAAAGATTTCGACAGTCTGAAGAAGTTTAAAGCTGCGAGAAGTAAAACTAACAGTATAAAGCGGCAAAGCAAAATAAATTATATGAGTAACCTATTTAATGAGGAGGTAATCAAGCACTCAGATATTTTCTGCTAGATCAATACTTTGCTGAACCTAAAACAAAAACATGTAATATGAGATAACAGTGGATGACAGTCCCCTGACTGGTTGTGAACTGGCAGATGCTGTTAATAATGTTTTTGTATCCGTTGCAGAAAGCACACATTGCAGCCAATGTTTAAACACTATGAGCGAAAAGGTAAGCACGAACACATACCCCTGTTATAGCCAGTGAAGTTTCCTCGGTACAACAGTATATGAAAAATAGTAAACGTGAAGGCACCAATGACCTCCAAACGACGCCCGCAATGTACACATCGCACATACTAGCACCAATACTAGAACATATTGTGAACTTGTCCTTTTCCTCGGGAACTTTCCCCAAAAGACAACAGATTGCTAAGATTACTGTAATTTTCAAATGGGGTGATCAAAGTGACTTCGCTAATTACCATATATCTATCTTGCAAGATTTCTCAAAATGTTTTGAAAAACTCCTACAGGTTCGTATCACTAGCTTCATAAACAAACACCAAACTATATCGGATTCACAGTTTGGTTTTGTCAAAGGAAAATCAACCTAAACGGAGCTGCTAACTATGAAGAATATTATTTTGTAATCTTTTGATGAAAAAAATTCTATAATCCACACATATCTAATTCTCAAATTTGAGCATTATGGTTTTCGCGGGCATTTTCTTACAGCTGATAAAAAATTATTTGCAGCCGCGCCAGCAACTGGTGGTAATTAACAATTATTCATCGCAGTTAAAATCCATACAATATGGTGTACCCCACAGCAGTATTCTTGGACCCGCACTGTATAGCTTTTACATTAATTACATTGTGAATATTGACGCTAGCGCTCAATATTTCATGTATGCAGATGATGTCAGCATATTATTTACAGCTAATACGCTAAACGAATTGACATTCAAAGCTAATGAAACCTCAGAATCCTAGTTAAATATCAACGTAGCAAAAACGAAAGCAGTATTTTCCAGATTCAGAAATAAACCGCCCCTTACATTACCCATAGTTACACTTGGTTTGCAACGCATTGAAATAGCTTCCCCAGTAAAGTGTCTTGGAGTCCTGATTCATTGCAACTTGTCTTGAGACTTGCACATTGATCAAGTTACTAGAAAAACTGGCGAGAGGCACGAGCATGTTATGCAAAGTTCGTTTTTTATTACCTCTTAGCGTCAAGCTTCTAATTTATAAGGCATTATTTCTATCAAACATTTGCTATTTTAATTTGGTGTGGGGCACAACAACATGTTCAAACACACAGGTACATAAAATACAGGAGAAGGCTGCTCGTACAAATGCAAACGCCTCGTTGAAAGCTTATACACAACCTTTTTTTGCATCATTAAACATTACGCCAGTAAATGAACTCTGTAAATATTTGCTATCGAAACATTATGAAAAATTCAAAAACAATCATAATACTCACGCTAAAATCATCTATTAATGATATCGCTTCGTACAGGTAATAGCCATCAAATGCTCCGGTTTATATATACGCAAGCTATCTTAACTCACGTAAGGAGATTTGAAGTATTTTTTGCTGTTATTTACTTGTTTTACACTTTTTTCAATGAAATTGTGTCTCTATACTTTAGTGTTTTCAGAGTTACCATTTATGTACGTTTCTTGCAAAGGATTTTTTTTTCTGATAATGCTTAGATATATGTATAATTCTTTTGTTGTTAGGTTTCTCTTCTTTCCGTCCGTGCTCTGTTGCTGCCGCTTTTCCTGTACGTAGGAGCGCATTCTTTTGTCAAGCCAGTTCACCTTTTTGGATTCACCCCTAAAATCCTTGATGTTGTTAAAATGAAGGTTAAATGAAGATGAATATACTGAAAATGGTTAGCTCGTGGCCAAGCGTGGATAAGGGAAGTAGGTCAGGGATACGACCGGCTTACTAAGGTAGTTTTGCGTGAAAGCTCCTGGCCGAGTTGTCTCTTTCACGGCAAATCGTGTCAGAATCCAGACCTTATAAAATGTGACTGGCGTGAAGGGATGCCTGTCACAGGCAGTATGAAGTCTCTGGCATTTACAAGCTGTAGGTGTTGCAAATTCAGGATCACTTCACAGCCGTGAGCGTAGTACTTCCCTGTTAGCGATGACTGACGGTTGGCCGCGTCATTAAGTTGCCGTTACCGCTGCCATAACGCAACGGCTTCCATAACGCGACTATTGCCAAACTTATTAACGATTCGGAATTGAAGATTACGTTTCCCTTTTGTTCTCTAATACTAACCAGAATTTTTCAGCAATCACTTGATACCTCAACATTGCCCATACAATGGAAAATCGGGAAGGTTGTTCTATTGCACAAAGCAGGTAGTAGAACTTCACCTGCGAATTATCGTCCCATCTCTCTTACCAGTACATGCTGCAAATTTGGAACAAATAATCTTCACACCCGCACAACATGCCCTTATGAAAATGGAATTTGCCTTTTTACTTCCTTTGATTTTCCTTTTTGCTCCCTGCCTTCCTATAGACGTTTCCTTTCTTTTGACTAAAAGGAAGTTTCCTTTGAACTCACCTTGTTAAGACTTTCCTTTCTTTTGACAGAAGGAAGCTCATTTTTAAACTGGCTCTTTGGCAATACCAATAAAAACCTTCCTTCGCTTGTCCTCAAGTAAAGAGGAAGTAAGTTCCCTTTACTCTTTATGAATCATAACCTTCCTTCCTTTGTCCTTAAGTGAAAACATACGAAGCTCATTTTTATTTTCAGCTATACTTCTCGTTTTTTTTTTCTTTCATGAGTATCCCTTGCACTTTTTTAACTTCTGAACTTTTTAGAATAAACCAATCATATATTTATCAAAATATACACAACCGCATTCGTTTCTTTGTTGTGCGAGTAAACATCATTTTCTTTTTTTTTTCATTTTATTTTGAATCCGTGCTTTTTTTTCATGCTCTAGATCTCATTTTTAGCACGAGTGTCTTCTTAGTCACCATACAAGTACCAAGAATATTCACCACCTTCCTTCCTTTGTCCTTAAGTGTAAAGATAACTTTCTTTTCGTGCATTTTTTTTCCTTATTTTTATGTGTGTGGCATTACTTGGTCCATTTCTTGCCCCTCTGAAATTTTTTTAGATAAAATATAACACATTCAAGAATTTTCATACTTGTTAAAGAATTACCAAGATACTTTTTTGGGCGAGTTGGTACTTATTCATTATTAATATAAACGCGCTGTTTATATTAATAATGTTAAAGAATGCCGGGTTGTTCAAATTCATCGCTTTCGCAGCCCGCTGCTTCGATGGCGATGCATGCGCGAGACGGCGTCTACATCCGTGACCGCTGCTTCAGCACTCTGACACGGTACGCAACGAAGCTCGGCGTAGGGCTGGCAGGGTTCTTCAGTATTTGCGTCGGCACTGCAGCCTGGCAACGCTTGGCTCGTAGCGACGCTGTTAGGCGCGGCCTGCTTCCGTCGTGATTTAGTGCACTTCGGTACCGCGCGAGGGTGACGTCGCGCAAGTACGCTTTTACCGTGGTGGCATTTCCAGTGCGTGCGACAGGTAGGCGACGGGTTGGTGGTTACCGCAGCACCATCGATAACGGCTTCAAAAGCCTGCGGTTAAATGCACTTCACTATGTGCCTAGTGCCGGATGTCACACTGTTCACGAAAGTCAAGCTCGTTTATCTCTTATCACAGTTTAAAGACCGGCATTAATTACGTCGGCGACGTCGGTACCATCGTGCACAAGAAGCACGCAGCCGAGGTTACAAAGTTCTGCAGTGCCAGTAAAACCAACGTTCTCACGTTCAGTAAAACCGAGTAAAACCAATGAAGATTGCCACGCACCACAAGAATTCCGCTTCAAAAATAGAACGCTGCTGTTGCTAGTGGCAATAATTTGCTTAAATTATTTTGCGTTTTGTTACGCATCACATATTATGAGTAAAAAAGACTCTTAAGGTTCTTCTTTAATCATAATTTTTATTTTAAAAGTTTGTTAAATTTGCAAAAGTGCATTTAAAATTTTGATTCGTTCGAAATGGCGCTTGAGACTTTAGCGCTATCGTTTTCGTGAGAACAGCCGGCGGCATACTTCACTATGTGTTTTCACAGCGTGAGTAGTGCAAATGGCCGATCACGTCTTGGTTAAATGGGCGACCGCTCAGAAGTGGTACGCATACCCTGTAAGAAACCTACAATCAAAAGAACTGCAGGCGAAACTGGTCGATTATCCAAAATACTGGAAGATTATTCTGAACCAAGGAGTCCTACATGTCCAGTGGAAGGAGGGGGCGTACTCTACTGCATTCGGCCTCGGAGTGGGTAAGTAGTCAAACGTCTCTTGCCACTTTTAGTTTTCGTAATAATGTTTACCGGTGAAAACACCTTCCTTTGCTACTCGCGGTGAGTCGTGTCGCGAAGTCGTTTACATGCCCTCATTACGACCGCATTGTGTTAAGCGGGAAACGCATGTGAGCGAAAAAGTGAGCGAAGCGACAAGGCGGCGCGGCGTAAGCGATCATGGTTCGCTCCGTCGCCTGCTGGGGAAGACGCATGCACGCGACAGCGCGAACCGAGCGAAACGGCGACAACGCTCTGTGTATTATAGGTTGTGTGGCTGGCATTTGGCTGGCTTAGTACACCGCCAAAACTATTGCCAAATCCAGCAACAGTCATAACGATTGCAAGAATTGAAGTTATTTTGCGACAACATGGCAAAGTAAAATGTATTTACAGCAAACCGTATCGAATGTGTGTGAACTTGCACTGTAATCGGCACGAATAGTCACGTGACCCCTTGTTTCTATTGTTGTTTCGGTTGCGATTAGACGTTCTTTGAATCCTTGGCTATCCACCCGTTGTTCGTACAAAGCGAAAAATTTACGCAGTAGTGCACAATCACAATGCAACACAGCAAAATAAAGAAAGCGTGCAAAAAATGAGCGGCAGTGACGTACGCTCACTTCCGGGCGAACGAGCGAAATTTTCTATTTCGGCAGATCCGAGCGACGAGCCAAGCGACACATGCATTTCTGTTCGCGCGAAGGCTTCGCGCGACGCGTGCCGCCGTTGCGTTCGCGTGAGTTTTCGCGTGCATGCGATACAGCCTTTAATCCGCAGGTGACAGTAGTGCACATGGTGCACGCAGTAGACAGTTGATTCCTGGAATTACGTGAAATTAAAAAAAAATGCCTAATGAACAGAATTTGCGGAAATAAGAAGTAGAATAAACGCGGCTGCTTAGTTACGTGGACCTGATTCTCCCTGTTTACACAGCAAATGGCATTTCTCGATGTTTCGTGATAACAGGAGTAGGCTTCCAATTTGGGCTCCGTAAAAAAAAAATAAATAAATAAAATAAAATAAAATTCTGCTTGCACCGTTGTCTCGGAACGGTGCGGCATGGAGAATGGCAGCTCCTTGATTATTAAAGCTGATTTAGAACAAGTTTTAAAGATGCCCAGGGTGCTCGTTCCGAGACAACTGGTAGTGTAGCAGCGAAACGGACGCTTTCACAGCTGCAGGCGACTGAAGTTTAAGCAGATAAAAGAGCCCAACGTTCTGTCGCATTCATTTATTTTCATGTTCATTTCTTTGTTTCTTTTTATTGAAGCATCAAACATGCTTCCTTTCTTCGCTGCCAGCCTTCCTTTATTCGCTACCAGCCATTCTCCAGATTTCGCGCAGAGAGAGGAAACTTTATTTCAAAAAGAAAAAAAAAAGGAAAACAAAAAGTGTGTGTGTGTGTGGGGGGGGGGGGGGGGGGGGCAGTGCACGAAGTCTCCATTCCAAGACCGCAGTGGCCTGGGCTGCTGCTTTTGCCTGAGTTACCAGACTACGCTGTGTCGCTAAGTCAGAGCGTAGCAAAGCAAGCAGTGATATCAGTTACCAACAGCATAATGCTTAGCGGGTAGAACAGCGCGAAAAGACGAAGCACACAAGAAGAGAGTGTGTTTCGTCTGTTCGCGCTGTTCCACCCACTATGCAATTGTACCATCTCGCCCAACTGTCCATCCTACTTCAAAGCATAATGCTGCAATGATTTTTAGCTGCCGATATAAAAGTTGCTCCCAGTGCATGGGGTACGGCCAACAGGTGGAAGAGCGCCGCTCTCTCCACTTCATTTTCAATGCTGCCGTTGCGCTTTGCCACTAGTTCTGGACGAGGTTATCTGCCACGGGATCGCGTGCTCCCTTTCATAAAGCTCACAACTGTACATGGGTACAATCCCAGCATTTATGGCCGCATTTCAGTGGAGGTGAAATGCAAGTTGCCTGTGTGCTGTATGATGTCATTTGCACATTAAAAACCGCCAGGTGAGCCCACCACTACGGCAACCCTCATAGCTTAAGTCGCTTTGGGACATAAAACACCATGAACCTACCATAAAGCAAAGAGTGGCTATGTTTTATGGTATGCGTGGGAGCTCGAACTGTTTTTGTGGAAATGCATCCTTTGTTTTGTCCACAGTAATTGCAGTTGCACTACTGCTCAAGTGGGCAGAATGCCCACTTGAGCATTAGTGATGCTGGACGGTGTCAGCTCGCAGTTAAACATTATCGTGTCCTTTTATGTGCCAAGGTTTGCTCCAGGGCTAATGTTCCTCCTTAAGAAGTGTTGCTTTGAACCCTAAACAGTGTCCATGCTACGTTTCTCTTGTCAGTGGTCTTCATTTGGTCACCATTTTTCTAATCTCATGTGTGGAACCAGATATCTGCACAATGCATTATACTGAATCATTTTTGTTTGATGCATTTGAGTGCAAATACAATATAGTGAATAGACCTTGCCACATGTCGTTTTGCAGGAAAACTGCAGCTGTGACAAAATGTCTAAGCCAACAGATGCAAAAAAAAGAGTCCTGGAGCTTGAGGATGAACTGGAGTCTGCAAAAATAAAGAATGAAGAAATATAAGGCCGCAAGAGATGAAGCACGTCAGATGCTTGGTATGTGATCGCTTTTTTCTGAAGCCATTGGAATGCTGATCTCCATTGCTATGAGACTGAAATTATTTGCTGTGTCACCAGATGCTACGTAAATCATAACAAATTCAAGTGCTAACTCCTAAATGAATAAGACCTCTTGGTCTGTAGCACATCCTAGTAAAAGCACCAGTAAGATTATGTTGCTGCAATAAAGTTCCCCCTACACTGAGGATTAGGATCGGTGTTCTTCCTGTAGTTGTCTGTGCAACACATTATAGGTGGTGTGCAGTAGTGCTCAGCTACACCGTGGCGCTGCTGCATGACGCCACCAACCACCATGCTTGCAGTGCACGTAGCAGACGAACTGCTGCCACTCCTGCTCTGAAAGCATGCTTTGTTCGTGTTACAGTGGCTTGCGTGTCACATGTCGTCGCTTGGGATCGGCATGCATCTGAGATTGAGCCTGTTGTCGTATGTGATAGCTGCATGAAAATGCATTGTAAACAAATGCCACTCAAGGTGAGCACCTATGCTGGTTTGTGCTGCTCAAGCTGAGGCTGAAAAACAGGTGCGGGATTGGGTTCCTTTCTGTTTTGGAGTGGTCGGTGACAACAACGCTCCAGTGAAGCCGGAGAGCTGCATTAGGTTCAAACACATTCACGGGGTATAGGTCGTGGCCAGATGGCTGCGGCAGGTCTGTGGTGCTCTTGTATAACTATGGACGGCGTATCTGAATAGAAACCTTGATTTCCAGCTCTACTACATGTGTGACCTAGACATGGTGCTTCAGATTTCAACCTCGGAGTCTCCTACAAATGATGAGGTGCATCTCGAATCATCGCAGGAGGGACACCAAAAAATCTAAATTTGTGTGAAATTGTCATATGTGGCCTCGTCCTGTCTTGGACCTTGAAGTCCTTACGGCAGCTGCTTGTCCAAAGCGCTTATGAAACCTACATGTGCAAGCTGGAAACTAAATGTTGGCTCAAAGTAGCACATACAGAGCAGGGAGTGCATGCTTTTACTAAACCTTCATTACCAGTCTTTTTAATTGGTTGAGCTTCTGTTGTACTAAAAGGATGTTAGTATTTTTAAACAGGAGGTGACAATGTGGGCACTGTGCTCTGCCTAAACCAGCTTTTAATGGCCTTTGCAATGTTAATGATGAGTAAATCCCTTCATTTTCTGATTTAAAATCTTTTTTTTTTATTGTTATTGTTGAAATGCAAGCATAAATTAGGTCATCAAAAAATCTCTTATTTCTTGTTTTTTCTTCTGCTATAACAATGCACTATTAGCACTCTATCCTTTGCGGGGCATTATGTGCCCTCTTTTTGGCTAGTTACTTTAAATACATAGTACAGAATTGTCAGGTTACGCTAATAAACTGTTTACGGTATGAAATGTTTAGTTTATTGCATTTAACTGTTTTGGGTGCATATGCTGCCATTTTCACCTGCACCATTTTTCCATCTATGTTACACCTCTGTGGCTTTATTTCCACATTGCTGAAACGTATAACACCATGTTAGCCATTTTAACTGCACAGTAATCTTGAGCAGAATATTATGGGTAGTGCTACATAGAACAGGCCAGAAAGGCGTCCAATTCAGTACCTGTGTTTTTATCTCTTGCAGTTTCTCGAAATTCCACACTACGCATGACGTGCTGTGGAAATGAAATGTTAAAAGATGTCTGGCATCATTCAAAATTAGATAAAACACCACTCGGGAAGGTGCTGAAAACATCCAATATTTTTCGTATGCCTTCATTGTTGTACATGTTAAAGTACGGCTTCTTGAATGTGTATTTTGTGTGCATAGAGTTTAATCCGATTTTCAAAGTCTTCAGGGTGCATTAATCGAATAAAATTAAGTTTTACTTGAAAACAAATGACCTTAATTATGAGTTTTGGGGTTTCTTTGAATGTTCTGAAGCTGATTTCAGTTTGTTGATTGTAAAGCCCCTTCATTACTCTATGGCCGTGTCTGCAATGCCCGCAAGGAAGAAGCTCCAAAGAAGGCACTGGACTGCCCAAAATTGGATGCTGTTATCTGTAAGTCCTCAAGCTCTTAGCCTGTGCATGTGATGCAAGAGTGATTTCATTTCATTTCATTTATTCCACCTTAAGGGCCCGAAGGCATTACATAAGGGGGGCAGGCTACAGATTTTAACATATTATGAACGTTACAGAAAAGATAAAGCAAAATACAACGCAAACAAATACAAGTACAAGAAAAAAAGAACAAGCAGGGGAACATGTCGTGAACAATGTAAAAAAAAAAAGCAAATTGCAGAGAAAACAAATACAAGTACAGGAAAAACAGAACAAGCAGGGGAAAGCATTAAGAAAATATAAAAGGCTGAAAATAAGGCAGAGTGTCGTTCGTTCAGCTGGAATCGCTTATTAGCTTATATGATTTTTCAGTTTATCGCGGAACTGTGTTCTATCTGTGCAGGTGACTATATTTTCAGGCAGGGAATTCCATAGGACTATTGCGTGGGGGAGGAACGAGCTATTCATTGCTAGGGTGCGGGTAGGAATGCGTGTTAAAGTCTGGCTGTGCGGTTTAGAAGGGAAGATCTTCTTGGAGGTGTAGTTAGAAGCTCGTGTCTAGACCGTGGGTGATGATAGAATGTATGAAGAAGGCACAAACGAGATATGAGGCGGCGTGATGCGAGGGACGGTAGCTCGAGGTATTTCTTTAATGAAGTGACGCTGCATCGTTTAGAATATGTCGATATGATGAATCGTGCAGCGCGATTTTGAATGGCTTCAATGTTAGCGGCGTGGTAAGCTTGTGACGGATTCCAAATAGCTGACGCGTATTCAAGTTTTGTTCTGATGAAAGTTAAATAAGCCAGTTTTTTAACTTCTGGGGATGAATTGCTTAAATTACGTCGCATGTAGCCCAGGGTGCGAGAAGCCTCGGAACAGATAGTTTCGATATGTTTTGTCCAAGATAGCGATGGTGTCATGTGCAGACCAAGATATTTATGTGATGTTGCGTGGGTAACCGGGGAAGAATTCAGGTAATACGTAAAATAAGTTGGGGTACAGAGGCGGGAAAATGTCATGACCTTGCATTTGTCGGTATTTAAAGGCATGAGCCAGGTGTCGCACTAAAGTGTGATAACGTTCAGGTCATGTTGGAGCGCGCATGTGTCATCTTGGTTGATTATGGTGCGGTATACGACGCAGTCGTCAGCGAATAATCTCAGTTTAGATTTGATGTTAGAAGGCAGGTCATTATTGTATATTAGGAACAATAAAGGAGACAGGCCGGCACTCTGTGATCTGAAATATTGTCCAAACAGCTGACTTTTCAGTGATGGTCAGGGCCATAGTGCTTGCCTTAATGCATAATGCTGTGGTGCCTGCGTGGCACTCACACTATCAGTGCTCTGTATATTTAATTTACAAAAAACTAAAGAAGGCTGGATGGACTCTAGTTTGTTCATTGCAGTCATGTTTCTGATGTTTTTTTTTTTTCTTTTTGCAGCCTACACCTGCTTGCTCAATGGAGTACTGGCCAAGATGGTCACCGGCAGTTGCGCATGTTTGCACTGGGATTGTGGGCAGTTATGTGATTTTTGTCGCAGGGTCTTCAAAGCCGGCCTAATTGCAAGGACTAAACGGAGGAAGTGCATCTATTCAAATAAATATAAGCTCATACAAACAAATGTTTCAGTCTGAACATACTTTCTTCGAACATCCACCAAATATCCTATAGTCATCATTCCTTCGAACTTTCTTTGAACCAATAATTGGCCACTGCCTGTGAACTCAACTCAAACTGACAACTGTCTGTTCACTGGGAGCTCAAAGGAAAATCACCGGAAATTCACAGGTTGGCAAGAGACAGTTAATTCTCTGTGAATTCAAAGTCAGTGGCCAATTCTCAGTTCAGAGGAAGTTGCTTCCTTCTGAATTTTTTGAGTTCACATTGAACTCAAAGGATGTTCCCATTTTTATAAGGGGTGTCCCAAAATCATATTCATGTGATAGCCAACTTGCCTGCTTTACTAACAACCTCATGTTATCTTAGACAAAGCATCAGCATTGCATTTTTCTTGATTTCTCAAAAGTTTATTATGACAAGGTATGTCACCGCTTATTACTTTTTAAACTAAATCAGTTGAACATTGATCATAACATTTTTAAATGAATCGAATACTTCCTTCTTAACCGATCACAATTTATTTGCGCTAACAATTACAATTCACATTTCAGTGATGTTTATTCGGGCGTGCCTTAAAGGTCAGGCAATGGACCGCTTTTGTTTCTCATTTACATTAACAACCTTCCCTCCAAAATAGCATCTAACAACCATCTGTTCGCTGACCATTGTGTTCTTTTTCGTGAAATAAGATTACCTGACGATACTAATCTTCTTCAGAGCGATCTTGCTTACGCTTCTTCTTGGTACAACGATTGGCGCATGGACCTAAACATTGGCAAATGCAAAGTTATCAGAGTATCCCGGCATGCTAACACCCCCTCCAAATACTGCCTAAATGACGCACCCCTAGAATATGTTACCACATACAAATGCTTTCCACATTTCTGAAGACCTCACCTGGTCACACCGTATCGAGTACATTATTAACTGCGCTAACCGTATGTTTCGCTACGTACGCCGAAACTTTATGAAACCTCCGTCATCTCTTAAATTATTGCTTTACACAACACTAATCCCCTCTAAACTGCAATACGCAGCTGCGCAGCTGCTATATGGGATCTCCATCACGACAATTTAATTAATTTGCTTGAGTTGGCCCAAAATAATGCCGCTCGTTTTATTTTGTCTAACTAAAATCCCTGTGCAAGCGTAACCAGCATAAAATGTTTCCTGTATTTACAACCCTTAGCGTGCCGCCGTAAAATTATTCGTCTCAGTCTTTTTAAAAAATTGTTCTATCATTACACTCTACGGAACGCGATCATTCCTCCTCCCCACTACGTGTCGCACCGCCCCGATCATCGTCAAAAAGGTTAGAATTGAAATATTTAACACTGTGTCAGCATTTCAGTCTTTCGTGCCTCGTACTTCACGCGAATGAAACCACCTTCCCGCTGAAATCGTGGACATCACTGATAACCAACATTTCCGCAACGCATTAGCTAACATTTAATGAATAGTAGAATTATTTTTGTAACACCTATTGTTCTTGTTTCAGTATTTTTCTATATTATTGTCTGTAACCACTCCCCTCTTCAATGCCTCCAGTCTTGAGGGTTTAATATATAAATAAAAAATATGTCCCCTGCCATGGAATAGCCGACAGTGTGAAGTGCCTTGCCGCCATGAGCCCACTATTTTCATCGTCCACTTTGGCAATGCTTCCGTAGCGCTTTTATTCTGCTTTCTTCTCTTCAGCATCTCGAAGTCGTAGAAGCCGCTCGTTTCCTAACCATATTTTTTTTTATTTCAAAGCGATAATGCTCTATTGCTTTTCTGCTTTTTGGGTGCCTCTCCTTCCGGCCGGCAGTCCTCCCGGCAGGTGTCGCCCTTTCTTTACGCTCTATATTACGTCAACTGAGGCTAGCCCGAACTCGACGTAGGCCTAAGGGGAAACTGTCCGAATTGATGGAGGGATCTTAGAGACGCTGTATCCATATTTCAATAGGGACCGTCGGCCCTCTTCCCGGCTTCGGACTAAGGCACAGGTGACACATAAGGAACGTGTGCAGGAATAAAAACTTCAGAAGCCTCCCCAACCCTGTGCCACTTCAATGCTGGTCTTCAAACGTCAAGAGAGAATCTGTCTTCATTCTTGTGGCGTTGGATATTGACGTGAGAACCTTAAGGCAAGGCAAATGGAAACAGATGGACCCTTAAAAAATCAGAGATAGGCAAAGCTTATTTTTCATCACGTGAGGAAACAAGACGCACACAAGAATTTAGTGAGGAAGACATTGTAGCCGATGACGGAAGGCGATGCTATTGCGGTACTTGAAAGCATAGGCGGCGTTCGAGTTCTGCTTGTGCATTAGGGCTGATCTGAGGAAAATATTCCTCCCTGTATATCCTGGTTACTGCTTGGAGCTTTTGGAGCGAAACAACATTCTGCTTAGACTACCGCCATCTCGTTGCAAATTGCACGGTATTCACAGCTTAAGTGCTCACATTAAAAGTTTCTCTCAGTAGTATTATTAAAATTATTGAGCTTCGAAATGACAAAAGTGTGCTTTGTGAGCTTCCTGCTAGTTATGCTTGTCTGGCAGATAGGAACGTTACCGAGGATGAGAAGAATAAATGTTGCAGGATACAGTACTGCAATCCTAAAGGTTGATGGTTTTTGCCCCTTTATGGTGCTCTTAACAAGATGGAATCAGAGTCGAGCAGGGATGCTGTTTCTGTCACAATACCTGGCAGACACAAAGGAAGATTTGCTTCAAAGTTTCGCAGCCAAAGAGGATGATGGTGCACAATAACGGAACGAGAAAAAACTTTCGGCGCCCACACGCGAGCTAGGTCTAAAAATGGATGTAACAAAAAAAATCAGGGCTGATCAATAGTATTAATGCGGTGCAATTGTAAAGGCATACGCCTTCTCAATTCTACTTATGTCGTAGACATCATCACATTAAAGGTACTTTTGGAATGCGTATTGGACTTTCCGTGGCTGCTGCTGGCGTCATCGTATACACGTGGTACAATCAATAGATAGTACTCTCCCCCAACGTGCCCAGTGATTCTTAGCCTTTAGTTTGGTGACCTGTCCTTATTCACTTTTAATTATGCTGAGTCATTTTTAGACATATTTACTTATGTTCCGTGTTTCTTGGCCACCTTTATTTTTGCTCGATCATTTGTAGTAGTCTTTGTTCTTGCCTCATCATGCTCTGTCACAATATCATGGATCATTATTGGGTTCATTCATTTAGTGTACAGACTACGTCACCCTTGTGTAAAAATCGTGCCCAGTGCGTGCCACGTTTTAAAAGCTGAAATTATAAAAATCAGCCCACTATTTCCGGATGAAGTGCTGGCGCTCACCTTCATCGCAGGTCTGTCTGGAACTACTTCTTACAAGCGTAGCCTCTAAAAAGTAGAAACTGCAACGTGGTACCGATTTTTATTTAGGGAAGTGCGCTTGTAGCGTGCCTTGTATAAGGGTGACGCAGAATGTACTTACCTACTAAAATTTATCTGTGCTGTTCACCCTTTCACCACTTCTTATTTCTGCACCTTTATATACGTGTACACACATGACATCCGTGGCTTCATACAAACGTGGAAGGCAGTTTTTGCCTTCGAGTAACTTCTAACGCTTCAGCGTTAGGAAACCGCGGGTTCGATTCAGGGAACGGCGGCTGCGTTTCGATAAAAGCGAGACGCAATGCACCCGGGTTACGCGAAATGTACTGGGCTCATCGCGTCAAAAAAACATCGCCGTACCCCGATTTGAAAGGGAGGGTTTAAGGACGAGTCAAAATTTTGCCAGAAAAAACATTTGGGCGTCACCATGGTGCGATGCGGCAGCCACCGAAACTAGAGACCTGACACACATTTAGCAAGGTAGATGATGCCTCCGCGTTCTAGTACATCATCATCAATATGCGCGTCCACGTCAGGATCGAGTGGAAAAAGGTGACGGAAAATAATAGACGCCTTTTATGGAGCATTGTGTAAATTATATATGCAGTGTTGATTAATCGATTGAGGTGCTTGATAGTAGGAATATTTGACTAATTGATCAGTGAGTAGTGATTGGTAATTGGTGATCAGAGAATGAAACAAGCATGGTGTATACCGATATTCATGTGTGTGTGGCGCTTAATCTGAACATGTGTGATGCCCTATAGACCGGAAAGCGTGGCGTGACATGGTCCATAGGGTCACGAAGAGTCGGACACGACTGAACGCCTGAACTGAACTGTGATGCCCTATGGCTGGTACTAGCGCAACAACGCCATGTGATATTGTGCCAGATGCGTGGTGGGAGTTTCATTTGAGGGTGTGTCTTGTTGTGACGGTGCTATTCGACGACCAGGGAGAGTTCGTAAGACCGATGCCGAGAAGGCGGCGAAGATTGCTCAATGTGAGGCAGCTAGAAAAGAAGGCGGGATGTCATTCTACACGTTATCACATCTACCTGTAAGGTGAAGCCTAAGCGTATTTCAATTTCTGTGCAATTGCAGTTCGTGTTAAAGAACTCAGGCGGGCGATGTTTCCCGCTAGCTTACGTCACGGCGTCCCTTACAGCTTGACTTGCTACAGAGCGTTACACCTCGAACCAAATCAGCCTTCCTGTAGTAAAAAATATAAACGTGTGTTCCATGCCTGGATCGTTTTGCACGCTGCAGACTGTGCATATTATCTGGGTTCTTGACACGTAGAAAAGGGAGGGTGTCGCATTGCAGTAGCTGTATATAGAGGCTTCTACTCGAAAATGCATGAAGGATTCTGCAGGAGACCAGCTATGTAATACCGCCGCATGGACGAATACACATGAAAGAAGCAAGCAACGAAGCATGCTCGGTTTCTTCAGAATGCTGAAAGTAATGGGGAAATTGGAAATCTCCAAGAAGTTGTATCTCTTCATGGCCGTCTTTTTTTGTCTAAAAGCGAGAAGGGCATGTTTAATACTTTATTCTTAAAGAAATAGGAGTGTAGATGAGGGAGCTAGCCGAGACGGGGGCTTTGACGTCACAAGGCAGTAACTTGAGGACATAAATGTTTTCTTCCTCCTTTTTGGCTTCCTTGAAAGTCGAATATCAGAAGCTAGTAATCTGAGGTCTGCTTTTCTATAATTCAAAAAGCGTATTCAGTTTGAGGTCAAGGAAATACTTTGCAAAATCTGACACGCCTGAAAAAACAAGCGCATTGTATGCGTAAGAAGAGTAAATTTAATTTCTAGAAAAATATTTTTCCTGAACTCAAAGAAGGAAGGCTTAACATTACCGTCATTTTGTCAAAGGGAAAAGTGTTGCATTACCGTCTTTTTTGTTTGCCTTAGTATTCCGGCATACATTCAGAGGAGGCGCTGTAAGCCTTTATTTATGAGATATAATTATATAAACCGATTTCTAGCTTCAATCACAAACTAAGAAAGGCAGGATTGAATAAACGTGTTCGCACAGCTTACAATAATGTGAAGCGCTGAAGGTAATCTCGGCTGTACGCCTGTGCGATGCAGATGTGCTCACGACTTCCAACAAAACTCCGACCCCTTTTCATTGCAAATTCTTATGATATATATATATATATATATATATATATATATAATAACGTATTATTGCTAGCGCGGGTGGTTTTACCCAGTGAAAAGTGTGAGCCCTCCTCTGTTGTTATCAATGATTTTCGATACTATTTTTCTGCATACACCATATATTTGACTTATGCGTCATTCATGGGTGGCTGCTACCAGGTCTTTAGAATCAAGGTGTCATTTATGGACGGTCTCTGCTAGGTAAACTTGTCTGCACTTGAGGAACTTACTATCTTCCATGGGCGGCTGATAGCACTAGTGCACGCAGATTCGGGGTTAGTACGCGCCTTACATTTGGTCTTTGGATAATAGCCTCTGTCCGTACAAAAACATGTGCGCTAGTTATGCATATGAAGAAATAAAGCCTATGCGTATAGTTACGGTTCACTACAGGTCTTTCGAATGCCGAATAAAAACATAACTTCTGTTTTTATTTCTAGTTTGCGCAGGTCGGCTACCGTTTTGTACCAGGGTATACAATCGGCAGCTGCTTTCCGAGCGCGAATAGGCTGGGAACGAATTTTCGTTCCTTGGAAAACACGGTCATTGTCTTTACGTGTTTCACAATTGCTTTTATTATACGAGTCACCGAAGCTAGAGCTAGCTCGAGGTATTTCAAAAGGAGTGGGCGAACAGGTTTTCCGCTAGAAGGAGATGAGAAATTTTCCTTCGTATTGTCATAAATTTGAATGTTTCTCTTTGCACGTTATTGCCCCTATTGTCGGTGTTATCATGCTCCGTCCGTCCTAGCTTAAAATGAGGCTTTCTTAGAAGCGAGGTACTTTGTAGGACTATCCATCTGTGTATGCCTGCTTGTCTTTCTTCCTATCGCCGGCTCGCCTTGTTTTCGTCGAACGAAGTTGATGACGTTCACAACCGCTGTCTGATAAACATTTGAAGAACTGAAACTTCTGAAAATAAAAATAACGAAAGTATAAAGAAATTTGTGTCGATGTGTCTGCGTTCATTCTATGCATGTGTGTTGCGTGCTTGTGCGTTTTTCTTCATTTGCTTTTGTTTATCACCCTTCAGCGAAAGAGCTTGGAAAAAGACGCGTTAAAACTGAAGGCAGCACAGCTGACTAAAGACAGAAAAATAAGAGTATATTCTCAGCAGCAGGACGACAGATCTAGTGGGTCAGGAAAAAGATGCAAGTGAATGTTACTTTAGCAGATTTAAAAAGAAAACAATAGAACTGGGCAAGCATATAAGATAACCAGAGGCGCCTCGTGGGTAGCGGATGCCGAGGGAAGACAAAAAGTAACTCTGTGCGGCGGAGTTTGGTGGGTGAATGGGTTATTAGGAATTTAGGAACATATTCAGTGGCCACAGGTGTCACATGGTCGGGTAATTGTATTCTGTGGGGAGGTCTCTATTCTCCATGCCGTCTAGTCAGGCTAACGACGATGGTGAAAGTTTCTAAACTGCAGTTTAATTCAATGCCATTTGTCAGTGTCACTCATTAGTGGTTTGCTATTAACCCCTTCTCAAACCCGAACGAAATCCCAATGGCTGAATACAATGTGAACCGAATATTTGTATGAATATTCTATTCGTCTTTCGGCTTGCGAGAGATAGCAACAAAGTGTGGTTGGCGGAGCTCTAATCACAGGTATACAGCTGCAAAGTAGTGCTCTAGCCTTAGCCACAAAGCTATAAGAAAGCTATCAGATGTCAATGAAATCATACACCGTTTCCCACATTTCAATCACGCAAATAGTATATAATCTCATACAAATATCAATCAAAATATAAGAAATACAAGAGAAGGTATAGTATCTGTATGAGTTTGGTATTAGAAAATGTTTATGAAGTTATTGATACTCAGATTTCTTCAACTATGTAGGGACTCAGATAACATTAACTTTAACATCATAACCTGATATGCAGCACATACCCTAAGTCATTGTGTGGCTGAAGTCCGTCTGAGGCCAGCGATCAAAGAAGCCAGGAATTGGGCACTGGCATCACGCATGGTGGATTACGCGGTCGATTAAGAGCCGATTACACTATATTAAGTTGCATTAGGATTGACTACGGTGGAATAAATTATTTGAGAGCAGACTCCCTTTTGAGAAATACTGTATCGCTCAAAAATGGTTTTTACCGTACCTGAATGATACGACATAAATTGCAGACCGATGTGACCCGCCCTGTGTGAAGTTTAAACAGGTTTATACCAGACCGGTATTACGCTCGAATTGGACAGACTAGTCCGGTGTGGAGCTTATCCCAACAGGACATGTCCGGTATGGATCTCAAAAGGATAGACTTCGTGCGGTACGGAACTAATGTTGGACAGACCATGCCGGGCTGCACCTCACACCGGACATGGCGGCCTGGTATGGATCTTAAACCGGACGAAGCAGTTTGGTATGAAGCTCACATACCGAACAAATCATGCCCGATCTGGAACTGCAACCGGACGAGCCCGTCCTGTAGGAAACTTATACTGGACAGAGTATTTCCGTTTAGCTAAACGTGAACCGATCATTGAAGCTCTACCAGAAAGACCATGCCGGAGCATGTCAGCGCGCTGAATAAGTACCAAAGCAAACACAATATACATTAGAACTGTTTGTACATGTGGAGCTCACGTTTTTCGCAAATATCTCAAAGCCGCAAGACCTTTAAACTGGACCTTAGCAATACGTACGGGTATCGCATATCGCTTTACGCGTTCTTCTCGTAAGCGCATGCGTTCATTACAAGCAGCAATCCCTGCAGCTCGTCCGATGTTGGGATGTACGTTTATATCTGCTGTGAAAAAAAGAACCTTTAGGGCGACAATCCAAAAAAATAACGTAGTGTTTCGCTTATGGCAACAAACATAGGCTCGAGCATAACTGAAGCACATCGCTAACCACCGAAGTATGCACTGATAGCCGCATATCTGGCGACGATTCCTTGAGTGTTTACTCAAGCAAAGCGCTTAGTGGGAAGTGAATTATTGGCGTCGATGCACCGCTGGCAGCATGTGAAGCTAAAAGATGCAATATTACACGCATCACTCTACGAGATGTCTCTGTATGCAGCCACAATTACATGCATTCTATGATTAGTGACCGGACATCTAGCATAATATATAATTATATTTCAAGATTTTATCCAAACAAAATCAAAACCCCGGATAGGCAGTATAGCAGTGCGACAACACGGCGCTTCTACCCTGCCTGTCCGTGTTTTTCGCCATTAAACCATGTCTCATTTGTATCCAAACCAACTCCCACAGTTTTCTGTCCTCCAGAAGTCCTCCATAATTTTTTTATAGTTGCTCCTGAGCGCTAATAAACCAACACCCCACCTCACTAGATGGGTGAGGGGCTATGAGCCATTCCCTCGGACGGACAGGGTTAGGTAAACGTGGCTTAACTGTGTAGCATTGCCCTATCTTTGAGGCCATGTTATGGGCATCATGAAAACTTTATTTCAGTGCACTGCGTCGCTTCGCTAGACATTTTTGTACTAGTGCGCCGACAGTAACAACATCCTCTGCAGCCTCGGTACAGTCATTGAATAAAACTAAGGCAATTATTCATGCTAATAATCTTAAATCTGTCAGAACACTTTAAATCATGTTTATTTGTTTCGAATAGTTTGGAACACTCACTATTTAATTTGTTCAGCGATTCAAGTAGGCCGATATGCCATTCTCTATGTTAAAAAGTATGAAAATATCCCTACGCTTATACTGTTGGCCTCCTTAGCGTGCACAGAACTCCGTGAGGCGCACGTGACCTCACTAGCCAACACCTGACAGTAGCAGTTAATATGCTTAGCCATGGCCGGTCTCGAGAAGCGTACCGTGGCCTTGCGAGCTACAAGGTTATATGTTAGCGAATGCCTGGGATGCTTGAATATATGTCCAGTAGTCAAGTTTACAGACCTTAAATCGCCAAGCTTTCTTTTCGAGGAGCGATCACTCTTATAAAAGAAGCATCATGTAAAAATGGGAGAGCGCCATTGTCCCAATGAAGGAATTGATTACGGAAGTAAATATGCGAAATAACCATGATTTCTCGTCTGTAAAACTGCAAAATAACTGAAGTGTTACTTATGATTTAGTAGTAATATTGTCACGTCGACGGAAGATGAAGAAGAACGATTTGGTTTGGTTTGGTGTGTGGGGTTTAACGTCCCAAAGCAGCTCAGGCTATGGAGACGCCGTAGTGGAGGACTCCGGAAATTTCGACCACCTGGGTATCTTTAACGTGCACTGACGATCGGGTATAGATCGGTGAAGAAGAAAGAAGAGCAAGGGCAGCAGAAGGACGTTTGTATGGTTCGCCGCGGTCCTGTTTTGACCGATCTCTGTAAACACCCCCCCCCCCCCCCCCCCGTGCGTACTAAACACGTAAAAATATCAACTAACATTAGCGACCTGTTTAAAGAAACAGCTTACATATACAAAACAAACAATTCATGACGGGACAAGTGATAGCGATATAGGAGAGAGAGAGCAACGTTACCAGGGAGGTGTTTTCGGTCCTGTGCGCTGCTACTGTCGTTCAGGCTGCCTTGCAGCTTTACACTGTTACTGTTTTCCCGCTACAAAATGCGAATAACAACATGAGGTCCTCAGCGTCATATCGTTTAGTCACAGATGGAGTGGACATTTACAAGACAATGGCCCTGTTGTTTATATGCATCTCGCACTACCAGGTACTTTTGACTCTTTGTTTTAGTCTCAGATTTTACGCACTGTACACGTGTTCGTACAAGCTGAATAGCCGGGGCATTTTCTCTTTCTCTAGTGGATAACTGATAACCATTATAACTGCGCACAGAAAAGCTATAATAAGAGTTTTGTTTGTACCGCCAAGAAAACTGTGAACACAGAGGAATGGAACTCCGAAAATATTGAAGAACATGCTCCAAACGGTCCCGATATAAAAAAAGAAAAGAGGAAATTAACGAAGTGGCGTTAGCAAAGAATCACTCCTGTGGAAGCAAAAATTTTAACAAATTAGAAACTTTCTGCTCAAACGACTCGCCAGTACGTCTGCGGTCCCAGGCGTAATTTCATCCTCTGTCAGCCTGTCGAGGATCAAGAGAAACGTCAAGAGCAGAAGGGCCGTAATCTTCTCTTCCTGGGACGACAAACGGGGTTCCTAGTGAGAGAACGCTATTACTCAAGGCCCATTTTCACGCAAGGAAATCCGCAAGCTTACACGTAACGTATTCCTAGAACCACAGAAGGGCGTGCCCCTTTTCGTTCCTTTCTCTCAGCGCAACCTTTTGTTCTTGGCTCCCCACAGCCGGCTCCAATCTCCGCAGTCTCCTCGCCTGGAGTACGATCGATGTTGCCGATACATAAGAAATGCGGAAGTAGGGCCTGCTCGACGTACCGCAAGTGATCAACATGGTTGGACGACAGCTGCACGGCAACACGGAACGTCGGAACTATTGATTCTGGGGAAAAGACGGGTGCTGTTCGACACTGAATGCAGTCGTACATCATGGATCAACTCTTTTATCTCACGACCACTAGTTTTTAACTGCACGGTTTTTAAAGAGGAAGGGGAGCGCGAGACTGTTGTGGGAGTAGGCGCGCTGTGTCTAAGCACATCATCTTCTCTTCTGTTTACTTTTACGAAGTTCAAACAGTGGAATGTTTCAGGCAAACAGTGTAAATTGTATTCAGTCTTAATGAGGACACAACCACCTTGCCCAGACCGCCTATTTTATATATTACGTATATTTAGGTGAGCTTAACATGCAGCAGTTTGAAATGTAATCACTCCGAAATGTTCGTACAACCGTAGACGAGCAACCATGACACATTCGAACACTATTGCGGGTGGCATGCCAAAACTGTAAATTCTAAATTGAGAACGATATGAGCACTGGTTTCGGGGAACTGCGCCTGGAATTAGTATCAGACTAGCTGAGATCCGTATTTTAGCTGTGTTGTATTCTACACTGGTTATTCCACCCGTGAGCGTTCACTACAAGTGGATATGTTTTTATTTGGTTTGGTTCTACTGCCTAAATTTGCTAATGCGCTTTCGCCACAGTTGTCACAGCAGGGTCATTCCACTAAATAAAAAAAAAGGGGGGGGGGGGTGCAGGCAGCCCTTTCACCTCGGTGTTGTCCTCAGTATTGGTTTGAAATGTTGTGACTGCTGGGAGCAAACAGTAAGTTCTGGTTGAGACCCTGTCATGTGACATTGGCTCGTCCAAATTACGCACTTTATTGGGTTTGCTTCCTGCTAGGCCATGAATGTAAATATGTTTGCATTACGAGACTCCATGGATGTTAAAGGGATATTCATGCTTACCCACCGATGCTTAGTACGTCGAGAGTTGATGAAGGAGATCATTACAACCGTTAGAAGAACCTCTTGCGGTTTGTATTTTTAACATACCAATTGTACATACAATGAGCAGTATGCTTCCGGTGTTCTACATCGGCAGTGTCCGTACACTCGCGCTTTGGCAAGGATTGTAATTTATATACATTTTCCGACACAGGTGTGAGCTGACCATTCTCCTGGCTCTCATGTACAAACTTTCTATTTGTGGTCTTCTCTCCTTCTTCGTCTGTTTTCGAAATCGTACCATCAGCATTTAATTGTTGACTACTCATGCAGCAGTCATACATACGGTAGTGAGACATGTCGCGAGAGAGCTTTAAAGTTAACTGTCATCTCTCAAAGGGCAGCGATGGATAATTTAGCTTCTGCCATCATCAACAGCAGCACCCTGGCGAAGTGTTCTGTTGCATGAATGCTTCTCCCCAAATGATTCAAATTCTAATCTGGGCCAGATGCAGCAAGTTTCTTCCCACGAGCTTCCTAATGTACTCCGCCTGTTTGACTTTCGGGCACCTCTTGCTATGCTTGACACCTCTAGGATACTAGTCCGTTATGTTAAGGGACCGCCACTTATCTAGCCTTCGCATTATAGGTCTTACCTACGCACATTGCTGGCGTAGCATATATGTCACGTTGGATACACGGCCAACATGTTTAATCTTTAAAGTGTGTTCCGATGCGTATTTATTCTAGTCTTCGACTAGAATATGCTTGACTTGCTTCTGTTGTTTACCGTTCTGCTCTGTTTTCCTCATTTCCTAAATTTCCACTATCATTTTCCTTCTCATAGCTCGCTGCGTTGTCCTCAATATATTTTTTTTTTACCTTTTTGTAGTCTCCCCGTCTGTCCTGTAGCTCAGTACTGGTAGGACACAGCTGGTATATACTCTTCTCTTGAAGAATAGGGATTCGCAGCCATCCATGATTTGTGAGCACCTGGAAAATTTTCTTCAACCTATTCTTATTTTCCTAGTTGGTTCAATTTCCTGATCCGGCTTCCCTATCTCCATTTCTTCCTTTTGAACGCAGCAGCGTTCAAGGCTCGATACTCCTGAAAATAATCTGGCGTCGGTGTCAGCATCTGCGTTGCGAACGAAAACTCACTGGCATGTATCTGGCAGATGCCAGTTGACAGGTAATATGGCCGATTAGTGATTGGTCGGTGGGCCGTGTAACGTCACGAGATCACATGACATGGCAGAGCCGAAAGGCGCTGCCAACACGGGCTTCGCGTTTGAGATGGGAGATGTGAGATCATGAACCAGACTTCCTACCTCTGGACCGTGAGTGTTCGATATGCTTCTCCTAGATCCCGCAGACATGATCGCACGGTCAAGATAAAGTGTTATTGACCAGGATACGGCCTTTTAAACAAATGAGTCCAAAGCTTCGAACAAGTATCGGAGATAGCTTCTGCAAAACACTACAGCTATGACGCGCGCCGAAAATCAGCAAAAACACACATCAGAGCTCTCTCGTGCTCCTCTTCGAAAGCCACTTTCTCTGCTCTCTACTCTGACCCCCGATCATGGCCGGTGACGTCACTACCCTAGACGGCATCCACCGGTCCGGTCCGTCTCTCTGACTGACGGATGAAGGGTCGGCGCGGAGACCACTAACTGTGTGGGCAGCTCGCTACGCGCTTCTTTCTCGTCCGTGTGGTGCGCACGCAGTAACCCTCATCCGAGACCGGTCTGTGAGCTGTGATGTTTCTAAAGCCACCCCCCTCCCGTCAAACTCGGAGAAGGAAGGAATGGGAATTTGGCTTGAGGAGGCTTTGCAGAGGCGACGATCAGGTAGGAGAAGAAAAACCCTCTGCGAGCTAATGAGTGGAGAGAAACACTGTAGAATCGGTTAATTGTGGTGGTTGTAATTGCGCTACTAATTACGCTTTTCAAACAAATGTTTGCTGCTTTGCGTTCCGGTGGCGAAGCCTCACAGGCACCGGGGAAGAAAATATTCTCGAACGGAGTGTCGTCGTGGCCCCTTCAAAGCTGTGCTCTATATTTACGCATTTCATATATTTTATTACCTGTTACATTGTTTCCACTTTAAAAGTTGATTCCATTAGTGAAAATTCTCCTCATGTTTATATATTTTTTGTATTTATAGGCATCAAGTCAATTATTTATAATTAGTCAGCATATACTATATTACTCAGAAATTTTGTATGCTGTTGTTGTCTTGAAGAAAGCTTCAGGCCCGGTTAAGCAACTTTGTAAGTAGCTTTTTGCTCGAGACCTTTTTCTCTCCAAGAAAAATAAAGAATGTTTCGAAGAAAAAAAAACAATATTGAAGGTGATGTCTTTCACCAAATGTGGCATTTCAGAATTGTATGCACACTAGTATTTGGGTGGATAATAGACGCACAAAGTAATGGATTTGCAATTGAGCGATCGAGTAGCAAAGTACATGCATGCGAACGAAGATACGCAAGGGGACCGGTAACATCGTCGCGGCATGCTCTTAAATGTGGAGCTTAAATATCTCTCGAAACTGTTTTCACTGTCCCCGTCATATCTTCGCCCACGGCGGCGTTGAGGTGCCCCGCAGAAGTGCATAGCAGTTTTTGTCCCATTTTCTTTTTCCCTGAAAATACTGTCCACCTGTCTGAACGTAAAACTTCAGCTTAACGGAATTAGAGCAGCCTGCGAAGCGCAATAAGTTTCTTTCTTTTTACTTGCAGTGGAAATATATTTTCAGAGCATAAAAGGAAAACTCTGGGCATTATCCTCTTTCTTCTAGTATACTATTTCTGTTTCGCGGCAATTGAGGTTTCGTTTTCGCCTTCTATATATATATATATTCTTACTGCTCGAGGTCTTTTTTCATTCAGTGCGATCCAAGCGGCATAGAATTCTTGAATGTCCTCACATTCTTTCGAAAACCACAATTAAATGGATAGTTTAACCGCACAAGAAGCTTATAGACCGCAGCTGGCAGCTGGTATTCTGGGCTTTATTTCCACTCGGTGCGCAGAGACACGCTGGAACGGAGGGGCTCTTTTTTCATTTCAGGGCTATTAAGCATAATTGGTTGCTTACAAAGCGCCCGAAACTCTGCAGCCAACTTTTTACGCGGGCTTTTCATAGCACCTGAAACCTTCCACTTGAGTCTGGCACAGCTGCCTCTGGGCTTGAAAGATTAGGTTTTTTCGAGGGTTCCAGTAAATCAAATAAAGCACAACCCATACTGAGCTCTTACTGCCTTTCCTTGTTTTTCTTTTTTTTTTTTTTCATTTCAGCTCTCACACATTGGATTTCTGCTCTCGTCCATGATATTATCCAGGTGCTGGTACCTGCAAACTTTACCACAATAAGAAGAAAAACAAAACAAACTAAGCGCGAGCAGATGCCAGCGATGGCAAACAGCCCAACAGCGCAATTAAAATAAAAATAGACACTAGACATGATATAGCGAACCTATCCTGGACTTCTACAGCTGCCCAATCGCTGACGTCACAATGCGAAAAAGTTTGCTTCAGACCTCCAAATAAAATTGAAAACGAAACTTATCAAACGGCAAAATTTTCTAATTTCGCCGGGGGATAAGGCCTGTCTGCAAGAAGCGAGGAAAGTACTCCATAGTCCTTTACGGTTCTAGATAAAAGCACACGCGTATCACAAGGAGAAAACATGCAGAAGCAATACACTACCTTGGCATTCCGACGTTTTTTTTGTTTTTTTTTTTTCCGTTACTTGTGCGCACGGACCATTCTCTTGGAATGTTCGCAACATAGGTGTGCGCTGCTCGTGTTTCTCTTCTTCCTATTATCGTAGTTTTCCTGTTCCGACGCTCGCGCCAAAAGCTGGGGAAGATGCCGAGGGCACCTATTGCTGTAAGAAAGAAGGAAAGGAAGGAAAAAAGGCAGGACGACATAAGGAAAGTAAAAATAAAATAGGAAGGAAGGAAGGAAGGAAGGAAGGAAGGAAGGAAGGAAGGAAGAAAGGAAGGAAGGAAGGAAGGAAGGAAGGAAGGAAGGAAGGAAGGAAGGAAGGAAGGAAGGAAGGGAGGGAGGGAGGGAGGGAGGGAGGGAGGGAGGGAGGGAGGGAGGGAGGGAGGGAATTTTTAAGTCACTGCGCGCGGTAAGAAGGAAGAAAAAAGGAGACAGAGGAATGAAAACAAAATACAGGATCATTATTGAACTTTGTTATCTGGCAAAAAAAAAAAAAAAAGAAAACGTTTACAGCACATCCTGCATGTTGTCTACTGAACGGTTACTGCAAAGCAAGAAAAGAAGTAAATATTTCAGGTTATCGCTTCTGACAAGCTGGTTTTGCTGAGATGCCCAGCCTCACCTAATTGCCTCTATCACGGAGGGAAACACTGAAAGACGTTGGGCGATATATTTGCCAAACATAACTTGGCTTACCTGCACTTTATGGCATTAACACTCGCCTAAGCTCACACCTGTATTTCTGAATCACTGCGCGCGGTAAGAGCAACGAAATGTATGGCGGTCCTTGGCCGTCCTTCCGTCGCCATCTTTGCAAGCACTTTGATACCACCGTTATTCTTGGTTACATTCATGTTAACCACTCCTGCGGATTTAAGGATTAAACTTGAGTCGTGGGCGACGCTGCAAACCTTTAACAAACCAGGACTTTTATTTCTTTTTTTGTTTGTTTGTTTTCAGTTGAAAAATACAGAACCAGCTAGCCAGCGACATGCATTACTGACCAAAACCGACGCTCAAAACAAGCGGGGCGAGGGCAAGAGACACAAACAAAAGAAAAGCCGTGGAGCCTGCACAAGTTTTTTGAATGATTACTTGAATCGCAATGCAGGCTCTATGAACCACTCCGCGTCGTCATCCATGGAAGTTAAAAATGGAAAGAGCTCGGTCGTCATAGCCCAAGTTCGTGACCTTCTACATTGTTTCAAATATTGGAAAGCTTCAAAAGCGAAGGTCGCTTTCAGTAATAGGCTGTTTTTCGAGGTCGAATGCGAAGGTAAACATGTAGTGCAGGAAATAAATTTTGAGCAGGAAATAAATTTCATGGGGGAACAAAATAAAGTGACAATTGCAGTGATCAATTAGGGTGCAATTTTTCGTATAGTTAAATTTTTTTTCATTAATAAATATCGCGTTTATCACATTGATCACAACACATTCAGCAGATCGCTTTGATCACATCACATTCAGCAGGCTCATTGAAAAGTTTGTGCACTTTTGAAGCGTTTTACGGAAAGCAATAAGTTGCCCAATGAAGACATGTTTCGGGGTAATGAATTGCAGTGACAGATATGGTTCCGGAATAGCGCTGTGCAAGTAAAATGTGATGCACTACACTACACTGCTACTGACCTATGTTTTGATTATTGCTAGGATTTTAATAATGTATCGGGCTAGAGAAATAACCGCGCTTTTTATGATGACTTATCTCTGCAGCGACGCTTCAATTTTACTGCCCCTGCTACTGCTTGTATAATATGCTATTAGTATGCAAGAAAGGGCTGCTCTGGCTGGCAAGGCGCAGTAGTAATTATATTACTGACAATAACAGTAGTCGCATCTTTGCGATACACATCAAACAAAATACCATTGAGGAGTGGCGTGACGTCTCTTCGTTAATCACAACCAAATAGACACAAACGTGCACGTAAACTGATACACCGTATAGCAATGGAAAAGATCAACACAAGAGGACCATTCGATTGCAGATAATTTTAGAGCGCCTTCTGCTCATGGACCACTGTCCACTCTCCGTCGAAAATATTTTCTTCCCCGGTGACTTTTCAGGCTTCGCCCCCAGAACGCAAGGCAGCAAAATGTTTTTGAAAAGAGTAATTAATACTGCAGTTACAGCCACCGCAATCACCCGATTCTTCTTCTTCTTCTTCTTCTAGGAACTGTGGGGTATTCTTGGGGAAGGGATACCGAACGAGGGTTATGCCGGCCTAATGTCGTGGCGGCATTCTTGGCGTCCGGGGGGATGGGGAGATGGGACGTGGGGTTTCTCTCCCGTTTCCTCGCAAGGGTTTTTCACTGTACTGCCCAGTCGCCTAGCCTCCGCAAGACAAATTCCTCTTCTTCCTCCGCGTTTGGCGGGAGGTGGGGCGTGGTACTCTGCTTGCGCGAAAACGAAACGGGCGAGGGAACGCGCGCCGCTGCGTTCATTCCGGCCATGGCGAGGGAAAAGCGCGCAGTACGCGGCGCGCACAATCAGTCGTGTACACCAGTCAGTCAGCAAGACGGACTAATTGGAGTTCGTCGCTACCCCGACGTCAGCCTAGCGGCTCGTAGAGAACGGGGAAGCTGGTTTCCCGAAGGGGAGGATGAGAGAGCTCTGATTTGTATTTTTGATGCTTTACGGCGCGCGTATCGCTGTAGCATTTTGCACAATCTCCGGTACCTGATCGAAGCATTGAGCTCCTTTGCTTAAAACGTCATGCCCTGGGCAGTGGCCCTTAAAGGCATCGACATATAAGGACAGACAAACTGTAGAACGGAACCTTCCAATCAAAGTCCGTGAGATCAACATAGCTATGCTGCAATCAACGACTACAGTTCTATGTGAGTCACTACCATCAAAATGGTGAAAACTTGGAAACGTTCGCATACCGCGGAGACTTACTTTCCATCGATCGGTTTTTATGAGGGGTTGTTCTGCAAACAACATAATATATCACAAACATAATTGTCGTAGTCCTGTCTTAAACCTCCTGTCCCGGCCGGTCCATACAAGAACAAGTTCCTTCGTGTCCGGATATTCTAGGGATGACATTCTTGAAGGTCGTTGCTTGAAGGTCATGAAGGCCATGATATGTGACCGTTAGGATTAAACCACCATAGATCATGTTTCCTCCAACGTCACACCGCAGTAATCTCGCTACATACGAAGCACCGGGCTTGCAGATCATTGGCATGTAACACATTTCTGGGTAATTGAAGGATTCAGAACGTGTCTCACTGTAACGCAGAAAGGAAATAAGATAAAAGGAACGCAGATGCCACTAGATGCGTGGAGGCTTCCCCGACTGTCCTGAAGCTCGAATCAGATTTCGAGCATGCTGCCGTGAAGAGTGCGAAATCAAAGTGCCCGTTGAGCATGTGTTTCCAAGTTGGGTTCCTAACGGGTGGTACGCTTTGATCTTGGACGCAAAATTGTGACTGTGAATTGTATTTGAGATTAAAGGAGACACAGTCCGCTGCATGAAGAATGGAACTTCATTGAGAGATCGCTTTGCTTTACATTAACTGTTGTGGGTCGTATAATAAAGGTCACTTGAACTTTCGTGTCAAGCCAACATCAAAGCTAAGAGCCAAAATGCAAATCAACTGTTAACAGATGGCCTGCGAAGTAGGCAGCAAATTGTCTGCGTCTCTTCTAGTGTTGCGTAAATTAACACTGGCATAACCTTTATAACGCAATGTAAGAGTTCGGCACGTATGTTTTGGAATAATGGCGGTTTTATGTGGCATTCCATTTCTGATAGCTCCTTCTTCCAGAAAACTATACTGAACGGGATTCATTCAATACCGCAAAAAATATACAGCCTGTGGCATCTCGGTAACCATGAGACTCTTCAACCGTTCTTTCTTTTGCCATGATCCTACATCGTCAGTAGCATAGTTATGTTGTAGCATAGTTATGTTGCGTTCCCTTCGATCTGCATCTTTAAGGGTCATGCCGACCATTTCGCAACGTCATATCAGTGGATGCTTGAGCAGCAGTTGGACGAGTGGCTGGCGCTCAGACTCCACAGCGCTGCTCTGATGGATTGCTTAGGTTCACTGAACCGAGTGGAAGCGTTCGGGCACACGTGCGGTGTGATGGCATGCACTTGTATATGCTGAAGATCGTTTTCTCCTCCTCGGATGATATATTCATATCAGACTTTGTGTGGGTAAAATGACGCCGCAGTTGGCATGCTGCGTCGTTAACTGAGAATCTCGAATTAGTTTGGTTAATAAATATAATGTTATATATTCAAGTCATCCATGAAATGCGTGCTCCTGGAACCAAACGTATTTGGTCACGCTAATTACGAAGCCCGCCACAAAAGCAGAGCATTGAAGTTCAATGCCCTCAATAAATCAAATATAGGTGTTTCGCCGATGGCCATGCCACTTGCGGCTTTCTAGTTAACCAGTCCAACTCAAGTGTGGACCTGGTGATAGAAGGAGGCTGTCGCTTACTCGTATTCGATGCCATAATCTACCAACTGCAGACACGGTGCAGGTTCTTGTCAGGTTTTATTTGAACTTTCGTAACGAGTACGACTAAAGAGCTCTCCTCTGCACCACGTATATTCATGTTGTGCAAGTGGACCTAATTCACACCAACTTAGACGTGGCTGCTCTCGTGGGGAGACGAGCAGAGGAATGCGGCAACGTGCACAGCCACCTGCGGAAATTGTGACTATAAGGCATGACTCAGAAACCGAATGCGCCTGGGACAAGAATTTTGACGCAGCGGTTTTTAAGTTTACTGCCCAGCTTTATGTCTCCATACCCGTTCCACTCAGGGAAAAGAACAAAAACGACCTTGCTGAACTTGGCCGACGGAATCCTGTTACAACACAAGAAAACAGCGCGTTCATAAATAGGAGGGCTCTCATGCAGCTGGAGCTCTTCTGCATGGAGCGCCGGCAGAATCCGAAGCGGCAGTAAGAGAACAAGTTGGCTAGTTTAAGTATGCAGTTTAGGTTTCTATCTTGATATTTACCATAATAAAATTTCATGGTGGTGATGATTGTAGCGAAAAAAAAATAATTTTATTTACAATTGAAGGTCAAGTAAAGTTCCGGCCAACTATTTTTGACGGAGGTGATGAAATACTAGAGTTTGCAGTAGCGTATACAGAAAATTTCCACTTACACTGCTGCGTACCGCGAATGTTATGCAGAAGTGGAAGATTTAGTGAGAACCGCGGCTCTCCTGTGCGTCGACTACAGCGCGGAACCAATTTAGCCCGTTTCTTCGGCGCCCAAATTTAGACAAATATAATAAAAAAAAACAACAAAAAATACGATGCTAGCAAGGCTAGGAGGAAGAGCCACGCATACAAAAATAGAAACTGCTTCGCGGCGCAATTTTCTCTCCCTCGTTTATTCGCGAGGGGAGCGGCTTAGATGGCTTTTCAGCGTGCACGGGCCTATCTCGCGATCTCTTCAGGTTATTATGACCTGTGCAAGGAATTCATGCAGCGCGCATTTTGCCGAGAGCGCCAAGGACGCCAGTAAGTAGTTACATTTCCTTATGCCGTATTGAGTGAAAAAATGACAAAAAGACGGAATAAAAAAATGTTGATGCGTTAAGAAGGTAACAGCGCCCACAGACGGGACAGAAGAAGCAGGCAGACGCTTTGGATAGCAACAGGATGATGTAATTTTGCAGGTTCTGTTTCGAATTTTGTACTGAAAGTCGGTGTAATTCATTCTACTCACATATCGTTTGTATTTTTATTCTTTTATTATGCTTTGAAATGACAGGGTCATGTTGAACGTGTCTGTATACTGCTTGCGTGTGGGTTTCGTGGACGCTGTAAATAATTCTCATTGCTTTAGTACTGTATAGATTTATCAGTGTATGATTTCTGTATAAATGATCTGTATGGACACGTCTTTTGTGTGCCCTGTTGCTGTCTGTGTGAACATCTCTCGTATTCGCTGAGAACTTGTCAAGCTGCTGCAGCATGTTGTTTCATCTCCCCATGTTTTGAAAAAAAAAAATAGAACATGAAATGCACTCTATATATCTATATAAAGAAAACACGGGGAGCCGATACAGGAATGATCGATAGTGAAGCGGTAAATAATACGTGGCATTACTTACTCAGAAATGCGAGCCCTTGTGGGGCCAGAGTCAACGATGGTCATGGCGCACAATTCGTCCCAGTTGCGTACGTTGCCTGTCCGAAGTGTCCGCTAGTGACGCTGTTGGGGACGTCCTCCATTACCTAAGCGTCTATCCGCTCACCTCGCACAATGCAGAGCGGATTCCCGGCAATCCAAACTTTGCTTCACCGCAACACTTCCCTTCTCTACTATCTTCCCCTCGTTATCGTGCGCTCCTTTCTCGCATTGCTGTTCGCGTTTCATCTTTAGTTCCACCTGTCAATCGCTCTGAATTCCGCCCCGATGGTTCGTATGTCTACGTGCCAGTCTGCGAAAAGCCTTCTATGTTTTCGTGGGCATTAAATGGTCAATCTTGGTGGGCCGCAGCTCTGCCTCTGGCAGAGCTGCTAGTTTACGCAGCTCTGCCCTGCGTAAGCTAGTAGTTCTTTTTTTTTTCATTCCTCTTTCTAGAATAATTGTTGCTAACGGCTGTTATATGGATAGTTTTCTTTCGTTTTCTTCTTTCTCTCTGATATTTTTGCTTCTGCGATGATACCTTTCCCTTTTGTTGTTTTTTATTTGTCTGATTACGAATCATTTCCCCTGCCCCTACTTGTTACTTTTCCGGCTTTACTCCTCTCTGGCCAATATATATATATTTTTCCCCCTCTCTTGTAACTTTCTGCGTTCTTCAAGCCATTTATCTTCTCTCGGTTTCTGTTTTTACTCCTATCGTCTTCTTTACCTGGCTAATTTTCCTTGCCACAGTTCACCGCACCTTCCCTCCTCATTGCCCTATGCGAGTACATGTCAAGCTTCTGGGTGCGCTAGATCCAGCTTTGTGTGTTTTTGTTTTGTATTTTCCTTGATAATGTTTAAAGTTTTGGGACGTCTATGCCTAATTTTCCACTTGTTATTTTTGTTAATGTACTCTATTTTTTTTTTCTAATTGGTTTCTCTTAAATTTTCCCTTAGGCACGCGTCTGCCCCTTTTATTTTCAACTGGTTTTTGTCCGCGATAACTTCTGGTACAGTGCAGGCTTTCTCTCACATTTCCTTTTTTACGTCTTGATAGTTTTGCACTGAAAGGGATAAACAGGCTGGGCTGTGCAAGCGAGTCAACCAATCCACAAGAAAAAAGGCGGAGGAAAGGATTATAGAATAAAGTTCGTCAGTTGCCATGGTGTCGTCTATAGAATTCCTTCGTGATGTGGCGTATATTGCATTTCGAAGAAAAAGGATGCCATATAAATGCTCGATTTTGCGAGCACGCTAACGATATTCAAAGCCTGTCAGGACGCGTAAACAAGTCATATATCATGCCGAGTAAAATGAATTTGAGGTATTTTTTCTATGTGACAAAAATTCTCGCGCGCTATAAAAGACCGGACCTGACGGCTGACTTCAGGGGCATATCAGCTATATGTACTTAAGGTGGCCCATCCAATCGTCGTTAACTCTGGTCTCACAACAGCTTGCATTTCTTTATCAGTGACAACGCAGGTTACTTCCTGTTTGATTACTGTTTACAATTGTGCAACAGCTCGGCCTGTTTCGCTTATACGGATGCCTGCCATGACGCAATTTGGATGCAAGGCAGCGAATATGTGTGTCTTGTTTTGCTTGTTACCGCTGTGAATCTCTTTCCATTTATGTTAAATGCACCAACTAGCCCAGCAATTGCTTTTACTTGGCTAAATAATTTACAGTTCGCGACAAGGCTGTAGGAACTTTTCGAACTGCAAACAGATCGCAGAAACATATTTCCCAAGACGCGCGCAGCTCGAGCAGATGCATTGTAGCTGGCATCCAATACTTTTATATGAAACGAAGCATAAAAACTCAGCTCATTGGTCTTAAAGTACGTTTGTGACCAAGTTTTCTGTTCCCGACAAATAACAAAAATGCCCACAAGGTTTGGGTTTACTACAAACCTACACATTACTTCAAAAACACGATAGAACGGCAATGTAAACATGTACCAAAAACATACATTAGATAGACTTGTGAAAACCTGATTTCAACAAATAAAACTTTAGACATTTATTTCTTCGCACGAGGGATAATTTTTGCAGTGTTAGGTTTGTTTTATTTACAATGTTGTTTAGCTAAACAAAAACATAGCGTTTTCACAGAACTAGTTCACTATACACAGGACAAAGAAAGGCGACAACAGGACAGGTCATACTGTCCTCTCAAAACACGTCGTTTTCGTTGAGCCTAATGTCTGTAACAAATGGCTCCACAGTTTACTCTGTTCAATTTTACTTCAACAGAGTTGGCATTATTTCTACGGCGTTTAATTTTTGTCAGCATCAGGAAACACGCGGAAACAATTTACCAATATTGACGACAAATAATTAGTTTTGCAATGCACAGGTCCTTCCATTCCATGCAATGAAGATGAAAACGGGGCAACTCACCTCATGCGCACGTTTTCTGCACCATCCTTAAAATCGGCATCCGGCAAAGAATTTATCAAATCTTCCCGCCGATGGCGCCCGCTGACTTGAATAACTTTCTTCCGGTCTTTCCAAATCACTAGACATTGGATGGGCGTCAAACACAACACCTGCTTTTTCTTTGACATTGTTCGGTGTCACTTTTCCCACCAAAATAGTATCAGGGGCAGACAATGAACACATCGAAGCTGTCGAATAAAAATAAGCCACACTGTCTATGCTTGTCCCTGTACGCGCAGCAAACGAGCGGCGGCGCTGCTGTCAGAAGCGATGGGATCGTGGAGCCGATGCCTGCTTAGTAGTGCAACAACAACGTTCACGGAGCGCTAGATGTGTGGATCTTTCGATGGTACTCATTAGCTTTAAAATGTGGACTAAAATATGCAGACATTTATGAAAATATGAGACTCGACTACCACCATACTACCATGCACAGCGACAACGCTCCAGTCTACAGCGTGCAGTTTTGATCAGCAGAGAGTATGCGTTAAGTAATGCCGAAAGTTGGGCTAGTTGGTAAACGTTCATGATGGAAACTAGCGCAAAAAGTACACGATGGATGGAAGGATGACACGGAGAGTATACGTAAAGGGAAGGCAGAGGATGCCCGAGTATTAGCCATCACCCCACTGTTCTTTTTATGTCCGCGATTGAAACCGTTCCATATTTCGATGCCTACTCCCGCCATACCTCGGCAACCCGCGCCGGCACATTAGGATGCCTGGATTAAATGTCGACGCCACAGCCCCTACCAGCCGTCGAGCCCACGCGCGTTCCTTCCGGCGCCATTTTTCTTTTTCTTGCTTACGAAGCGTTGATGCTTGGACCAGACGTAAAGAAAATGGAATGAAAATTGAGTGCAGGCACTGCATGAGAGGTTGAAAGGCATTGATCTCGTGTAATTGTGCATATCTGTTGTACTGGTGAAAAGCACAATGTAGACGCAAAAACCTTATGCTATTCAACGTGAATAGAAATGTTTTTCAATTTTCTTCAAATATGTCTTGCTTCTAAAGTGATGCCATCCGCAGTTGAGCGTTTGTCTACGACTGAATGTAGGTCGTTGTCACAAAGCGTTACGGTTCACTGTACTGCAGGCTTTTCCTGGGATAGCAATTAAGTGTCGCTCTGACGTTTTTCATCACCGCTTTGCGCTGTAAAAGGAGCTCGCATGGGGCACAACATCTCGAATTCTGTAGTGTCTTTTTTTTTCTTTTTTAGCTTGAAGTGTGTACAAAAACACACTTTAGAATAATTGCCCAGTGCTTGACATGGATACCAGTTGTTCAACTTGACATTTGCATTAGAAATTTCTGGCAAAGGCCTTTGTAAGCCAAAGCGCTAGAGAATAATGTATCTCGTTAATTCCGGAATAAGTTTTAGTGTATGACTGGCAAGGCAACTTTTAAAAACAGCCAAAGTGTGCGTCGCACAAAGCTCTTGGTAAAAATCTTGGTAAAGTTACGCTAGAAAGAGACAGTGGTAAAGATGCCCAGGGATTCTAGCATTTAACTCGTCAAAACTACTAACAGAACCTCACTGGTTAGTAATGGAAGTCGTTACTACATCAGAAAGTTGTGAGTTAGTTCAAGGGTAGTAAAAAGGTAGTAAAGGCTATTCAAAGTTAGCGACTGCTGCACTTACTAGCTTCTTACTTACCTTTTTTTTTTAAGAGTGTAGCATGTGGGAGTGGGCAAAGAATGGTTGACAACGTAAAGAAACGAGGGCAATGGTTTAAAACATGTACAGTCGCGGTCAAAATACGCTGCCCAAGGCTTTGGCCGCCAGAGCGGTTTCTTGAGGTGGCGGCGAAATTAAGGGCTGAGAACGGACAGTTCGGCTCTGCTATCAGTAAAAGCAGAAACTGGAACTCCATCCAAAAGGGCATCGATGCTGTTATTTTGTAGCGCAAGGGTAAAAAGGCGTCTTTCAGTTCGGGTCGCAAATGCGGCGTCCTCTCCGTGGCATGCATTGGCTAGCTGTCCTGTAAATGGCCAGGATCAGAGGGTGAAGAACTGCGGCGAGGAACAGGAGAACGAGAGCGTCGGACTTGCAGGGATGACGAATGGTCGGGAACACGAACATTTGACCGGGTTCAACTCGGGTCGGGTCGGGGCAAAGTGAGAAATGAGGAGAGGCATAGTCTCCGTGGCGATCGAAGTAGGTGAACGGACGGAATGGCGTGTACCGACGGCTGCGGCAGTCATGGGAGATGTGGCCAACTCGCGAACAAGTAAACGGATGGGGTGATCGTCAGGGGCACGCCATTCATTCAGATAGGGCTACCGAAAACATGGCGAGGAGCTGATGTTGGAGGAGGCAGCAGCGATCACAGGAGGGGCAGGTCAGGAATGCACGGTGTCCACGACGTGGCCAGAAGCTATGCTCATATTTGCAACCTCCTGACGAACAGCGGCTTGAATGAGTGATATAGTAGCCAATGTGTCGTCCAACGAAGGCCATATAGACACTGGGAAAGTGATTGCTTCAAGTTCTTGACGGACGATGCGGGTAGGCTGTCGGTGAGTGGGAAGATCGACAAAGGACGAGCTAGCAGCCGTGCTCGGCAGCCGACTGAAGCGGTGAGATATGCGTCCCTCTTTTGCTTGATCGAAACGTCGGTACACCTGCAGTACAGAGTCCACGGTGGAACAATCCTTACACAAAAGGAGGTTGAAGGCATCGACGGCAATACCTTTTAGTATGCGGCCGGCTTTATCGGCGTCAGACATGGCTTGGTTGACTTTTCAGCAGAGACTGAACTTTCTGGATGTAAGTGAGATAAGACTGTGTAGACGTATCTGGCCACCAGAAGCATGCTCGCGGCCAATAGGCGAACAGGTCCTGGGGATTCTGCTTACAGACATCCCAAGATTACAGGTCATCTTCGTGTGTTTCAAACCACACCCGCGTGGTCCCAGTCAAATAGAAGATGACAGCGAGCGTAAGCGTGGGATCCCTCCTGTTCTCCTTGCTAACACATTCGTAGAGGGTCAGCCCTTTGTCTACATCAACGTCGTCGGTCCCGCAGAAGGTTTCGGGCTCCCGGGTGTGGGCGATGACGACAACAGGTGCGGCGGCCCTAGAGGGAGCGCCGTCTGTAGACATTCTGGTGGTACTGACGTGTCGGTCATTGCCGAGATCCAGCTTGTGACAGTGGATCGAATGGCAAAACGGAGAGGCGTCCCTGTGCTGTCTGATGTCAGTGCACATTATAAATAACCAGGCGATGGAAATAATTATATAATAAGGCTAGTAAATATTTCGCTTTAAAACTTTACTCTCCCTTCTCAGTGAGCACCGGGACCATGCCGTAAGGTAAGGGAGGAAAAGTTGCCGTAGTGAAGGGCTTAGGAGTAATTTTGACCATCTGATTACCTTTATCGTGCACTGATATTGTACAGCACACGGACGCCTCTGCGTTTCGCCTCCATCGAAACGTCATCGTCAGAGGTTAGATTTGATCCTGGGTACTCCGTCACAGTAGTCAGGCATTTTAACCAATGCGAAGCCCTGTCTTGTTTCTGATCGTGTGTTGTTATAATAGGACGAAGACGACGCAGGTGATTTCACCACTTTTTAAAGTAATCCTGAATCGCTTAACATTTCTTTGTCACGCGACTCCGGTGGGACGTCACTCTTCGCAAGTCATCCAGAGTCACATGAAGCTATGCTATAGGTCACTCCGTTGTGCCTATATGACTCTTCGCAAGTCAACATGAATCGAACACGTAATACAATTCTTTTGTCGTCGTGAATGACGTTTCTCCCTTTATACCTTAGTCATGACGTCACATGATTATTGTGAAGCGGCATATAACTCGCATGATGCTATATTAGCCATTTTACACATTTAGGCTTATGCCTGATGACATCACATGACTTGTCATCATTACACGACTTATTTAACGCGACTTGGCTAATAAACTATACCATTTAGCATTAAACATTTAAGGCGATATGTGACTGAGAAGACAGCATACACCTTAAGATGTCACGTGACCTATTGAGACCACATCTTCCTGTGACACATTCTGCGGACATTTCCGGCGAACGCTTTTCCTTCTGTTGAGACCTATAAAGATTTAGCTTCAAAATATGCATCCATGCTTTGCGACAAATGTACGGATATTTTTGTCCACGATACCAAGTCATAGCGGCGCGCAAAAAAAAAAAGTGCGCGCGTAAATAGGAAGATAGACCTCAACACAATCGGACACACTTCATCGCCAGCGCGCTTAGCCGGACGGCCGAAAGCACGCTTACCCGAGCCGTTCTCAGAACGCGGGAGGGAAGCCAAGGCGGATATCTATCTTGAGAAAGCCGGATCCCACGCTGGATCAGGCACCAGTGCTGTGCTGCGCTCAAAGAACACGCAGCATGCAAAGCGCGCGCATTGGGAAGCGCTATATCATGCCGCAGACAGTCACCTGCGGAAACAGCTGTACGCCGTACTTCAGATTTATTAAAAGCGTGACATGCACGTATAGGAGAGCCAGGGAAAAATTTGTCACCATAGTGCACATTCTTGCGACGCGAGCGCCGGGATGCGGTGGTGCAGCCATTCCGGCGGCCGAAGCTGCGGGCCGCGTATTTTTACCGCAACCGTATTTAAACAGGATACCAGCTTGAACGCTTTCAAAAGCGCAGCTTTTTGGGCTTGTTGGTGCATGAACATAGCTATATTGTAGCGCAAAACAGACAAGACACACGAGAAGACCGAACAACCCGAGCGCTAACTTCCAACAAATTTTTTTTCTACACATGCAGCACATTTATACGCCAAAGGCAAGATATCACATGTGCTGACAGTATCATCGCCGGAGAAAAGGCAGTTCCTTATCACATACACAAATCGACGGAGGGCTAACACATGTCTCTCCGGAAGCATTCATTCTCTCCGCTTCAATTATTACACGTGTGGTCATATTAAAACTTCTTGCTAGCACAGCAGTTAGTTGAAAGTACGGCTAGCAAGTTCTCGATTTACAAGAAAGAATGTTATCCACAAGTGAACTTACCTTCCCGTTCTTGACGGTACGTGCGTGTTCTATTAATCGCTCGTGTTGTTCGGTCTTCTCGTGTGTCTTGTCTGTTTTGCGCTACAATATCGCTACGAACCCTTTGCTCGACAGAAAAGTGGCCTAAGGCAACGGGAAATGATGCTATTCAATTTGCTCGGGCGCTTGCTTGCACTCGGGACTGAGGTAGGCTAGGAAATTACTTCCGGATTGAAACCGCATATACCAATGAAAAACTTCAGACTGGTTCTTTTTCATATTTGCCTTCCAGTTCCAATGATGTGTGCTAGATTTAGGCTAGAATGGGAGCAAGAAGGTTTTCATACTTAAAGTAGAAAAATGCTGTTTTATGCTTTTGCCCTAATACGAGCGGCAAGGCTTACAGTCCTTTCCTTTCCGCTTAGCAGAATGAAATGCGTGAGCTCCATATTTTTATGTCGGCTCATAACAATAAAAGGAAGCAGCGAACAGTACTCGAGAAAACCTATTATGTCTGCATTCCTTTTTGCAAGCGAGGCAAAAACGAGAAGGATTAGCAAGTCTTGATAGACGTGCGGTCTGCGTAAATAGCTCTTCGATGTTGCGGCATGCAACACAGCAGCAAACATCGCCAGTGTCTCATTAGCTTTTACGACGCAAGTCTCGTTTTACGGGCCTTTCATCACGATATCAAGTTTGCATTCCCTATTTCCGTTGGAACGCGTATCGTGTATGCACAGGTTCTGAGGCGCTAGCGCTCACGATCGCGGAAAGTTGTAGATAGCTTGGTTGTATCTTGCAGAATGCGTTAGCGCACATTATAGGTCCTTCTCTTTTGTTCAAATTGTCATCATCATCAGCCTGACTATACCACTGCAGGGCGAAGGCCTCTCATATTTTCTCCAATTAACCCTGTTCTGTGCTACCTGCATCCACTTGACCCCTGCGAACTTCTTAACCTCATCCGTCCACCTAACTTTCTGCCGCCCCTGCTACGCTTTCCTTCCCTTGGAATCCAGTTTGTTACCCTAAGCGACCATCGGTTATCCTCTCTTCGCACTACATGTCCTGTCCATGTCCATTTCTTCTTAATTTCCACTAGAATGTCAGTAACTTGAGTTATTTCTCTGACCCACTCTGCACGCTTCCTACCTCTTAATGTTACCCCTACCAATTTTCGTTCCATAGCCCTTAGTACCATAGATTGTCGCCATATGGCAATTCAGTTAGTGATGAATGAGAAAGCGAGTATTGAGTTGGGCAAAATGACCCTCGCGTAGTTTTGCCGTCGCACTGGGCGTCGGTTTTGGAATAAATCAGGTAAATGGAGCGAGAAGATATCCTTGCAGCAAGTGCTACGATTGGAAGTTTTTTAATTTAACGAAAGGGCTGAGCTCTTCTAGGTAGTGGTGGATCGGTTTGCGCACTCGTTTGGAAGCAGCTTTGAGTGGAAGCATCTCGTGTACACCTCTCTTCTAAAGTTTGGAGCCTCAGAGGCATCTCTCTGAGCAGTGCACAGTTTCAGATCTCTTGAAGAGGAGATAAATCCTCTATATCTATGATTCAGTAATTGTACACTTCCACCAATCCTTCTTAATCCCCAATACACGACTTGAAAGCAAAGCCCGCTTGTTGTGCACGGCACAGAGGTGCAGCTCTTTGAAAGTCTGGTTTTCGCTCCTGGGTTTGAGGGTACGTGCGAACTCGTCTTGGTGTGAGAATATTCGATTCTCGTCAATTCTAGTGCTCAATGTGATCCTAAGTATAAAGTTTTTAATATGTAGCAGGTGCTGACTGTGCGCCGAAAATAACGATATTGGATGAGGAAACAGGGGCACTCATTACTCATTTCGGCCCTTGAAAGAAGATCAGCAAAACGTTAAGGAGGGACACATGCTTTTGTTGAACTATGCAAAACTATCCCTTAGTTGCGTTCGCACACTTCTATTATAGCAGCATATTGCAATATTTTTCAAAAATGGTAACCATTTTGGCGCTAATTGCTAGCTCCGAAAACGTGATATTGAATAACACCTAAAGAAAAACCTGCGGGTATTCCAAGCTGCTATGGTATTGGTGTTCAAAAACTGAGTTACTGAGTTAAGTACGCAAAACGCTAACAACGGTAGGATAAAGAGCTGAGAGTATATTAATTTCATCGAAAAACACTGAGGTAGACCATTGACGCTAAATAACGAAAAGTGCGAAGAACTTTTTTTTTCCTAACGTCCTCGCAGCCTTTGACAACAACAATATGCTTTTTTTTTTTTTTTCTGTAACGCTAGGTTTGAACTTTTGGAAACATGGATACTTGATTGTTTGGCGAATGAAGGGTGAATAAAAGGTGCACAACTTTTTTCTAACCTTAGTACTTGTGAACAAAAAGAAATGTGAAAGACGAAATGATGTTTAACAGTTGTGCATAGTCTTTCTTTTTTAGCCCTTGAAAAAAATATACACAGTACTGCCAGCATGCAAGCATCTACCGGACTCATACAAAGCATACGGATAGTATGGCACCAGGAGCAGTTCTTTTGTAGCGAAAGCTATGCTGCGGTAGGTTTTCAAGCCATCGGCGTGGCACCGTGTTACCGTGGCACTGTGGAAGACGAAGAAGAGGAAGAATAAGAAGAAGAAGAGGAAAGAAAAAAGAAGAAGAGGAAAGAATAAGAAGAAGAAGAAAAAGATAAATAAGAAGGAAAAGAAGAAGAAACAAAGCTATCTGCATATGTTTCTGCAAGTAGCGATTATTATTAGACTCGTGGTCGATTTGGCTCGATCACTGTACCATTCATATTCGATTCAGTTTTATTTTAGTTTTGCGCATTGTTATATGCATTTGACATGTGCTATTCGCGCACTTCAATGTTTTTTTGGACTTTCCAATTCCTCGCTGCAGACATTTCTAATGCCTCTCATTCAGTATGTCAGCAGACCTTCTGATCTCGTTTTTAATCTTGACGCTTTCCCCTCTGCTTTGCTGGCCTTGATTTTCCTCGCTGGTTCAACACAGTCCATATGAATTGTAAATCTAGGAACAGAGGCGCAGTTTGGCCAGTCGGTGACGTCGTGCACCTCCTCTCCACCTCCTATCGCGCCTTACCCCGTGAGAATATTGCGTAATAAAGCACTACGAATGCTGCAGCTGACTTCAAGTCGAAGGCGAATCAATAACCTAGGGTGTTCATTGCTCAATAACCGACAGATCACAAATGCAGATATGTTTAGATTCGTACCGTGGTTCGAGGGCTGGTTGTCTCGTTGTTTTCGTAAACGATCGAAGCTTCAACTTGAAGGAGGATAGCTTCGATCGGAATTGGGTCGATATGTTATCGTATCGAGCGCTGACGTTCACTGTGGCGTTGAGCAAGTAGTATTCCGATCTGTGAGGTTATTTTCTCTGAACAATGTGTCCACACTCTGGTCCATGGGTTTATTTTCATTACTCGAGTTGATTTTCCCACCTCAAAGTTTATTTTCCTTGTCATGACAAAGGACCTTCAATGTGCGATTAGAGTTTTTCTTACGAACCATCTTGAGTCCAACGTTCCTAGACGACAGGGACTCTCTCCATGGTGCCTCAATACCTCATGTCTGTTTGATGGCCCGAATCATTGCTTTTAATATTGAGCAACTCTCTGCAGACACACGCGTTTGCAGCTTACAGCACTTAGGCGAAAAAGTGCTGATGTTTTTCGTTTTCGTTTGTTAACCCCGCTCTTATAGGCGTAGTAGGGTAAATATTTATCGAAAAGGGCAGAAAGCATGTTTATTTTTCTTGCTTTTTCTTTTGTACATTCTCCATTGAAAGGCTGTAATGAAGAACTGTAAAGTAGGAGGCAGTTGAAGAGAAAAAATATGTTCGCCAATGCAAACTTTCGTGACAAAAGAAACCTGAGCCATACCTCAAATTCTGGACATTTTCTGGGAAAGAGTTAATGAATTAACGTCATCTTCTTCAGAAACTTTCTGCCTTTACGGTACTAATCAACATATCCACAGATCTTCCTCGACAGGCTTCCAGTGTTTTGCTATTAAATTTCAAAAACATGCCCAATTTTCTAAGGCGGGCTTGTTTGCTTTCAGCGCAGGGCAGCAATACTTTGCTAGACTATTTGTATTAGAAGGATAGACTATTTGTATTATTATGCACATAAAAGTTTCTTTTTTTATTCTAATGTTGCCTGAGAAATATTTGTAAACTTGTCTCACGGCTTTTATGAAGAATCTATATATATAAAGTTTGAATGTAGGACAAACTTCAGAAGTGAAATTGCGCTATGTATCGGAAGTTCAGAATATTTATGTATATCTGCTCTTAAAAAAAATCCCACAATATTCCACACTTCCCTCACATTTGTCTTGAAAGCCGCACCCCATCAGACTTAGACTAAGAGAAGGAAAAAGCTTTAAACGAGAATTTTTGCCTTGCGTAGGAAGCTTAGACCATTCTCTACTGTGCTCAACTATATCTTAAAATATTTCATTTACCTCTCAGAATGTCTTCTTCGGTCAAGAACATGCCCTTTTGTGGCGATCGCGCAGATTCGTGAAGTACCAGTATGTATCTTGCTTAGATGTTTTTCATGATGAAAAACCTTCGTGACACTATCAGCAGCACAAGGTGATCTATAACATCAAGACGCGAGGTCTATGTTGTCTCGAACGTTCGCAACAACGTGGTTTATTTTATTGCGAAAGCAATACTACTCTAGGCTTCGAGCCTTCAGCGTGGCGCGGCCGCACCCACGTGACGCTGTGACGTCACACCCCACGTGGCACTAGGGTGAGAGCTGGGCACGTTCATTCGGGTTGGTTGAAGCGGGGCTTTATACGTGGGCTGAGTAAGAAGAAAAAGAGAAGAACGCTCAATCACCCGCAGCTAATGCTATCGCTCAATATTTGATTCAGCAGCCTTGAACCCTTGTAATTTCATTTTTTTCGCACGCCCTATTATATTGGTGTAATATGATCCGTTAAAGCTAAGTTGCCGTCAATAGATCTCAAAAAATAATAAAACGTTAAAAGATTGCCTTTTAGTACGCCTTCTGACTGTCTGTGCTGCTTCAGTATCCCTTTTGGCAGTTTGAGATAGCCTATTTTTTACCATACTGCCGCACACTGTACTATTCTACACCATTCGATACTACTCTAAAGTTTGCCTTACCATACAATACTGGCCCATACACTGCTCTATAGCATGATGTACTATATCGGTACAACAGTTCACTGTAATTTGGCGTTCGGCTGAAAAGGGGCCCAGAAGTCGAAAATAAAGACCAACGTAACAAGAGGATACGTTTATTGCATCATTAAACGTGCTACGGCATTCCCACCATTACATGTCGATGTCAGCGTTATGAGCAAAAACCCACGGACATGTCGGTGGCAAGTGGTCGTTGTCAGGTGACATGGCTGAGTACATCTGACATGACAGAGCTGAAAGGAGTGCCAACTCGATTACCTTTTTCGAGATGGGAGGATGATCTTCCGATCAAATCTTTCAGCACCCTTCGATCCCAAGTCAGATACGATAGCTTTACGCCACATAGGCACGTTCGTGTGGCTTGGGTAAGAGGGGTTTTATATATATGATAGACCGTCTTCCACGCAATGTGGTAGCTTAAATGGACAGAACACTGGACAAAATATGTCATGAGATTATGATAGATGAAAAGACCTTCCCTTTAGTGCCTGCTAAAACTTTCGTCAACGAGGCGTGCTTTATTGTGCTGTAACAACCTTGGTTTGGTTTTGTTTGTGGGGTTTAACGTCCCAAAGCGACTCAGGCTGTGAGAGACGCCGTAGTGGAGGACTTTGAGCGTGAAACTGAAAAGGACGTCAGTCTAAGCAAAAAAATATCTGATTACGGTCTGGCGAGTGAAATTTGTATTATATTTCTGCACACCTCTTTTGTCGACCACCAGTTGTCATCGCCGTCGCTGCTCGTGATTTCCTCCACTGGACTACATAAAAACGGGCACCTGCACTGATCGAAAAATTCTTGGTAAAATTGTTTACAGCATTTCTACCAAACCCGCTATGGAATCGAACATTTTAGACGTCAATCTTTCATTGCACCGAAAAACATTTGAGGCTTAAATTCTAGTGTTCTCTCCCTTTACTTATAAAACAAGAGAACAGAGTAAGGGACCAGTGATTAAAAGACTGGCAGTGGATATCTCTGTTTAACCTATTGTTGTGCGAAAGCATGGGAAGCTGCAGTTACAGCTGTATATGCGATGCCATATGGGAGCCTGAGTCGAAAGGCACAGGTTCAACCGTGGCCTCCCTATCAGCCTCGGTGCGACGGAACGCGTGTTCACCAAGGGCACGGGTTCGTAGCGCCAGCTGGGAGCTGCCGCGTCAAATGGCTATGTGTTTTACTCTACTTAAACGTGGTCATAGCGAGTGAAAGCATGCGCTGCAGAAACTCATTGGTTAAGACGCTCGACTACTGAAGCCGAGTAGCCTGGTTCTAACCCGACTGGTTCTAATCCGCTCCCATGGTTTTCTTTTTAGTGCAAAGGTACTACAAGTGAGTGCAGTAGGCTTCATAGTTCTGTTGGCTGGCTAATTGGGCAGACTTGTCGGGAATCTTACGCATTTCAGCCGCTATTACCGGAGTCAGATAACTGCCCGCTCGATGTCACGTGGTTGCAACCTCACGAAACAGCTTAGCCGATTTAACGATCGCACAAAAGAGATAGGACAGATTCCTGGCTGGTAGTGCTGAGCTTATGAGTGCTTTCTCCCTAAAGAGAAACATGATGCGTGTCCAAGAACCGAGATACGAAAGGGAGAACCAGATAGGAGCCGTTAGCGTGGTCGCCTGATGCCCTTAAAGGCGGCGCTTAAGTGTCCACCGTTTTTATTTTTGTTGTATCGTCGTTATGCAGAACTTAACACCTCGTGACCACAGGAATAAACGAATGAACTAGAATGAAATTTTGCAAACTACTGTGCACAACCTTTCCGTAGCATTAGATTGAGATGAGACACAAATAAAGGTAATCAGAGCGCGTTCGTGTACTTCTCTGCTTAGGTTTAGAGAGAAGGAGCGTTCTCAGTTTAAAGTTTACCATTATAGTGGTGATTTCTTGGGTGCCCGCACACGCTGGTATTGAAGGCAATGAATGGGCAGACAGCGAGGCGCGGGCAGCAGCACGCAAGATATCAACCGTGCCGAAAGCGTTATTCATCATAACGGGTACTCAAAGCTTCTTGTTTAAACCCTCCCCCTTCAAAGAAATTACGAGGAAGCGACGCCACAAAGCCCTTGAGCACCTCCACAGTTGAAGAGAGAGCGATGAGGAACAGGCACGCCCCATTCCCCTTATGGCGGAGGACCACGGAGAAGCAAGTCTTCCGGCTCGCTACCAACACTGCATTAACCCCTTCATTAAGAAGAACGTTATTCACAACGGCACCAACGATGTGCCGTCACTGCCGTTACTGCTGAAGCCCAGTGACGGCTATACGCAAATGTTTCTCGCTGATATTCCTACTGCCATCCACCCAGGCCAAATACATCGAATGGGTCCTGCCAATGTCATTTGACAGCGCAGCAGTCGCTATGCATTGGAAAAAATCAGACTTTGTCGATGCAGGTGCAAAAGCCAAGTTTTACGGCAGTGGACACCAAATGAACCAGCTCCAGCCTTATCCGGCTTGATTGTGGTAGCGTCATATGCTCGCACAGGTGCTTAAAGCGAATGTGCACAGACAGTGTTTTATATAAAAGACATGTTTAGATTAACCAACCCACAAGATTGAATCGCAGCCGCCGCGGCCAGGTTCGAACCCCGAGACTCAGGTTCAGTAGCAAGCGTTTGAATCATTGAGCCACTGCGGCGAGTAAGCCTCAATGCGCAAATTTTACGTTTAGCTACCATGCTTTTCACCTGATTATGCGGTTACCCACAACGAAGAAAAGAAAGCGCCGAAATAATCTAACCAAACTTTTTAATTCTGACTCTAGTCACGGCGGATAAAAGGAGTGTTTCAAGCAAGCTCCAATATACGCGTCGCTAAGACGCAAGGCCTACGGCGTCTTGTATCTTCGAAACTATATCTATAATACAATCTCCTTCCCGTTCTCATATCTGCTTTCATGTGGCAAGTCCGGGGGACTCTGTTTTTGGGAGAGATTCGTACTTATAAAGTATATCGAAATAGATTACGATCCCCCATTAAGTATAAATAATTTCTAAAATATGAAAGCGTTTCGCTCGAGATTATAATTCCGCATCTGCGACTTCTGAATTGCTTTAAAGGGACAGAACACAGGCCAAGTTATGTCATGAGATTATGGTGGAGATGAAAAGACCTTGCCTCGTATAGTACAGATCGAGCACTACAATATCAAAGAAAAGAAGCTTAACAATTGTAATTTAAAATTGAAAATCGCGCAGTAAACTGAGGCGCTATCTAGCTGAGAAACCCTATAACGTTCACTGTAGTACCCCACGTTACTACATGTCAGCAAAATATCTGATTTTCGTCACTGTACACTGTTCTTCCTTTTCGAAGTGCTTGCCATAAGTTATTATATTTTGCGCTCCCTCTATTGCGTCCGTAAATAAAACCCATCCCTTATTTCTCACCGTGAGAGGCATGCTTTCAGGTTTTGCAACTAGATGGTGCCACAGTGTTTAGAATTTTGTGAACGAAGCGATGATAGTGCCCACTAAAACTTCCGTCGACGAGGCGAGCGTGACTGTGCCGTAACAGCCTTGAGCGTGAAACTGTAAAAGACGTTGCTCTAAACAAAAATGTAATGACTGTCTGGCGAGTGAAATTTATATTTGTTTTCTGCAAGTCTTTTTTGTCGACCAGCAGTCGTCATCGCGGTCGCTGCTCATGACTTCCAGCATCAGTCTTACGAAAAAACGGGCGCGTGGATTGATGAAAAAAATTCTTGGTAAAAAGTTTCTACACCGTTTCTACCAAACCCATGTGAAATCTAACATTTTAGACCTCAATCTTTCCATGCGCCGAAAACAATTTGAGAACTAAATTGCAGTTTTTTGTCCCTTTAAGAGCTTCAGGGACGTGATTAGAAGATGAGAAGCTCTTTTTTGTTTATCCTCCTCTACCTTTCACTTTTGAATTGCACCACCCTTGCCATTATAGGTCAACGTAGGAATGGCAGAAAAAGGTGCCTCCACCGAAAAGCGGTCGCCGCGGTCAGGATTTGATTCCGGATCCTTGAGTATAGTAGTCGGGCTCCCTGGAAACTGCGCCACCTCGGCGGGCAGAAGAAGAATCGAGCGTGTGCTGAACGAAGAGCGCGGTTATGCTTCACTCGCATAGATACCTGCGCCGCACTTTGCTGGAAAGAGTGAAGGGGGTGAAAAGGGCAGGGTGGGGAGGAGAGAGGAAGTGTTACAGATGCAAGTGCACACCACGCACGTATTGGAGAGCGCGTCGGTGGGTTCTGAACCAGCGGTGCTCACGATCACGGTGTCGCAACTCACCCTATAATGATGCTGCAGGATTTCTCAACCACTGTCGCTGATGCGAGTATGTAGCGTTCATGACTGGCGGATTGCGAAGGAGGTGCTCATCATAATATCGCGTACCATCCTAATAACGTCGGTAAATATAGCATCAGGAATGCCACTACCTGAAACTTCTGTCGCAGAGTAATTATGGCGCTGTACTTTGTGACGAAATGCCCCACTCGTTGCCATGATGCGCGAGTGAGGCTCATCGTTACGTTAATGCTGGTCGCTGGAAGAAACCCACCTTGTGTACAAGCTCTGAAATCCGTGTGTTAAGTGCAAACCCCGCTCTTCAACGGTGTTTTTAACACGAGTGGTATATGTTTTCTTTATCTTTTTTAATGTACGCGATGCTTCACGATTTTCAGAGAAGTGATTTCGGTGGTGGGAAGTGGCAAAAATATCTATTAAATTTGGTAAACGTGGCGGCGTAGGCTACAAGCGGCTGAAGTGCCAGCCGGTAAGGGTATACACCGGTTTCCTTTTAGTTTAGGAGGAGGGGGGGGGGGGGGGGGGAAGGGTACCGGAGAGGATGTCTCAGCCAATTGCATATCTCCTTGTACTTTTGCTCTGCGAAGAAAAAGGATCTGGCTAATTCTAACTCCCCACAGCATGCTTCTGTCTGAGTCTTTTCACGACTTCGTCATTGCATAAAGGCATGAGTCCCTATATTGTTCCACTAATTTCATCGAGAAGTCAATAACAGTGAGGCATCGAAGTTGTTGATTGCGCGGATCATTTCGGGGGAACGAGGTGTTGTGGCTGCTTGGGCTATTGTTAAGCAATGATGCAGCTTGAGGTATGGAGGACAAAAGACTACGTTCAGATCGTTAAATGGTAAGAGTCAAATTTTTACATCATCTGAGTACACTTAAGGAAAAGTCCCCGCACCCACTATTTTCGATGGATACGTGAGACAGGATGGTAACTTTGAATTTTACACTGAGCCGCTCAGTCGGCTCACTTCATTTTATTCGCTACATTCACATTTTATCACCAGAAAATTGACGTCTTTTCAGGCACAGAAATTGGATATAGAAAAGATAGCTGAAAGATAGCTCTGTCCCCTCCCCTTGCCCCATCTACTTTATTTTTTTCATTGCTTTAGTCTATATGTGCGACTCATAATCTGCTCGTGATGTGCAATTCGACGGTTCACTAGGGCAATGGAAGGGATTTCAAGAGAATGTGCACAGTAAGTTGGACTCGTGATCCTCCCACCTCTCAGATTGGTTGTCTTTTGAGTCCTGTTGGGGAATATGGAGGTAGAAACAGCGGGAGGGCTTTGAAGTACTGTGTACAAGAGATGTTCAGTCAACATATTTACGCCAGTGAAAAAGTGAGTGCTAATATGAGGCTATAAAATTAAACAAATTCTGAAACAGGCTACCTGCGCCAATAAATATGGCCTCTGCGGTTTCTAGTTACAGTGCTCAGGAATCAAGTGGAGGGAATATAGTGTTAGCAGCGTTTTATCAGCCCCAAGTCAGATGTCTCCTAGAGTAAAAGGCGTCACCCAGCCCACTCTTGTAGCTCTCCTGGAGGAGGCAACGACGCTGTCTAAAAAAGGCCGCTGCTCGGTTCAAATTTCAAATACAACCAGCTGCGAGTTTTCCCGCTCCTGTTTACCATAATTGCTGATGAGGCTATGGGTCTTGTTCCGCGCTCGTTAGCGTGGGCGCATTAACGACAAAGAAGCGAAAGTGTAAGCAGGGATGGACGCCCTTTCGTGTGATGAGGTTAGCGGATTAATGCGGTCTCTGCAAGCGCGAGCTACATCAGCGATAGATTTAGCGCATGTCTCGTGTCAGTATAAAACTCCCAGCGAACGTGTTGTCCTGCACAGCGACCTGTATACATGATGACGCGATAAAGCGCACCCTTTCCTTCTTTGTCCTGCCCCTGCTAGAATAAATTAAACAATTTAAATTAGAAGAACTGGGCAAAAGAAAGAACAAGATTGACCCGGTCATACGTGACAAGACGAGGACAGGAAAATGTAGCGTTAGCTCAGGTTCCTACCCTTGAATTTCTGGTACCGGAGCGTGTGAGGGGACGTTCTGTTATTAAACTGTTAAAGTGTTTAGAGCTGCACATATGACAGTTTATTAGATTTTATATGCTAGCAAAATACAGTGTTTACAGTCTTCAATACTGAAAACAAAATTGTTCTCTTCGTGGTGAGATGGTGGCCAGTCTTTGTAGAATTTTGCTTTGCAATAATCACAGAGTTAAGCACTGATTGAAATATAGCCATGAGCGTAAGTCTGCTAAAGAACGGAAATGATGAGAGCCACTTTACAGGACTGTTTTTACCAGCTGCATCGTCATTGTGATCACTACTACTAGCATCATCATCATTATCGCTTCTATCATCATCATCAGCTAAATGCTCAGCCATTGTCATCGATCTACCATCATTATCAGTGTCACTGATTGCAGCGTCGTGGCTACACTTACTGTTATCCTCACGCTAGACTAGGAAGACTACAATCGGTTTCTAATGACCGCGGCGTGGCCTAGTTTTTTTGTTTTTATTTCCTGATTGCGTTTATTTCACTAGTGGTTTGTATGTTGAGCTGCGTTTCTGAGGGATAGTTGTTCTATTTCTAGTGGAAACAGATTTATATTCTTAAATGTGAGTTCGTGCGAACATTTCCTTCGAACATTTCAACAACCACCCCGTGAGCCTAGAAAGACTTTCGCCCTAATAATTTCATTAATTCGGACGTAATACTTTCCCCTTCTCAAACAAAGGGGGATACTGAATATTGCATCGAACGCTTGTATTTTATGCATAGAGCAAAACATATTGCTACATTTAACTGTGCGTCATCAGATTTCATTTTCAAGCAGAGATCACGGTACGTGTTCGAAGCAGCGAAGTGTCACTGTTCTTTGCATCTGTTTCAAATAGAATTCCACATTTATACGCAACTGTGAATTATTAATCATTAAACAAACATAAGGAAAACGAGGTGAAGCTTAGACACATACAAAGGGAGCCAACAACCACTGACACCAAGGAAAGTTGAATGGGTGGTCGACGTTAAGAAGTTCGCAGGGGTCAAGTGGATGTTGCTAGCACAAAGGAGGGTTAACTGGAGGAATATAAGAGAGGTCTTCGCCCTGCAATGGGTACAGTCCGACTGGAAAACCAACAGGGAATGAATGGATGTCGTCATGAAGTTCATTTCAGAATGTGGGGGAGGAAGATGGTGGGCGATAGCAAATTCTTATTATGGCTATCTGGGTTTTAAGCGTTATTGTTGCTGCTGTGCCATTTCTAAGTCACTCTGAACATGCGCACGTGATAAGGGGGTGCTGTTTGAAATCGGCAGCCAAACAGCGCATACCCTATCTTGTGAACAAGATTATATGCTGAGACAGCTCTCATTTAATGAAAAATTGCGGATCCTTGTCTCGGAGCGACGAATTTGGAGAAAAGAAAATACTCTTGATCCCCTCTGTCCGGGAGGCAGCTTCGGAGAAAAAGAAACTGCTGTTCAGCGTTGTGTGAAAACCATGCAGAGATGTAATTAGTTTACAAAAGGAAATTGGCGACATTTCTATCTACCAAGAATAAATTCAAAAGTCTGCACAAAATAGTGTAAAAAAGCGAGGCCATTTCGCGAATAATCTGAGATCAAAGCGAGTAGCTAAAAATTGGATTTTCTTAGATTTTTTTTTTGTGTGCGCTTCTGCGGTTATTTTACTATTGTTACTATGCATAATTCGTGGTCGCCAAGTGTTATCATATAATAAACGCTCCGTGATGCAGAGAATGCATGGAAAGATAAGGAGGCCATCCACGGTTGGAAGTCTCTACATAAACGAGCACTCAGAAGGAGCTCGCAAAGAGAGAAAGAAAAAGAACGGCGTTGCCACCTATCCTCCGCCCGCTTTTCGGTGAAGGAATGAACGAAGAACACTGAAAATTTAATGATCCCTTTTCCACCGCCGGTGCGGCCGCTTCCAACTTTCCAAATTTAGCCCCCCTCGGGAGCTGCAAGTGTCTGAGCGTGACGTGAAGCACGAGCGGCGGATGAAACGCTGTTCTTCTGAACAGAGACCTCTTGTGTGCGAAGTGGAACAAACGGGCAACAGCTGCAAAAATAAAAAAAAAAAGTTTTCTTTCTCTTTATTCTTCAGCCCAAGTAGCCTTAGATAAAATAGGACTGATAGCACCCACTTCTGCTTGAACACACCATTCACCAATACCATGTTCTCGCCTTCGAAATTCCCGCCGCAGTGTTTCAGTGCTAACCCTGCGACAGATACGCCAGTGAGGTCTGTGCATGTAGATTCTACAGCAAAGTGGATATTATGTATACGTGATAGAGATCAGTGATAAAGCAATTAACTGAAATTGCCTAATAAAATGCGCTCGACTGCTAAGCCCGAGGATGCGGGACCAAATCGCGGCTGTGGCGGCTTCTTATCGATGAAGGCGAAAAGCTAGGCGCCCGTATGCTGTGCGATGTCAGTGCACGGTAAAGAACCACCAGGTGGTTGAAATTTCCGGAGCCCTCCACTACGGCGTCTCTCATAGCCTGAGAAACTTTGCGACGTTAAACCTCATGAACCAAATAAAGCAAGCCTTCGAAATCTATTCCGCGCAGGTCACAGAGTCACTGAGCACCCTACTGAACTCAAACCATCTTTTTCTCCCGTCCAACATTAAGTAAATATAAAAAAGGGTGTACATGTATTGTGGGGAGAGAATGTTTATCTGCAGAAGAGACGGAAAAGGTTCCAATATAAATGCACTAAAAGTGGTGAGATTTAAATGGGTATAAACATGCCGAATGAAATCATTAAGGGGACGTTACAGCAAAGAGTTTACTGTAAAATTCTTCCCTCGGTATTTAAATGCATGCCCAGTCAACAAGGAACCAGCAGACTGTTGCGGAACCAGTCCATTTGTCCTACCCATTAGCAGCGTGAAGGAAAAAACCATCGACGACAATTAAGCTATTCCTTTACAGCGACCGCGTGCCCCGCCGGGGTGGTGCAGTGGTAAGACGCCCGACTACTGTGCCGGAGTTCCCGGGATCGAATCCCGGCCTCGGCGGCTGCGTTTCGATGGAGGCGAAACGAAGTGGCGTCCGTGTGCTGTGGGATGTCAGTGCACGTTAAAGATCCCCAGATGGTCGAAATTACTCCGTAGCCCTCCACTACGGCCCCCCTTTCTCTCTATCCACTTTCAACCCCACCTTCATCCCTTCCCTTACGGCGCGGTTCAGGTGTCCACAGAGCAAGTGTGACAGATACTGCGCCTTTCCCTTCCTATGAACCAACCAACCAACCAACCAACAGCGACCGCGCTAAAGACTTCCATCTCCTTCTCTCCTTGCGCATCCTCGTTCACCTACATACTGCACACTGCTCTTTCTCTCTTCATCTCTCTCTGTATATATATATATATATATATATATATATATATATATAATATGTACTCAACACAAATTTCCCGATTATCCTATTTTATTTTACCGACAGTTTCGGATGATGGACTGTCCTTCTTCAGGGTAAAATTCAGAATCAGTTCGGACCGCTGCAAAGAGATGAAGAAAATGTATTCTAGCCCTCTGCCTTTCGAATAACGCATATCACTGCATAGGTAGAAAAGGCGAAAAACAAGACAGGTTCTGTTGATTAAGGGCTGGAGATGCAAGAAAAAGAAAATAAGGAAAAGGGAGGAAGTGGAGAGCCGACGAATGTTACATATGCGAGGGGCTTCGACGACGACGACACTAAAAGAGGGGGCTCTTTCGGAGGATGCCAGAAACTGAAAAAAAGTCAAGAACAATACATAACAAAAACACACAAAAAGCTTTTTGTGTGTTTTGACCCACGTTTAGCGTCGTCTTCGTGGAAGCACCTCGCATATGTAACATTCGTCGGCTCTCCACTTCCTCCCTTTTCCTTATTTTCCTTTTCTTGCATCTCTAGTCCTTAGTCAAAGGGAGCTGCTTTGCTTTTCGCCCATTCTACCTGTTCAGTGATGTGTGGCTCTGCAAAGACTAAGACCGAGAACGCATTCTCTCCCCTCTTTACAGTGGTCCTAATGAGCGAGCTCATTCTCAAATTTACTCTGAAAGACGATACCGCCCACTGTTGGTAAAACAAAAGAGGATAATCAGGAAAGTTGTGTGGCGTATATACCTATAAGCCATGCTTTTATAAGCTATATGAACGTCGTGCCCGCAGTGTCGTAGGGATATAGCATCTCTCATTCGGGATCCAAAAGTCTCGATGGGTCGTCCCAAAGGAGCTAAACGAATTTGCAGCTACTGTCATGTCGTTACACTGTACGCTTTTTATCATACTGCGGCGACTCGTCCTCTCCTACCGCATGGTGTAGAAGCTTTGATCATGCTTCTCCTCTGCCCTGTATTCCCTCCTACATGTAGCAAAAAGTCAGCGCTATCCTGCCTGCCCTCTTACCATATTTTCATAATCTATCCTTTTACCCACCTCACACGCGCCTTCTACGCCCTCTCTATGGACTTACGCCAGCACAAAGGACTCGGGGAGTTCCTTCCAGTAAGAGTTCTCGCTGTAACGTGAAAGTAGAAAATGAGGGCACGTGTCACAAAAACGCGGTGCTGCACCTGATGGCGGCTTTCCGTAACTTCGAAAATAGTAACTCTCTTCCTCTAAGCTCCAGCCTCTATATCGTAAAAGTTGGCATTTCTGCGTCTCTTCTGTACTGGGTCTCGAAAATGAGAATCCTGGGCCGGTTTTCCGGCACTATACGGCCCTTTATAGTCAAGCACAACTGAAGTATGCAGCCATGCCGCCCAGATTACGGCATAGTAGCAGTAGACCCCTGTGAAAGCTTTCCGATGTCTAAAGAAAGCGATAACCAGAAGACAAAATTATGTGCTAAAAAATGTTGATACATCTGGCTTGGTTGATATGTTGAGCTATCTAAAAGCTGATATTGTTTAGGGCTGTGACTGGTACGCGAAGTAATAAAGGACGCTGCGGTCTATGGCCCGTGGCAACCAAGTTCTCTTCTTTAAGCTCTAAACAGCTATATAGTGCTACGAAAGGAACAATGAAATACAAGAGGCACCGTCGTTGCTTTGATTTTATGTTGGTAGCTATGCGACAAGCGGGATTTACCATAAGCGACGTCAGCCAATTCTTTGATTCTCCTGCTGGCCGGAAAGAATTACTAACGTATAGATACAGAAAGCACCAAAAGTGTATGTGATGAATGGGCTTTAATGTAAATTTATTGCATTGTGCATGGTGATGCAGTCGCTTATTAGGGATGTGTTATTGAAACATGCTCATCCTCTCAACGGAGTAACGAAGTAGGCATCGCAGGCGAATAACTTGCTTGACTGCATAACGTTTTTTTTTTTTTCCCCTTTTTGGCACACGCCCCACCTCCTAAACTTGCTACCAAGATTGTGGTTTCGCCTGGTTTAGAGGGCTTAATGTCCCAAAGAAACTGAGGCTATCAGAGACGCTTGCTATCCAGAGTATCTAGTCCTGAGGCGCATGTGGAATGGGGGTCTAGGGAGCTGGAGCTTAGGAGGGTGTGCCACAAGGATCCCTCGAAGAGGGCAAGCTGCTGGGCGAGTTGGTTATTCATCAATTTCAGCAGCGCTTAGCAGGACAAGAATTGATCACGGACGAACACGCCGGAAAAAGAAGAGCTTGTTTGTCCTGATTGTTTCCCCTTGTTGTGCTCTCCTCCTGCTGATATTTAAGAAGTCCTCGGTGCTCTTGTTTCCGCTTGGTGTTCACCATCGAGTCACCCATATGTAATGGGAGCTACAACGTTAGAGGGCGCAACGCCATTGGAGGAAAATGCAAGTCTACCGCGGAAGGAATGAGTAATTCGGTAGAAGTCGAAGTCACTCAAAAGGAGAACCCATTTCTGTCACGCTTAGTTTCTTATACAAAAACTATCTTTCCGTATAGACCATGGGTCCTTAGGATTCGCATTATGATCTCGTGTGTGCATGTTGCTGCAAGAATTATATCAACACGAAGCTGACGCAGCAATACTGAAAAGCAGGGTAGATTGATCAAGGCATTTATTCATATGAAAAATAAACCACACAGCCACGCAACGGATGAAACTTCGATAAAAACTCTTCTTTTGATGCCGGTGTGAATGAAACGAGACAAGCGACAGTGGGAGAGGACAGTTTGAAATTTCAGTAGGGTGTGGGAGGGGGGGGGGGGGGTGCTAGCGGTCCGCTGCACCTCTCAGGAATCGCGTTTCAATGGAGCCTCCTTACACATTTGGTATGTCCTTTTGATGTGGCAGGTCTTGTATGTACGCGACTTTACCTTAACGACAAGCCCCACTGTCGCGTCATTTAAAAGCGTACGTTTCTCTCCGCGTAAAAACTGTATTGCTCAAACATAAATTGAGCCTTGATACAGCTTGGACGAGGTCTTTTTAACAAAATCGCTCAATAGTTCGAACGCTCTAAGGACAGCAGGTGCCTCAGAATTGGAGGCGAGAACCGGCGATGTTTTTTGTTGCTACAACCCACTAGAAACTATCGCTCGATACTATTTAAACCTATTTAAAACCTCCCGTTGCGATCCTCTCAAGCCGAAAATAATCTGAGGAGTCACTTAAATTTGGGAAGTGAGCCACAGCGGCTGGAGTAATTTACCAAAGGAAGTCTTAATAAGACCAGAAGGGCAAAGGCGTGTGTAATGTGAACCGTGTGATCTAGAACTGGAAAAGGGCATAACTTAATAGCTCACGACCATCGTTTCAAGTGCCACAACGTAGGTTCGCCTTATTTCTTTACAGTGAAGTAGCAACTTTTTGAGCCCCTCTAAAAATCGCACACCTCTACTCATATATCTCTGCAGTGGTGCTTTTGAAAGTACAATAAGTCAGCAGTTCAAGTATAGTGTAACATTCTCAAGCGAAACCGCTGAAAAATGTGTAGTCCCCACCATGGCGAAAATAATATACCGATTTATTTCAAGTAGCGGGGAAAGTGCGAACTATAACTCCTAGTAAAACTCATACAATTTGAATAGTAGGGATCAATGCACAGTGAAACAGAGCAACTGTCTATGGCTTTAGACTTGATATCAAAATTAAAGCGCTAACGCGAATTTGTTGAAAGCGTGGTTATTGGCGAAAGTGTCGGCGTTTGTGTGGGACAACCAATAACGAGCCCTATTCCTTCAGATTAGATTTTACCAAAATTGCTACCCTTGATTGCAATTTTGTGCATGAATATTCTTCCTCTTCTATCTGTACCTAAAAGCTAAGGAGTGTGATAAACCGATGAACCTCTTTGGGCACTTCAAACTTGCGCTCAAGTTTACTGTGCAGTAACTAGACGTTGAGCCCAATTAAACGGACGAAGGGAAGACAAAGAAATCTTGGCCTCGGACACATCGATTACAGTGGTACTGTACCATGCCTAGTAACTATTCCAAGGTTTCACGTAGCATATAGGATCGCATAGGTAGCGAGAGCAATGTCGACTGCACTTATAATGTTTTATGTATAGATACTGGGTGATGACCAGAGCCTCACACTGTGTTTGGCATCGTGGCAAACCTGTCTTCCAATACTATCTTTCAGAGCGAAAATGCTCGAGGACAGACGGCACTGCAAAGAAATTATTCCCCACGTGAAAGACGGTGTCAGGCGCAGGCCATCTCCACAGAGTGAATTACTGCTGAGTGCGCTTGTTTCTTGCACTTCTCTCTTACATTCTTTCCCCCATTGCTGTTCTTCATGAGGACCAATCGGAACCTACTGACTAACCTCGTCGTCCATCTTCTTTTTTTTCTCGGTCTCTATGGCCCTAATATCCATGGTCTGAAGTGACTCGCCAACCTACTGCGCATTCTGCTGTGCCTACACTTCGTCCATCTGGTACAGATTATTAAAAATGGCCTGTTCTGCTTAGTGTTCACAATATCCGCCATTATTAACGTTTAGCATAATGTCTTCGCTGTGTATAAAAAAAAATTGACTGCCGAATGTTTTGTTGCATTTTTTGGAATAACATGGCTTAGGTTCTTCTCGTAGATGTTTTCTATCTGGTTGATACGGCAGCGGGCGGTTTTTAAATTTCCCCGTCCCGAAAGAACGATAAATATATTACGATATTGTTGAAGTCGCTTTGTTTTAAATGCAGTGAGAAATTAACTACCACTGATATATCCGAACGCAGGCAGCTTTTTGTCTCTTGGTTGTCCTTGTTCTCATTCGAAGCAGAGAACAGAATATCCCGTCTCATGAGCCGGCGTACAGAGGCATGTACCAAAGAAACTTTGGCTATTTCATTTTGCGTGCATCATTGTATATGTAAGAAAAATGGTTCCACCGACATACCAGCCCACAATTATGGAAAGAAAACAAATAACAGGCATCGAGTTGGCTACATGTATTCGTGAAGAAGGCTCGGTACCCGCGAAGAAATTTGCAGCATGCAAAAATCAATTCTTCGATTACCACAAAGCGCATTCGGAAATCTTGTTCCCCGTTATGTATATATCCATCTATTCGGTTTTGTTTGGGCCTGCTCATATCACCGCGGTCGAAGGTCCTTAGAAGTGCTAGCTGTCGACAAAGCACTTGACACCTTCACTCTGGGGCGATCGTATGAACCACTCCGTGTTCGCAATGACACACCAAGCAAAACTTCTTACCTCATGCAGGTGGTTCGGCACAAGGGATTTGTAGACGTCGGTTTTTTTTTTTTTTTGCGCAAAATGAAAGTACGTATGCATACAAGATAAAGCAACAGTTCAGGTTGAATAATTAAACGCAAATATGGCACTTTTCGTTTCAACGTTTCAACCGGTGGGTTCGTACATGGCAGCTGTCATGACGTCGTCCCCTTCCATCTGCTACAATGAACCTCTTTATCCAGCTCCTTTCTCCTAATGTGAAGTAGCATGATACAGCCTCGTTTCTTTCGGCCTATCTCTCCGCCTGTCCTTTTCTTAAACGTATTCTTTGCTCTCTTTTTTTTAGGAGGGTAAAGCCTAATGTGAATGGCCTAACTATGACGCGCCTAGCCAAAATATGGCCCCCTCTGCCGTGTTTAACTAAACAAAATGCTGTCCAAAGCGTGTCTACAATTTAGTGCTGAAAAAAAAAAACATTACCCAGCTCGAAGTGTTAATTTCTATTTTTTTCGCTGAACCGTACTTTAAAGTGACCGTGGTTTATGCAAAAATACCATATCTCATGCAAGATCATCATAAAGATGGTATGTGTCCGCCTTTTCAGTTGGTCTCTTTGAAAAGTGCAACATATTTGATCACTTCTTGTCGCATGAAGACAAAGGCTCTTATTTGGAGCGTTTAACCAAGGGTTTCATCCTCGTCTCTTCACAATAATACATGACAATGCTGAATGTTCTCGTGAGCAATGCTAAACTGCGTAATGTTGCTATGTAGGAACTATTTTACAGTGAATGCTTAAAATCCCACTCCAACTGGGAAAGGCTACCAGAACTAGATGAAATCCAGCCCATGAGATTCAGAGCGTGAGCGTCATATGCTGATGCCGGTGAGCTTTTCGCTGGCGTCCCAGAGCTTCTTCGCAAGCACCAAGTCCTCGGCGCTTTTGCTTGGGAGTGCTCGGCGGCAGTCCATGAAATAGTGGCCGCTTACTTTGGCGACTTCATCCGACACAGCGAGGAAGACGGATGTCTGCGCACCCTCTTTCGGAGTCTGCAAAAGGAAGATCAGAGTGGCGAAAGGGCTGAAATTTTACACTTGTCTATGTATTTTGCATTATAGTTTTAACGCGTGAATGCAGGTCTACGCCTCTTTAACATTTTCCTGACTTTTTTTTTTCTTTTCGAAATGCATGCAGCGCACTTTACCAATTATCCCTAATGAGAACTTGATGTGTGTTTGGAAGTTCTCGCTTGGCGTAAAGCGTCAGTACACGTGAGGGTGTATCATTGGGCAGGTCGGGGCCTTGGTGGGCTAACGAGCGATGCTGACAAACGGTGATGACTAACCACGCTAACGAAGGGAGCTGATGGAGGATTCTGATGGAGAGCGGTAATGAAGGAAGCTGACAAAGGATAATTGCGAAAAACGCAACCAGTGAAGAGGCAACACGAATGTGCAACTTCTACCTGATGACAAAGCCTGCTTTCTTTGCTCACCAATATACCACGCACATAAGGAAAACAACACTGAACATAATAAAAATCAACTCTATGAAATTAGCGTTCGGCAATTAATCCTTATACTGCACTTATAACTTTATAAGGTGTGTTGATGCTTCGATAACGTGATGCGAACTGCGTTCAGAAATAAAGCAGAAGACAGGACCATCTTTTCTAACACCATGGACAGGACTAAACGAAATTATACTACACGTAATGAGGCTGTTTCTGTGTTTCTGGACTGAAGGCTTGTAACTGATCACTTTGGTTCAAATCAAATTATCTGATTTTGTATTTCCAATACCTATTTGCGACCAAAGGCTGCTATAGAGCTGAAAATTGCAGAGATTGCTTCATAGCTGGAAACCTGAAAAATTAAAGGGAACTCACTGATCGAAAAAAAAAAAACTAGAAACAATTTATAAAAAAATGTTTCCGGGTATTGCAAATAACTAGGAGCAAAACTTTTCACCAAATAACTTTAGATCTTTCCCAAACAGGCAACTGCGGACTGTGATCTAGGTTGGAATTTTGTTTTCCATCTGCAGCGCACTTTATACATTTGATTTATAGTTTGCCTGCAGCAGTGCAATTAGAGCTGGAAAATTAATATTCTGCTTTAATGATTATTACTTTTTTTGCTGCTAAATTTATGCGTTGCAGTTCTGCAAAATAATTGCTGCTTTCCTTGAACTTTCGTACGCGTTATTGGCCGGAGGAGAATGGGCAGCCCTCTAGTGGGCGTTTCTCTCTGGTATATAAATGGCATGGTTGACTGATTTCCAAAAATAAAGTTGCAGTTCAGCGCCTCTGCGTCTTACGTGTTTCTCCGTCTTCGTCCTTGTCCGGCTACGCGCTGCTATAACTAGCTAAGATGTAAAGGAGTCACGTCACCACATCAACATAAGGTGAAAAAAATATTATTTACCTCTGTATTCGTTCCCCTAGTGAGTGTGAAATGCTGCAGAGTTGAAAGCCGAACGTACCTTACCGAAAAAGTAGAAGAGAGCGTTCATGACGATGTTCATGAATCCCAGGTAGGTGCTATTGATGTCCGTCTGCACCGCTCCTGGATGTACGACATTGGCGGTAACACCTGCGAAAGACAGAAGTGATTCAAAATTGAGAGAAGAGTTTAGCTTCCAACTCGAAGTACAAGTAACACCAAGTTTTCATCACCGATTAATAAAATTCGGGGGGAGGGAAACCTACTCTCCGCTTTTAAGGTGTACGACGTGACTGCGCTAGTGGCACCCGTTTGCCGATTTCCCGTGGGATCCTAGTGCGCATGCGTGCACTTTACTACTCTTTTTATTTATTTATTTATTTATTTATTTATTTGCAAGTACTGTTAGCCCTTGCGGGTTGTTACAGGGTGGGCAATGTACATTCAAGCAGTACAACAAATTTCCAACTCTTTCTCAAAAGTTTCTAAAGAACAAGTTTTTTCAAATACGCTTCGGTCAATCGATTTTAATTGATTTTAACCTGTGTCTTTGTCTCGCACGTACTAATTAGCGTACAATCGTACGATACCACATTTTGGTAAATTCAGCTCAATTCATTTCAATAAATATAATGCCCTTCTTCGACCAAGCCATGTGAGCGTGTCTGCGTGGCTTAGAGGCAGTGCACCTTGTACTCGGGATCGAAGGTTCCTGGAAGGCTGGGTTCCGATCTCATCGTGCCATCTCAAAGGCGAACCCCAGGGTGGCGGCGCCTGCCAATTCGGCAATGTCACGTGGTATTCTTACGTATATGTTTTTGTGCAATCAGATTGCGGATGGTGAGAGAGGATCAGGTATCTACACCGAGGACAACTGGCATTAACGAGATAGCGTTAAAGGCTCCATACTTGTAGAAAAGCCGTCGACATCGGCGTTAAGAGCAAAAAAAAAAAAAGCATTGGCGAGATTTAACTATGTTAAACGTAACATACAGAGCGAGAAGCTCTGCTGGATGATAAGACGCTGCCAGGCGACGCCGTCGAAGATTTGACGCACTCGATCCGTGCACGCCTCATCGAGGGCGGAAGTGGAGGAGAAACAACCGGCGAAGCCGCTGTTATTATACACTAACCTATTCGTCGCGTGGTATCACAGCGACGGAGCCGTGGCGAACGCGCGCACCTGCGCCTCTCCGTAGCGAATTTGGCAGGTGTGCGAAGAAGAGAGCTCCGCCGACTCCGCGCGCCACACCTGCTGTGAAGGTCAAACGCTCGCCAGACTTGACCTATACCTCGCTAGAAATAGAGTAGTAGAGCTTCTAGTTCTATATTCTCGGACATGGCTCGGGCAGGTGATAATTTAAAGGTTACATGAACGAGCACTGCATGCTTCTTCGATGGGTTGTGTGAGTTAACGATACCAAATGACGTCACAAAGTCTGCAGGAGCTGCCAACTCGGAAGGCTCATTTTAAGTAGGAAACTGGGATATGATTCAATCATCTAAGACATTTAAATGCCCAGTAATACAAGCTACTCCTTCACCACGGAGGCAAGTTCATACGGCTTTGTTAAAACGGCTCTTTATATCTACGTCGGGTTGCCACCGACAGGCGTGCACTTTCTTGAGCGAGGAAGAAAACGGTATAGCCATCAAGTTACTTTTGAAGAGGATAGGATGAACTAGCAAAAAAGATGGACACAGGAAAAAATACAGAAGCAGAGAGAAAAGTGACAGGACTACCAACTTCTTATTCGAGAGTTCGGGGTTCAAATATATACAAGGCACTCCGTTACATGATCCTTTCACAATTGCTAACACAACTTCCGTCATCCGTACTTCAGTAGTTTTTCCTGCGTGCCTCATTTTGGCTGGTTCATCCTATCCTCATGCAGTGCACCAACTAGACCAACAACGTGTTCTGCTGAATTACCGTTGAAGCCTGGTGTGGCGCTGCAGAAGCGTCTGTGTTCTCTGCTTAGGGCCCTCTGTAGTAGGCCCAGTCTTATGCTTTGTTTTTATAGTTAAGTTTTTTTTTCTTTTTGGGAAGCAGTAAGAGGAAAATTTTAGGAATTGAGCAAAAAATATTTTTTCAGTCTCGTAGGCGAATAGGTAAATAGAACTAGGCTCGGCACTGCCTATAAGCTGCACTAAAAGAAAATGCTATGGACCATTAATATGTCGCTATCGACGAAACGACGAGTTATCTAGCGGACTAGTCGCATATTCGAAGAATGGCACAAATATACATTATTATTAGAATATTATTTGGAGGCTAAAGAATATATATATAGAGAGAAAAGGGGAAACAAAACATAAAAAGAAGGCGAACGTAAGAAATTCAAGTGACAAATGATGCGGAAAAAACTAAAAAAAGTTTGAAAAAAAGAATGCCAAACACATGTGTGGAAGTATTACTTGGAATTCGGCTAAAAGCAAGCAACCTTATTTTTTGTCAAGGTGATAGATGCGCCCATCACACAGTTGTTTCTCCCCCCCCCCCCCCCCCTCTTCCTTTCATGTTATAGAAAGTTTCGATAACTTATCGTGTCCGCTGATTACGTGCTGAAATTGAACGAAGTTACAGGGTGGAGATAAATGCGGATAATAAATGGGGAAGATACATTTGCAACGATGAAGTATTGACTCTGTGGCAGGCGCTCAATGCAGTACCATTTTATTCTCGAAAAAAAAAAAAGGAGCATATTGGTAATCAAGGATTGCTGTAATCCAGTTGACAAAATTGGCTGCTGCTCTTGCATATATGGTGAACAACGGTGGCAATGAGGGAGATATTTCGGAATATATGTATAAAGATGACGCTTCATGCTGTAGCTGTTAGTTGGTTATATTTCGATACTGAAACTGTGGATTCCAGACTTAGTCAACTTTTTATTTGGCAACTTTTGCGTTTGGTCGCATGAGTTTAATTCGCCCCTCTCGCGTATAGAGCGCAGTAATTATGCCCTAAACCATGCGCATAAACCTTTTGTGCTGGAAAGGCGATAGGATGGATAATAAATTGAAGTGCGATAAAGCATTTTATTAACTCCAAAAATTTTGTAGCTCTCTGAGAAAGACTGGAAAGATAAAAAAAAATATTTTCCCTTAGGAAACCATTGTGCCTGTCATTTATAGCGTTTTAACGAGTTACGCGGCGTGAGTGCCTAGAGATACGTTTATTTTCTACACAAAGGTGATAACGAAATTTCTCATTGCAAAATATATTAAATATAAAACAACGAACCTCAAGAATATTTTCCTTTTCAAATAAATGCAGCGCTTACGTCGGATTGGCTTTAATTCAAGATCGACATCGAAAGCACTGCAGAGGAAAAAAATGAACGCCACACCATACGCGCAGGAATACAAATGTGCCGTCAGATGTCATTGTATATGTAAGTTGTATATTTGATTTAATTGTAGCTATTTTCGAGAGTGGATATTTTATCATGCCTAGCTCTGGACTGCAGCTGAAAGAACCTTGTAAACATTTCAATCCACCTCGAATAGGGAACTCGCATTTCAATTCGTTTCGAGCAGCTGGCCAGTGAGGCAGAGATATGCCCCTTAATTTTCGGTCCTGTCGATTCAGCATTCAATGTCCCTGCTTTCAAGTCCTTAACCCACATACAACAGACGCACAGTTATTCGTTGCTCTAAGTCCAGCGTGAATACGGACCTTCCAATACATGCTCGTACTTATTTTCGATTCATGCATACAAAGAGAAAAGCTGTGTCTTTACCCACTAACTTAGCCGTTCCTCGTTTCCAGCCAGTGAGCCCTTTGAAGCGGCGTACATCTTTTCAGCACACCACAACCCTTTTTTGAATTCATGGTTCTTCCGTTCGTTAAAAGAGATGCGCACGCAAGCTCCTACAAACGAACCTCCCTTCAAACGCAAACAAGTGGACTCCCCTGCCTCATCCGCATTTCGTAAGCCAGAGTCCGAGGGGCACATCTTCTTTGGTCTCAGCACTTTGTGTGCGCAGTCGACGCGCGTTCACTTTAAAGCTGCTGCACTCTGTGCCTTGTTGATTTTTCGGCCGGACCTCTTCACTGCCTTATTTGTACCCCGCGGTGTTTTGAGGCAGGTAGTGCATATAGTGGCTCGAGATTAAAGAGCCTCGTGCTCTAACAGCTGTACTAGCCGAGTGATTACTTCGTAGAATAAAAAATAAAAACACTGTAATTGCACCTTTTCGACAATTCTATTTCCGTCTTCATTCTGTTATCTCATATTGCATTTATGTCTCTGCATATGCCAACTCAGAATATTGCCTCCTCCCCTGTCCTGTCGTCAAGTCTAGTCCCTACGTTCCCTTCCCTTCACCCTCCTCCTGGATGGCCTGGCCCTGTCTGTACAACTGAAAAGCCAGCTTGCCTTGTTCAGGATATCCTGAACGCTTAATCTACGTTCTTAGAGTCTTTCTCCCGGGTTCTCTCTCTACGCAATAAGCGCTGTGCTTTGATAGGTTTACGGACCGAGTGATGTCCCAGTACGCATTTGTGGTGAGGCGATCTATCGATGAGGGCGCCGTTATGATTGTACAGCATAAGACTTCCGTGCATCAAGTGATTTTTTGGCTGAAGAACACTGTGAAAGAAAAAGAAAACGCACTTCAAAGTTCTCCCCCTCACCCTCGTTTGGACGCCATGTACATTTACGTTCCGAGATTGCTCCACGACACGGAAGATGGACATTTTTACTTTCCTACATTAAACAGGCCAGCGGGTTTCTTGCTGACTTAGGCAGTGAGGCTTCTATAGCAACCCGTGCATCGCTATATTTGGAACGATTAAGTACGAGAACCTGACTCTTCGCAAAAATATTTAATTGCCTTGAAATGATATAAGTGCTCATATAGGCGTCTTGCACAGCCCTTGAAATGATATAAGATCTCATATAGGCGTCTTGCACAGCCCAGGGGGCGCCTAACGGTGCTATAAAGCGCCCTCTAGGGTAATGGCTGTCAGCCGTGGATGTATCGGCATGGCCGGGCTAAAGGGAAGTAGGGCGCGCTTTTCCCCTTTAGCCCGGCCATGCCGACGCATCTACGGCTGACAGCCGCTATCCTAGGGGCCATGGTGTCGGGGACCCCTTGTAAGCCATTGGAAGCAATGGAGGAGCCTTTGAGACGGGAGAGGGGAGGAGTGGGAAGAGGGCGGCGGGGATCTTTTGAGGCGATTTTGTGCTTATTGCTTCCGCAGTTCTGGTTGCTGGTCACGGAAGTGGGATTGAGTCAAGGCTAGACCGGCCTCTAAAAATCGCGCACTTGATGAACCAGCGCCCCACGGCCTGCAGACGACGTGAAGAAGAGGCGATGCGTCGGCACCGGTATGCATGCTGCTAGAAGACGCCCCCGTTTGAGAAACACTGCTCCATTAGGCGCTTGCTGGTTAGTACAAATTATCAGCGTCTGCTTTCGAATGTATGCAATCGGTATGGACCCTCAGCGTTATATTACTGCCATGGGCGGATTAACAGGGATGAGGGCCCGGCTCAATAAAAATTAGGAGGACCCCTATAACCCCCCCCCCCCTTTTCACACACACCACCATTACTGCCCCATGTAGTTATTTTTTAGACTTGGCGCGTTTTATAGTTTTCTGCAAAAAACACAAGCCTTATTTACTCAATGAATAGAACATCGCCTGAACATAAACTTTCCAGCCGAATACACGAACAGACCGCCGTCTAAAGTGAGTTCTTCTAGAACATTACAGGACATACATCATCCTCCCTCAATAACCAGAACGCGAAATCATGAAAAATAAATTCCTCGAGTGGTTATTCTCTCGACTAGTTCGATATCACAGGACGATTGGCTACGTGGGAGCACAGACGAAGTAGAGATGGGTACATAAGCTATTGGCCGTTTCTTTCATCCAGTACTTTTGTGAATTGATCCAGCAAGACAAATGGGGCTCGTCTAAGGCAGTGGTTCTACACAAATCGAAATATTATGTTTTATATGCTGACCTAAAGTACGACAAATAATGCTTATTACACCAAAACGCTGTCATAATTATTACGGGGCGCTAAATCTGTTCGAAATGGTGGCGCCTGTAGTAAAAAACATCACTACTGAACTGGCACAAAATTAAAGCTTAAACATTATCATATAATCAGTAATGTGTGCTTACACTACATTTACATTTTTCACTTAATTACCACATTTAAAACAGAAGGATGCACTTTTGCATGTATCACACACTTTTCCTGCTTTCAATTTACAGAATAAATTTGCATTTTACTGGATAGAGTATGCAGCTCGTTCCCCCGAGTAGCAGCCGCCGCCGCCGTAAACGGCGGTCGCAAAAACTATGACGGGCTCTGGATATAGGGTGGGCACTTTAGCTTCACATTTAAGTGTGTTATAGGACAGGGTACATGTATCTTTCTTTTAATATTTGTCGTGTCATCAGAGATCGAACCGCTGTTCTTTCGATCACCAGCTGATCGTGAACTACTACTCCATGTCGGGCTCGCAAGAATCATATCTTAATTCTCCTTGCTAGCGTAAGGATGAAGTTAACGTTGGCAATGACGCTGCAATCAGTGATAGAATGACAGTATAACGATGGCAGTGACGCTGTAGTTAGTGTTAATGATGATTGTAGCAATGACAATGACGATGCAGTTAGTTGATGACGATAAGGATCATTTTACCGGTGACAGCCCTGCTATGGTTGTGTAGCAGTTATGGCACTTGACTCCTGCATCCAAAGATGTGGGATCAAATCCAGACCGCGGCGGCCGCTTTTCGATGAAGGCAAAAAGCAAGGCGCAGGCGCCTGTGTGATGTGCGATTTCAGTACACATTAAAGAACCCCAGGTGGTCGAAATTTCCGGAGTTCTCCAGTCCGGCGTTTCTGATAGCCTTAGTCGCTTTGGGACAGCAAACCGTATAAATAAAAACAGTACTGATGACAATGACGATGCAGTTAATGAAAACATCCTGTAAAGTGGCTTTGGGCATTTCCGCTCGTAAGCAGACTTAGTCTCATCCACCTATATTCGTAAAACATGTGTGCATTTTTCATTCCATCTTTAAGCAAGTGAATAAGTTATTTACGTTTTTATAAGCATTTTCAAGCCTTCAGCTGGGAAAGTTTCTTAAAGACATCTGCAACGTTGACCCGCCTGTGAACCTCGTCACTCCGCTCAGAGCAGCGACAAATACTGAGGCGTCTGTCAGCTATGAGCAGTTATAATCTGTAACTAATAATTTATTTGTCACTGCTTACGCTCAAAATAATAACACATGCACAGCTGTCTTTAACAGCAGTAATTGCAGAGATCAGTTGGCTTTCCATCTAGTATATACGAGGTGGCTCCCAACAGAAAGCTAGCTAGAATCCGTTTGATTTCACTTGGCCACCTATTGAGACGCGCCGAATGCCAACTGGTAGGCATCTGCAAACAGCTAATGCCAGTTGAGTACCAGCTGAGACCAGTTGAAACCAACTGAAACCAGATAGAATAAGCTAAAACCATTCTTGAAACTTTTTCTCGCCTATTTGAGCGAGTAACAATGTTTTGTATTTTTACTGGCGAAATATGAGGCTGGTATTGGGATTAGATAAGCTTACAATTCGACGAACAGCTTTTGAAGCATTTGACATTGTAAAACAAACTCCAACTTTAATTGTGTTAAATCAGGAATACAGTTTGTCTATTATTCGGGCCAAACCTAGAATTCTGCCACTTTTTTTTTCCAAATCTGTAGTGGGGCCCTTGAGGACGGAGCGCCCGGTTCATTTGAACCTTCTGAACCCTGGATAATTCGGCCCATGTTACTGCATGAATTACAGCGAATTTGAGGCGGTAAAAATACTTTCAGGTTTGTCACGATATATAAAAGGCAATAAATAACCCAATGTCGTGTATTATGCGACGTGCAGAATCGAAGACGAAGTCTCAGCCCGCTGGCAGTCGATAGCCAGGCGAGTGTTGTGGGACGTGGTGCTCTACGAAAGGTTTACGTGCAACTAAGCCGAGGATCCGGAATACATAAAAGGGATAGGCAGCGCAAATATTTCCCTCTGAGGCACAAACGGTCCTTCCAATAGGCACCTGGCGCAGGCTGTGCGTGGGCCGCTTAGGTTGCATTCACTGCATATGCGTGCCCCTGAAGCTTCATGTTGTTCCTACGCTGGCTTCGCGCTTTCTACGCCTGTTGACTGATCGGTCCCACCGGTAATTTTGAGAAATATAGAGTCCACGGACTGGAAAGTCCCAAAGAAAGCTGCAGCTGGGACTGAAGGCCCGTTTGAATTAGGCTGCGATGAGTTTCGGGGTTCGTCGTTAGGTATAGATATAGTAAAAACGCGATCACCAGCATTTCACTGAACGCATCAAAGTTCACCGGTGTTCTTTAATTCGTTTACAGGAAAGGAAAAGCGCAGTATCTGTCACTCGCGGAATCCCGCTATCATCCTCACGAGACGAGGGGAATTATGAAGAGCGTTTCACGATCTGGGGCGTGGCGCGAAACGCTCTTCATAATTCACGATCCGGGGCGTGGCGCTGTTGTGCATATCAGCAACCACTAAGTGCATTGTAAATAGTCTATGTACATAACTCTTTCTGTACATTAAAACGTGTAATAAATGCCATGTCAAAAAAAAAAAAATCTGGGGCGTGGCGCAGTTGGTAAAGCGGTCGGCTGGGGATCCAAGGGATGGAGATTCGATTCCCGGTGGAGACAAGGTTTATTCTACAGAAGCCATGGCAAAATTGCGCTTCAAACACGACATAAAAGAAAGACACGTAGCATAGGACGAGCGCGATCCTGTTCTACTGTTTATTACTTTATTTGCAACTCTCTCTCTCTCGAAAGCGTGACGCCTCTGCTGACAGCCTTCTGTCGAAAACGAGGAGGCATAAAGGCTTTCCCTCTAATAAAGGGAGATTATTTTACGGCTTTATTAAAAATGCAGTCAACATGAATAGTCAATTACCAACATCATATGTTTAGAGCGTGTCATCGTAACGTCCTCTAAAGTGTATATTTTTGTTCCCAACAAAAATAAGCAAATGGTGAGCCTGCGTGCATATCTGAGCATGAGCAAAACTTTAAATGAAACACATCGCATATGTTCCAAGAAAACATGTACCACGTGCATTGCACATACATTCTTTTATTAAAGAAGAAGCTGTCAGTAATTTTGCTTCCTTTTTTTCCACTTTGGGAAGGCACATTTCATTATCTTTGAAATGAATGCTTAGCGCTAGACAAAAAAGGCAATGTTTAGAGTCGACGTTTAAAGCAGTTTTTAGTGATCCCTCGCTGCCTGTAGCCGCAAATTTCCTTGCACAGCCACGACACCATATGCCTCCTCAGATTGTCTTACTCACGAATCATACAAACAGATAAATCGAATGCATCGTGGAGCTCGATCGATTGTTTCTCTATGAGGGAAGAGCGTTTGTAACGGGAGGGCAACTAGGGCGCTCGTGCGGCGGTAAACTTGCGTCTTCGTTATTATTCCCCTAAACGTTCGTGCAGCTGAAGTGTATGACGTCGTTTCAGTGCTGGTGCGAATACAGCAAGATGCCTCAGCTTTCCTATCCAGAGTAATTGTCTACAAAAGTGCGGTGACCTAACGGCCGCCTATATGCTCCACGTCAAATTCACCATGTTTTTTTTGCGCTCGCCTCAATGTGGTTCCAAACGTGGCGCCCAACTTCTGCCATTGACTGCATTAGCAGCACATTTCTTACGTCATAAAACGTCATTTTGACATCATGGTATAAGGTGTATGTGCGGCGTATTTCCCGCTACACAACGCCAGCAAATATACGGTATCAAGAAGCGCCCCTTGACAGCAAGTAGTACATTTCACCCCATTTGTAATACAAGCACAAGTGCCTTCCCCTACTCTATTTACCTACTTTTTTTCCCCATAGTTATTTATATTTGCCATCCAGGCAGAATGAATAGCTCTGATAAATATCCGTTTGCAAGACCACGTCATTTTGACGTCACCGCAAAAATCCATTTCGACATCTCAAAATTTTGCGCGACAAATTTGAACTACGTGAGTATTCTGAGAACCAATTGTAAAAACAATATGGCGCCGGAGAGCGGCCATGTGTGTCGAAAGTAGGGCCCCTGGCGTAGTACTACCCAGTCAGCATTTTTGGTGGCCACGAGGCGGCGCCACTATGCCTTCAAAACTTCAGCGCAAGGCTCCTGTGCTGTGCAGCCCAGAAGCAAATATGGGTTTTTTGACATCAAAGAAATGTACTGTGCATTACGACTCCGTACTCTGATTCACACCATACTTCTTTTAGGCGTAGCGCACTTCAGCTATTGCTGTCATTAAACTAGTTCCACCGCATGGAACGCATCAGAACACTTTTAAGATTATAGTCGCGAGGTTCACGATATTGTTAAGAGGGGTAGAAACTTCGGAAAAATATGGCTGTTCCGTCACGTCCCGGAATCCATGCGAACAACTCAGGCCCGCTTAAAATAAGCATTTGGTTTAGAAAGCAGAGTTACCTGAAGACACCAGCGGTGCTGTAGTGCGTAGGCTGCAAAATCGTAGCATCGATTTCCGAGATTTCGATTCAGGTTTTTGTTACAGCTATAAGTGAAATTATAGATATAAAATAATGACGCTCTCTGTTTAAATGAAAGCATATTGATTCCAAAAATAAGGCAGCACTCAGAGGTATCGTTTCATTTTCGGAGAAAAACTGTAAGCTAATGCCATTTTCGCAACTCCTAATTAAAAAGAACTGCGCTCGCAATGTTGGCATAGACACAGACGACATTTGTATTCAAGGCAGAAATGCTTTAATTAAACGTCGTCTACTCAATGTCAATTTTTTAAGCGAGGCTATGCACAAATGACACTTTAGGCCGCTTTAATGTCTATACTTTTAGCTATACCTTTAGCAGCCAGCATCTATCTTCAGGGCCCTGATCACTTCTTGCTGGACCGTTGCAAATGGCTTGGCGGTCCTTTTGTTCTTTGCTTTTAATCAGTTTGCATAAATTCCCCTGGTCCTCCTGTCTGCATAAGTAATTGGCATTAATTAAGCGCCCAGAGATTCGCATTATTCTACAACGTCTTTGGCTCTGCTCTTTAGCTCCCTTGCGATCAAACCGCGCTCTTGTTCGCGGTTTTAAATTAGATTCTGCTTCTTGGCGCTACTCTCAAAGATAAAACGCAAACAAAACTGTTCCGCGCGTGGTGACAAGGTAGGAATGGCCCCGCGATCTGTAATCAAATATGCCTGATTCAGCAATGAAATTAGCATTCGTAGCCTGCTCCTCGAATAAGCGTAAAATAGAGATTTGACTTTTTATCTCCTCTCTATGTGGCCTCAAGGCGTGCGCAGCATATGACCAGCGAAATATCGACTTATGATGCCAATAACTATTCCTTGCCGGAATCCTGGCAAGTGCACAAATGCGGCGTCCAAGCTTCCCGTATGGCTTGTTTTTGTTCCGGATCGCAACGTCTTGATCATCGCTGTTCTGAGCTGACTGCCGCGTTGAATAAAGTGTCAATAACTGCAATCAAACCCCACGAAACGATGGGGCGATTCTTTGAAAGGTTATGTGGTATGCGCATTTCTGAAAAGAAGGCTGCACGCTCCCAAAGTTGCGCTTTTGGCGTGGCATAGGCAAATATGCGTGCATGGCGCCCGTAGACAGCTCTCCTGCGCCGATATTGTTGGCCTATAGTGAAATATTAAATAATTTTCTCTGTGTACATGATTTTAGATATCGTTAGTCAGTTGAGATGAATCTATAATTGTTTTAAGAAAAGCGCAAGAACAAGGTACGAACAATAAATCGTAGACACAAATCGCGCGCTAAACTCTCAACGGGATTTCATTCCTTGTGGTGAGTTTTCGCTCGCATCTTCACGAGGAATTTGAAAATAAAATAATCAACACAGCAAGAACAACAGAAGAAAAACCAGAACGCAGGAAGATGTAGTCAACTAATGTCTTGGCATGCAGGCATCTTATTTTCAATGCTTGTTTCTCTACTGTGATACGCACAACCTCTTCTTTAATACGCACGGTGGCTTATAAAATTCAGTTTAAAATACAGCTCAGATACAGCGTTTGTCGTTCTGTCTCCGCTGTTTGTGTTTTGTACACAGTTAATCGCTGCCAACTACCCACTTCGGCTTGCGTGTTCTCACACGTGAATGGCTACTTTTACAGCCGCGTGCCACTGATTGATGCTTGTCACCTGCTGCGTCATACCACCGGAAGTCCACGTAATCTTACCGGTTCCAAGCAGTTTCCTCGCGAGCTCTTTGGTGAAGAGCACGTTGGCCAGTTTGGTGTCGCTGTACACCTGCATGGGCATGCGGTACTCTGCATAGTCAAGCCGACTAGGGTCGATGCGACCGAAGTGATGGAGAAGCGATGAAAGCGTTATAATGCGGCTCGGAGCGCTGGCCTTCAACTTGCCTGCAACAAAGAGAAATAATGGAGTTCTTAACACAAAAAAGCAGCTAATGATGCAGGACAAATAAAGACAAGCGTATAGTTAACAATTACAGCGAACCTTTGACCTAAACGTCTCAATTAACTGCTACACTTGAAAGGTCAACCTTAGGCACAAGTTAGTAAATAGGAAACGAATATTGTCTTTATTAAGCAATTGCTTTGGAGGAGATGGTGAGCAAAGCAATTTTTATTTGAACAAAAATGTCATCGGTGCTGTTTTTCGATCTTATTGTACTGCATTCAGAGTGACTGTCCCAAAATCTTAAGCTGACCTCGGCCCAACCTCTCCACATTATTTTGAATATAATGCTTTTTCAGTGCTCTGGAATGTCTCTACCAAATTAGCTTTATTGGTGAGCCATAGAATTTAAACTATGTCGTAAAGGAACCGCACTTACGCTCTGAACAGTACACAGATCAAGCTCCCAATGATATTGTTGAATCCCACGATGGTATTATAATAAATTCTCGGCATAAAGTTAACATTTTCTGACATTTCAGAAGAATGACCTTTAAAAACAGCCTTAAATTTGCCTACCTAAGAGAAGAATAACAAATGCTTTTTGGAAATCAGTTACACATCTGTACAAGTAACACAATATTGACAATATAAACAAAAAGAATAACTGCCTCAGAATTGCGTTGCTTTATAAAAACAGCGCAAAAGCACAAGGAGACATGCATCGAGTGAGTGTCCTAATTCTTCCGTGTCCTTAGCTATGTCTTCAAACATTAGCAACCAAGGAGCGTGCAGCGCCACCCTCGTGTGTTACTTTGCTTGAGGGGACGATAATGACAAGAGACAACGCTTACGAAGTACGCCTAAGTTAACAAAACCATTGTAAATTGCTGATCGCGTGAATTTTGCCGGAACATCACGAGACGGTGCCAACTTGGCAGCACTCCGAAGGCATGATACTAATGGTTCCCACTTTCCTTCCCGACTCCTAAGTCGGCTAAATTTTGAGAATCGCCGTAAATTGGGTAAGCAGAAGAGACGCCAACATATTTCGTCATCCTTTCAGAAAGTAAAAATAGATTGCGATAATTATGCAGCATTATAGCCACTTTCAGCTAATATTATTGAATTTTAGGGTGGTGTCGGTGTATATTTCCGACTACGCGTTGATTCAGTTGGCTTCTCTGAAGATGATGATGATGATATAATGATGATGATGATGATACAGCAAACCGCCTTGCAAATTCCTGCCTCGAGCTATGTCGCGCTAATGTGTGCAAGACAGTTGACTAATACCTCGCGAACGCGGGTTGCGACTATTGGTTAGAGACACTCCGATAAGGGGCGTCTATATTCTTGATTGTTGTCGGGTTGTGTTAGATCTGCAGTAAGAATGACGCCAAACTAGAAATTCCACCTTATGCAGCAACATCGCTAAGATTAGGTGGGTTGCAGTTGTGGCAGGTTAAGTAAAGTTTAAGTTTTCACACTGTGAGAAAGTGTAAGAAAGGGTAACTGGCCATAGGGTTTTCTTGGCAGGAAATACTGGAGTGGGTTGCCATTACCTTCTCCAGTGAATCACATTTTGTCAGAACTCTCTGCCGTGACCTGTCTATCTTGGGTGGCCCTACACAGCAGAGCTCACGACTTCATCGAGTTTCGCAAGCCCCTCCGCCACGACAAGGCAGTGATCCATGAAGGGGCCACCCTCCTGTAGCGCTCAGCAAAAGTACAACATGGCTGAAAGTGAAATGTTGTTCGGCGGAAGTGGTAGCTTAAGTGCTGTACGTATAGCTAACAAATGTGAAATTTCCTACGTATAATTGTAACTCTGTATTTATATGTTGTACCTCATTTTCCATATGTAATTCCCGCAAGAGCCTTTAGATTATTCGTATGTAAAAAGTACCTAAAAAGTCGCTGTTGTCCCTGACTGCATCCCATGTAAAAGCTACATCCCCATAGCTAGCCTAACACCTATCGCGTGTGCGAGGTACGGTGAACAGAACATGCACACACACACACACGCGCGCACGCGCACGCACACACACACACACACACACACACACACACACACACACACACACACACACACACACACACACACACACACACACACACACACACACACACACACACACACACACACACACACACACACACACACACACACACACACACACACACACACACACACACACACACACACACACACACACACACACACACGCACACACACGCACATGCACACGCACATGCACACGCACACGCACACGCACACGCACACACACACGCACACGCACATGCAGACACACACACACATGCACACGCACACGCACACACACACACGCACACACGCACACACGCACACACACGCACATGCACACGCACACGCACACACACACACACGCACACGCACATGCAGACACACACACACATGCACACGCACATGCACACACACACACACACACACACACACACACACACACACAAACACACACACACACACACACACACACACACACACACACACACACACACACACACACACACACACACACACACACACACACACACACACACACACACACGTGCGCGCGCGCGCGCGCGGGTATATTTGAACAAAATAAGCCCTTTTTCGAGACACAACCCAATCTACTTCGACCTTGTTGACGTAACGATCACTCACCGAGGAGCAAGTTGGTGAGTAGGAACGGTCCCAGGTGGTTTGTCTGCAGGGTCTGCTCGAATCCATCCACGGTTTCCACACGGTAAGGAAACGCTGGGAAAAAAAGAATCGGCCCATCGCTTTTGTTTGCCCCACGTCAAACCAAAACAATAGGCACAACAAGGAGTGGCTGCCTAAGGAAGCGGCTGACTGGTGTTTTTCAATGCCCCATGTGGGATTACGAGTATAAGGAAGATTCAGCAAAGCATTCGTATCTTAGAACAAATATTTCAGACTGTTTTATTGCGTCAATTTCAGTTTACAGTGGCCTCAACATACCAATTTAATTTTAGTATTCTTTGTAATGTATATTCGATAAGTAAAGCTCCTGAATGTGAAGGGAATTTAAAAGCTTTCATGCAAAATTATTCACGTCTGCAATGCTTGCATAGTTACAATCTTAAGATTTAGAAAACTTTAAAGCCGTATTGCCAACGATAAAGTTGGGGCTTTCGTGCTGCAGTAATTAAACAGTATTTAACAGCATTTAGGAGTAATCACTTGTGGCCATGGCCTTGAAACAGCGTTCGTAAGCAGTGCTTAGAAATAAGTATACCGTACAGGTTACATTTTTGAAGTAGGGTCTCAATTTAGCGACTACTAGAAACGAAAGTTTCCTTAACAACTACGTCCAGAAAAAGCTATTGTCTGCAATACAGCAGCAACATTTCTTCTATACAGCAGCAAATTAGGGAAAATGGCACTGCTGGTTTCTTACTATCATACGGCCGCCAGGACCTCGTAAATCAGCTGAACTAACGCAAGTTATGTACGTGACCCAGTTATGTGACCCATGCCAAAAAAAAAAGACAGGAGGCTGGAATTCTTGTAGAGTACAAAGCAAATTAAGCAGTTGTTGATGGCAAGCTTGAGTGCACTTGCGACCTGTAGTTTCCTCTCAATCCTTATTCTATTTGCTTTATAACGTGACTGCAATGGGGAACGATGGCAACAACATCGAGAAGTCACCGAAGCACTCAGCAGTCTATCAGAGCACAACTCGTTATTGCCTCCGAAAAAGGGATCCTGATTTACCGTCTTCATTCCGTGTGCACAATGTGGAATGCCGAGCCTAGCACAACCAACCATGAACCCAACTCACTTAACTTTGCTCATTTGGCATGTAAAACTAGTTTAAGAAGAAAATCCGCATAATAAAAAAAATGTAGAAAGAAGCCCCATTGGAGAAATAGGCAAACGTATTGAAGTTTATTTTTACAGACGCATCAACGAGCTCGCTCAACACCGGGAAGTTCACGAAATACAGTGAGAACAAATGTCATAGTTTTATAGATATACCGTCAAGGGCAAGAAAAAGCGACGACCCTATAGGCTCACGCAAAAACGTCGTGAATTTCTTGTAAGAGACGGAAGAAAGGGGCCACATTTTGTTTTTTGAGTCCTTTACAGCCCGTCAAAGAAAGTGCAAGGAATTCTACCGAGTAAAGTCTTCCTTGCTTCCTTTTTTTTTTTTTTTTTTTTTTGCCATCAAGATGTATAACTTAGGAGGAGTACGTAAAAAAGGTAACGAGCAGAGACATGCGAAAAAGCTTGCTTTTTTTGTGTGTGTGCGTATCGTTTCAGCAGCAATAACTGTTGCTACCTCCCCTGCCACGGTAAATCGGCGCAGCAAGTGTCGAAAATGGTAAAATCTTGTTCGACAGGTGTCCAGCGCTGTTTTTCTATCAGCTTCAAAGGGGAAGCTTCAAATGCAACGCTGAGAGTCCCTCTGACACATCCAGGAGTGTCACCTTCCACGAGCTTGAAGCTCGGAATGCTCTTCGACTGCTTCTTGGTTTTTCTTTTTTTGTTCTTTAATTCTTTATGGATTGAGCTGCAGGTATATGTGGAAGCAACACCTGAAATATAGACAAAGAGCATTCTCTTCGAACCCGGTGTTTTGCATTTATATATTTAGAAGCTTCGGTCTAGTAGACATACGTAGTGCGCTGGCCATGGAAAGGTTGGCATATATTTGCATTCTGCAGTAAAATTAAAATATGTTTTAATATCGGGGGAGGGAGGGGGACAAGACATTGTGTTTGAGCCTTCAATTCTTCCCTCGAGTTCATTCAGAAAATGCAAAGCATCAGAGCGATGCGTTCAGCGACGTATTAGCCTGTTCTACTACTGCGGAATCAACCAATTTCAGTGAATGAGAAATTATGAACTTCCAGCATTTGTTAACAATTACCGAATAAAAATAAGGATACTAACTTGGGAGCATAATAATATGCTATAGTAGTATTATTTTTCTTGACGGTGCCTCTTCGGCACTTTACGTAAGGTGTGGGGTTAACTACACGAAATATAATACTATAATTTATTTACATGAAACAACGAAGAACAGTTTAGACTGCAGAATATGAGTCCTCCGTGGAGGATTTTGCTGTGCCGACGGTTGGTGAAGGTCGCCACGAGCATCGGAAGATCATTTCTGTCACGAGCAGTCGTCAAGACAAAAGGCTGTTAAAATGTAACATGGGCGTGCTTCATGTAAACACATTCGAATGGTTATGGCGGAAAATACGATTTGCACCGCGTTGCATTATTTGACTTCGGTTTCAAATGTTGTGAAAAACGTTAGAGAATGAACTTTGGCGAGTGTAGATAAATGTTAGCTAGATTTTAGCCCTTAGATGACAGTTGGTACGGAATAATTAAATAGTCAGATGAAGTGAACATGGCAGAGCCACTCTGAATGGACGGAGTGGTATTCAGGTTGGCTGTAGGAGGATTCTCAATAAAGTTGGGTATTGAATTTTTCACCTCAAGAGCATCTTGTAGTTTAGTGATAGTGGTATTATGCTCAGCAATGTCATAATTCTCGGGCAATTCAAAAAGCTATAACACTACTGGCTGCAAGAGCTGAGAAAAACATCTCAAAATAATTCTGAGTTCCCTATGCTACTTCCCGTGCATTCAAAAACGTGAAAAATGGACTGCGGTAACTTGCATTGTGCGCAGTGACTTCCATACACACCCCTTAAGGGAGTGAACTTTTTATCTCTCTCTCTCTCTCTCTGTCACTATCTCTCTCTATCTATCTCTATTATTTTTTCTGAAGCAGCCACAATACGAACTGATTTTGTTAATGATTATTACGCGCTTTCAAATAATGATTAACGCTTTTCCTATACCGCTAATATCACCTCCTCCACCCTTTTGAATTCGTATGAAAGCCCTTATTGTTCCCGTTAATAAAAAAAAGAGTTAGAAGCAGTAGGCTCTATTGTAAAGAGGACATCGCAGCAGCTTTTACACGCGGATGTAGGTTACATTGTGTGGGACGAATTAGGAGAAAACAAATCATAGTGAGTAAATTGAGAACTCAAGAATCGGAGGCAAAAAAAAATGCCCGTACGTTTCGATTAGAATTTAAGCGTTCAACCAGCTTTAAAATAGTAGTAGAAGGCAGATTGAAAGGAAAAATATTGTTCAAAGCCGATTTTTGTGCTCCGACAGACTTACAAAATAAGGTGCATAGTTTTACGACTATCTGGCTTGGGTAATGCAATTGTCGCAGTAATGATATTAGCCTAAGATTCAAAGCTTCTGTCGTGGAATTTATTACGTAGAGCTGCTACGTTCACATACAGTGCTTTGGCACCGTGTGTGCCGAACGCAGCGCCTAAAGCTTCTGAGCACATTTTAGGCACATTTCTGTGTATGCTTAAGGATGATTTGGTCTCGCAAACAAATTTAGTTTGCGTGGCACAGAGCTGTATTATTTTGAAATATGCCAAGTCCCAGCATAGAAATTCTTAAATGGTGAGTAATTGGTTTAGGGCTATTTGAATAATGGTTGCAGAGGGCCACGAAGAGTAGATTTTGCGCCAGAACAAGAACTATTGGGGCGAGTTGGCAGATTACACCCGTATAATACGAATTAAAGCGCTTCGTGCACAGAAGCGCTTTGTTGCGGGTACTTGCCCTTTTTTATATGAACCATTCCAAGCTTTATTAGACTTTACGCACCGACCATTGATTCCTCGCAATCGACCCATTTACAGAAGTCCGTTTAGCCGAGGGAAGACGCATCCCATTTGGCGGTCGGTGCGGCTTTGCCTGTGGAAAACGCTGAGAGGTGCTTTATTTTTCGAGCCTCTCGTTTCGGACTAACGAATCTTGCTTACTATAGAGAGCTGATATATATAATTAAAAAAAAAATTGATCACATCATCGCCTCGCTAATCTACACAACTAAAGTTAGAAAGAGAGCAATGGTTAGCCTTGACCGCCTAGTAAAGAGCAGAGACATTAGTCTGCCAACCAAGATCCGTATAACTCCTGCTATGGTCTTTCCAGTTGTGATGTATGGATGCGAGAGCTGGACTGTGAAAAAGGCTGACCGCCGAAGAATTGACGCGTTTGAATTGTGGTGCTGGCGGAGACTCTTGAGAGTTCCTTGGACTGCCAGAAGATCAAATCAGTCGATATTGTCGACCATAAACCCTGACTGCTCATTGGAGGGTCAAATTCTAAAGTTAAAGCTCAGCTACTTTGGTCATCTGATGAGAAGAGAGGAGTCGCTGGAGAAAGATTTGATGTTGGGAAAGGTTGAGGGTCGCCGGAGAAGGGGTATAGCAGCGAACGCCATGGTTAGATGGCATCCTCGAGGCACTGCAGATGAAGTTATGTGATGTTAGGAAGATAGTGAGAGACCGAAAAGCGTGGCGTGACATGGTCCATAGGGTCACGAAGAGTCGGACACGACTGAACGACTGAACTGAACTGAAAGTTAGCTGCGGATTTAACTTAAACACTCCCGGCGACAGTAGCTGCACAGTTTGTTGATTTCGCAACCAACAATAAGGCGTGCGAGATGCGCTTGTTTATCCCTAAATTCGCCGCCGAAAATAATAGAAAGTTGGGAATATCTACTGCACTGCTCAACGGCGCTTTGAGGGCGGTCTACGAGCGAGTGCTGGCGAGTCTCCTGGTATGGGAGGTGTGGGCCTGTTCGTGTTTGCGCATTGGCATCGAGTTATGCAGGGAGCTAATGTTCGGATAAGGTGCAATTCTACGAGCACAGCACAACCACTACGATGGCGGAGTCGCAGGAGGAGGAGGAAGAAGATGAGGAGGAAAGGCAGGCAGGTTAACCCGTAAAAGGAACCGGTTTGCTACCCTGCACTGGGGGAAAGGGGTGAGTGGATATAAAAGTTGTGAGAGAGGGATAGGTGAAATTAGTACAGTCACATCACAGACATGTCATCACATCACGTCACAGTCGTATCACGTAACATAACAGCAAACTAATAGTCTTTCGATTAGGCCCGTGCTTTTCATGAAGCGGAGCAGTGCCTGGGAGGCCTTCACCGCAGACGATCGCCGTGGCCAGGGACCTAAAATCTTAGTTTCACTCAATGGGCGTGCATCTAGATGCTCCAGCGTACGACATAGACACTGCCTTTCCTCGCTGTATATCGGGCACTGACAAAGAATATGGCCTATAGACTCGTCGCATCCACAGTTTGTACATGCAGGGCTGTTTGCCATGCCTATCATGAAAGAATACGA